>NC_037599.1:12624070-12970776 GCF_003073045.1 Pomacea canaliculata
CACTGCTCATTGCGGTCATTGTGAGGCCACATGCACGACGTCTGGTTTACTGATGAGTAATTAATTTCACTATCAGTTAAGTTGACTGCTCGGCATTAACCGAGCTAGCAAGGGCTGTGGTGCACCGAGTGCCAGTTAGCACAAAACTGCTGCTTTGTATCCCTGTCGGCACCAATATCCAGCACAATCTTTCACTAATTTTTTTTATGTCAATAAAACTTCCAAATTAAAAATAGACAGCACGCCTATCACAATACCTAATTTTATTCCACGAATTTCCACTGGCATCTTCGATCTTGTAATCTGTAAACAACATTACATTGAGCGATGCTAGGTCTTTCTCGTTTTCTTATTTATTTTCCTTTTTTCAACATCGCTTTTTCCGAGCCTATTTCCAGATGGCTTGATCTCTCGCAGCCTGACTGTTGGCGAGAAATGTTCAAGAAGGTTTGATGAAGCGGAGGTAATAACCGCTGGAGCCACTAACCACCCGAACATGAGCAGCGCCGTGATGTCCTGACACAAAGAAACTTTGCGGTGTCGAATTAGAGGGGATGTGCAGGATTTTTGTTTTATTTTGTAAACTCCACTATAAAACAGGGGGCGACACGGGTCTCCGCTGTGCGGCCAATCGGAATAAGTGTGAAAGGGGAGAGAAGCTATAAAGAGTCTACACGAGAATCAATGCGGGTGTCTGTGTCACCCACACGGGTTCGTTTCCACGCCTACGAGAGCTAGCACGCATTTTAATTTTTTTCTTTCTCTCCAAAATACATTTTTTTCGCATAAATTTAAAAACTTGACCGTGCATGCGTTGTACAATAAAATATTTACTCACTGCTCTTTCTCATTTTCTCCCTTTTATCCTCCATTCACACCGATCATACATTTTTCAGATCCTTTTTAAACCTCACTGAAACCACATTCCTCTAACTTTTTATTTCCTCGTCCAAGTTTAATTACATTAGTTTCCTTCTCATCCGTAAAAGGGGAAAATATAACAAATTTGCTGTTTTCTCCTCAAGGTCTTGTGGGGTCCGTGTTTTTCAAATGAGTGGGTTGAGTGATGGAACTAATGTCTACAGAAACGCCTTTGGTGGACCTTTGACATAGATGTGTCAGAGTTCATCTACAGTTGTAATGCACATCTTTCTGTCCATTGTGATGTTTATAGGCTTGTGCTAGGAGAACGGTCAGGTTCTGGGAAAGAATTATTGGGGTAAGGTGGGTGACTAAAGGAAAAGCGTCTTGTCTCCAAAGTTAGAAAGCAGTTTCGAGAAACTACTTCATGTTTTCTTTACCTATGACACCTTTGCCCCCGCTCAGTAACCATGGCTTCAAGGTAAAACAACATCTGATGGATCTGGACATTGCTTGTAGTTTGGGAACAAGACCCTTGTCTTTGTATTCTCCAGCTGCCCCAGGACAGAGTCTTTCTTACCCTTTATGACTGCGACCCCAGGACAACATCGACAACTTGCATTCTGTGAGTCTGGGAGAAACACAAGTTTTTTTTTTATCCTCTGGTGCATTTGATCATCTATTGACTGATGAACGTGTGCACACACTGATTTTGTCATTTCTTCTTTCACTGTAGTTTTTTTTATATTAAAACTGAGTGTAGCTGTAATTCTGTTTTCTTACTGTGTCGATATGGGGAAATTACAAAATTATGGCTTCGGTGAGAAAACAGAACACAAGAAACTAATCGTAATTATAAAAATCATTAATTTCAAAGAGTAGTGTAACGATTGGATATTCTTGACCAACTCGAGGTCTCGAAGTAAACGTTTCACTTTTGTGATTTTCAAAGAGGGAGAACCAGAAAGAAAACAGACTTGAACAAACAGAAAGTGAAGTATCATGGTTAAATGGACATAGACATACTTTGACAACGTGTAAAAAGACGGTTAAGGCAGACATATTGACTCATAGCAAATGAGAAAAGAGTCCAAGCCCTGAACAGAAACCTCAGCCATCAGACATCCCCACCCAACCGGCAGACACAGACACTTTGAACTCAGCGCGTTCTCAAAACTTTTATGTTCGCCTCCAGCGAAGTCGTAAGTCTTCATCAGATTGCTTCGCCCTCTAGCGACAAACATTCAAATCATAAGAGAGGCAAAGAGAAGGGGAAAAAGCTTCAGCGAATCGTCTAGCCTGATAACATCCTGACTCCAGTGTCTCGTGTCACACTAAAGCCTTCAGTAACAACGACTGATGTCCGTCTGGAAGTAGAGGTTGAGAGGCGGGGAGGGATCCTTTTTCCCTCCACATCACCTAGGTGACATTTAGCAGACGACGTGGGATGAGAACCAGGAGACCCTGACCCACATGGCGAAGACACTGAGGAACACCGTGCGTGGGAGGGAAGAGGGAGGACTGGCAGAAGAAGAATGTCCTGGCTTGCGGCAACGACTGAAGACCAAGACACATTGGGGCCACTGCCGGTTGGCTGGGACGAAATGTATGGTTTCCATGACAGCCGTTGGCTACAAGTGAGTAGAAATCTGGTGGTTCTGGTGAACAAGAGCACGAAGATTGCTAAAGCTCCACCTAGGACAGTAATCTGATGCAAGTAGACAATCCACATGTCTCCTGCTCACATGGACACGACAAACATGTGCGTCCTCGGTAAACTCATATAAACTTGACAAACGCCTCCTCTGTTTGCTTAAACTTGACAAACTTATGTCTCCCTATTTGAGGAATGGAGATATATAAAATGTATAAATGAGGAATTCTTTATCGTAAACGTGAATACGTCCAGACGGCATAAACATAAACATTTTCTTTCTCTGGCCTGATCTTATTAACTGTGTGCCATGTTGGTGCAAGCTCAACAAATGTGTTTCCTCTTCTCCTAAACTTGGGATATGTGTGTTTCCTGTTTGTGTTTCTGTCAGACATGTACTATTTGCTCACCTCCGCCAGATTCTTCAGAAAAAATACTCATAAAGACCCTGAACGGGACGCGCGAGTTCTAGGATCAATCCCCGGAAATGCCAAACATACTCGTAAACAACCATAAATGTTGGTCCTTTGGGGTTTTTTTCATATGGCAGTGTTTTTAATATTCGCACTGAGTCTGCTCCACAGTGGAGAAAGCGCTTAATAAATATTATTTATCATCGTCGTTGTCCGAGGAAACGTTGACATGGTTTCTTAAGTAGTTTATCAAGTCAAAGGTTAAGTAGAAGTAACTTTCAGACAAAGTGACCTTTAACAAAGGTCTGGCCGTCGTTGATGGATGTTGGTTTCTGAAAGTCAGACCATACTGTCAGGAAATATCCTCCATACACGGCCTGTGTAATAAAGGACAACGATACAAACAATTCTCAACAAATGTCGCAAGACATTTAAAAAATTAGAAAGTGAAGGTCTATCAAGGCCTTGTTTACATCTCTGTGCTGGATCATCTTCAGCCCATTCAACAAACAATTTGCTCTGGATGCCAGACAGCAATCGTGATACGGGGGTTGTGGGATGGATGGATGGCCGAATGGCAGCAGGGATCTGGCTGCGACAGTTGCAGCATGCAGCATGCAGCACGCCAGTGTCATCAAAACCTATCGCTGAAATCAGCCTGAACGCCGCTCACGCCTAATGATATTAGCAAAACATGATATTTCCATTTCGAAAAACTCTCTAGCACTTCACGGGGAAATGTGCGTCCATTGTGGATCCTATAGCCAAGCCTTCCTCAAAGGACAAACTTGTGGAACGAAAACAGCGAGAACAACAGTTCGTCCGTCGGCGCAGCAGCCATCGTTGCCCTGCTGGTGGACATTGTTTGTCTGGACCATAACACGGAGGCAAATTTTGTTTCATTATTTCCAGTCTGTCATTAAAAGTAGAAGCGCTTAGGTGCATGGCTGCACACACTTTAAAAACAATCATCCATTATTTCGTTTATCGCGTGAACATCGTTCTCATCTTTCATGCCAGAGGCTTGGACTGAGTTGTCATTGTGTCACTGGTCTTAAAAATACAGGTACTATACTTGTCATCATTATTATTATTATTATTATTATTATTATTATTATTATTATTATTATTATTATTATTATTATTATTATTATTATTATTATTATTGCACTTGTAAAGAGCACTTTGTTCATTCAAAGAAGCTGAGAGCACTTAACATAAGGCAAAGTTATCAATGTTGCAAACCTCGACACCAGTCAAGCACCACGTGGTAGAGAAAGACAAGGAGGTGATCAGTGGTAAGTTCTGTCAGGTGACCTCATGAATGAATGAACAACGAAAGCAGAAAACGAGTTCCTGATACAAAATACTGAACGAAAAATCGAACCACCATCAATGTTATCTCTTCCAGATCCTGCCAGAGCTGCCGACAGCAAGCATGAACCGTGGACCAGACAAATGAGAGGATCTTTCGGGGATCCTTCATGATGATGATGATGATGGATGATGATGGAGGATGGATTGATTGATTGATGATTGATTGATTGATTGATGATGATGATGATGATGATGATGATGATGATGATGATGATGCACATTTATACGTCCCCAGTTAACAGTTTCAAGTTTCTTTTTGTTCTGTTTGTTTTTTAAGCTTAAATTCTTTGTTGTTTGTTTGTTTGTTTGTTTGTTTGTTTGTTTGTTTGTTTATTTAAGTTACTATGTAGGAATGGCCAGAAGATTAATAGCACACACATCTATACACGGACACGCATGTATCCTCCTCCCCAGACCTACGAACACTGAAATTCGAACTCTCAATAACTCGCTTGAGTGGTCACGTGTCAGCACCACGATGTATGAAAAGTTGAGTCGCTCGGTCAGGCCAGACTCTCACCGGTGGGAGAGGAAAGATTGGAGGACTGTCCAGAGTGGCACTAATTAAATGAAACTGATACATTTCCCCTGATCACTTCTGGCCCCTGGTCTCCATGTTGATAAGAGAACAATAAAGTAGGGATCCTCGGACCTGTCGGCCGGACTGATAACAACCTGACCTCCCATCGCGTTGATATACCGAGCTTACATTCATGTGACAGGTAGTCATGACTAGTCATTCTCAATCAAATGTTTCATATTTAACAGTTTATACCTGTTCAATATTTTACTTTATGGCTGCAGTCCTACTGGCATTAATCCGTTGGTATTAAACTGTTCACAGTATGCAGGGGTCATGAACCAGGTCAACAGATTTCTACAGGTAGATGCTGTGAACCCAGGTCAACAGCATATTTATATTGGCTTTACAGAGTTAATGCACAGTTAATGAACTGTGAGCTCAAACTAACTCTTGCATTTAGAGTGGAGAATATGATCATCGTCTAAACAGAAAAGAACATCGTGATACCAGCTCCCTTCGCTCCAAGCCCCACTGTTCATAGGGCGGCTCACATGTTGGCTCCAAATCTTCATTTTTCTTTTCTCATCCTCCATCATGTGGGCCACCCTAGTCGCAGAAAAACTCGGCTATTTAAGTGACACATTGTCAGGACATTCGTTTTGGGTGATTTTTGCACAATAAATAATGGGTGTCGGGGGGCTTTCCGACGCCAAGGCTCGCCCGGCAGGATGCGAACATGATAGAGCTGACCATGTCTTCCCAGCGCCACCGCATTTTACTCATTACCAGCCCTCCGCAAATAAATAAATAAATAAATAAAAAATAAAAACAAAAAATGAATAAAACATCGTCCAGACTCTTTACAACGAACTTTCTAACCCGCCTTCCTTCTTGTCAGCCAGGGATCCCGTAATACATTATAGCTTCCAGTTAGGGGAAGATATATTTCATCCACAACAATATTACTAAGTGTATCAATATTTGTTGATTTTTATCAAAATCCGTGTACAACACGCGTTCTTCATGTCTGTCACTGAATAATACATGTAACTCCAGCTGTTTAAAACAAGATATTATTAAACACCAGGGCGAGCAGAACATGAAACTGAAAAACTTTTTCTTTTTACTTAAAAATTGTGGCTTGGGTACATTTCCCAGTTTTCCACCAGATCAGAAAAGCTCTTTCACGTGAACCATCAACTAATACTAAGCAAAGCTTTGAACACGTGTCCCCAGGCATAACATTCACTACCAGGTCAGGGGATCACCACAGATCACGTGACTATTCAGATTTGTACTTTTTTAAATAAAGATGGAGACAACGAGACGAGAAGATAACGAGAAAAAAAAAGATTACAAAGAAATTTATCAACAGGCAGGAAAAGGCAAACAGACAGAAAGACAGCATGTCGGGTAATTGATGACTTTGGTCATCAGCGTGCTCAGTGTCTACAAGAAGTGCTCTCTACACACGGAAACTAAATTCGGTAAAAAGTGAGTGGCAAGGCTGGCGCGGCCTGGCTGCTAGGAAACAAGTTATTAAATCATACCTAATTCTACAAATTACGAATGATCAATGGCGAATGCTGCTGTGCTGCTTGTTACAGGCGCGTGGGCGGAACCGATGTTGACAGGCCGAAGACGGCGCGTGCAGTTAAGACGAGCTCCGTGCAAGTAATTAACTTTGGAAAACGAAAGCTCCACGAAATGGCAAGTCAAATGTTACACCCTTAGAAAAGTTTCTTTTTCACAAAATTGTTCCCTATCTTAGTCTAGTTTTAACTTTCTGTTCACTCACTCGCGCGTGCAAATGTCAGTGTGTGTCGATGTCTTGTCACACCATCATCGTACGTGAGTTCGGGTACTAATTACCACAGTAATTATAAACTATTTATGTTGAAATGTCCACCAGGTTCTAAATAATTGCTGCACAGAAGATGTTTGTCCGTTCTTCAAAGTAAAAGCTCGTAAATCATGGCGCTACAGAAACAAAAACAATGAATGATTTAGTGTTTTGTGTTTACTGCCGCGGGGTGCAAAACTGTTTTGTAGTGGCTGAGTACAGCTCAGTGCAAAACTATTTTTCCAGACCTGGATGAATGTACACTTTCTCTTCTCGTCAGAAACCTACAAATGCCGATGCACATGATGCTACACGATTACATCTAATTAACACATGGTCCCAACTGCTCCCATTGCCTGTGTCCTTCGCTGCGTAAATGTATCCGTGTACAATCGTGACGTCAGAATTATTTGACCTTTTTCGTTGGATATTGATACTTGTAGGCGTGTATTTAGAGAACGGAAGAACTGTATAGCCCAAGATTTAATTGAAGCGTTGCTTTGAGATTTACTCAGTCATTTGAAAAACAAAAACTATTTGCATCAAATTTTTCCTTTAAAATTCGGCTTTTTTTTTTTGTGACTGAAGTATTTTGCGAAAAATGTACCTCGTTCTTGGTAAATGTAGTCCTCCGTCGTCTAAACGATAATGTGCATTTAAGTTGAGTGCTTTGCAAAGCTGGAAGAATGTGTTTGATGAGATGCATGCATGGTACTTGCAATAGAAAACAAGTGTGTGCAAATACCGAACATTTTTTCAGATTAAAACGCTTTTCTTCCCAATCAATCTCAAAACGAGGGACTGTGATGGCAGCAACTGTTAACAGCAATGGTAGAGAGACGATTACTTTATAACTATGTTCGGCGTGAACGGTAAAGTTAGACTTCAATATACATAAAAATATACTATTCTAAGTATATAGCCTCTGTGTTTCCCCAACGATCTTGCCTACACAACGATGACAACAAAAATTCGAAATACGATCAGGAAGATTTAAGGATAGATGAAACAAAACTCCAACGACATCATGACATTGAGTTGTTAGTGTGTGTGTGTGTGTGCGTTCCATGAATAGGTCAGACTGGGGTCCCAACATCTTGGATGCTCCTTTCAAATATTTCTCCTTTGAGATACTTGTATCGATAGTACACTTTAGCAACATATCAGACGAAATTACATTTGCATGTCTTAGAAGATCTACATACTAATTATTTGGTGCATGTTTTTCGTGAGTAAAGCATCCATCCCAAATTTAGTTGTACTTCGTCCTAAACCGTTTATGTTGATGAGTTAGAATTTTAGCTTAAGTTTTTCGCATACTAGATAAATAGAATGTATTCTCAATATCTTTACGTCCATTTGTCTGATTATGAATACACAAATGTACAGAAAACAAAGCTTCAAGTTCGAAAACGATAAAACGAAAATAAATCTTTTTTAAATCGTAAAAACAAACTATAAAACATATGAACTGTTTAACATCTCTATTTATTCTCCATAAATAAAATCCTGTCTTCCAAAGCTTATTGCCTCAACAGTGGAGGAAGTAAGTAACCGTGACTCTATCAAAGAGCGAATCATTGAGACAATATTTATATTTGCTGTCATAGTTTATGTTCTCTAGCAACCATTGAAAATAAATAAGAAATTATTGACAATAATGCTGCAAACAACACTCGAGTAGAGTAAACACCTCAATCATGTCAACACACACACACATGCACAAGGTGTCGGCGTCAGGTGGTGTCCTACCTGTTGGTGGCTGAGTGCTTTCATTCCCAGTCACAAGGACCGTTAGTGTGAGATTCGAACCACGACAAACCCAAAGCCTCCAACTGCGCACTGTAACGGTCACAAACCAGCGCACGTACACACACACGAACACAGAGGCTGACTCTATGCAAGCCGGCCACACAACCTGTGAAGGCGGCGACGAGCTTTTCTGACGATTATCCACAGGAACCCGGCACTGACCCGACGGGTGGCCCACAGACGCCAGGCGGACTGACGGGTAGGTGCCAGCACCCTCTCCTCAACCTCGCTCGCCGCTGTGGTGCAGGCGGGTAGTCTAACGGAATGTGCGCGGATGCGTGCGTGCACGTGAGGGGTGGGTGGGTGTGCGTGTGTGCGCAGGCGCGCGTGCCGTGTGGCGGTTGCCCGCGCGAGAAGGACGCGTGACTGTGAAGACAACGGCGTCAGCACCTGACGTTCTCCGCCTCACGTGCGCGAGTGAAGACACGCCGCTCGCATCGCGATGTATGTAGGTGTCCGGGGGATGATATACTTGCTTGAAGCTGATTACTAGAGTAAATAAACTTTGTTGGTTTCTTGTTGACAAACATCTGTCAAACGGCTTGTTAGTCAATTGTAATCAATGACGTACAGAAGGTGTAATATGTAAAGAAAGTCCGAGTATGCTTGATTGATTATTTTCTTTATAATGATTTTAATTAATTATTGTATTGTTTAAAAATAATTACACTCAATATTCTATTTTTAAATTAATGCATTATATTATGTGGTTCGCATGTTTTAACAGTTAACATTCAAGCTGGTGAGAGGTACGGAGCTCCGAGACATTGGTGTCTAAAGGGTGCCCGGATGTTAGTGTTTGCGTGTATGCTCACGCGCACGTAAATCATATGCAAGCAGTGATCATGAACTGATATGTTTGTGGATGTTCTACCGGTCCTCTGTCAGTAAACCAGTCCTACTTCACACACTCACACAGAGGCTGGTGGATACCACAGTATCCATGATAGACCTCTAGCCCTCCGAACTTTTGTGGCAATACCCGGGTACAAGAGATTTTGCAATATTCGTAGGAACGCTGTGGAATATCCACAGACACTTTGCATCAATGTTAACTGGAGTTTTGTGTCGATGACTACAGACATTTTGCAGCAATACTCATTAACACTGTGTGGCAATACCCACAAACACTGTGGGACAATACCCACGGGTACTTTGCAAACAGAATCCTAATTAGTAAAGTTACCCCGTTGACCAAGAAAAATTCTGCTATTGGCTGAACGTGAATTGCAACATATTTTCCAAGAGGCTGACTAGGTATCCGTTGCAAGAACAACAAAAGCCTAATTTTAGCAACCTCTTTCTTTTGCTGACATATCAGTTTCAAGTGAAAACAACAAAGAAACAAGAAAAATGAGGAAATGTTAGTGAAGATCTCTTGTAATTTGTTTCCTCTTATTCTCCTTCTCTGTTTCTTTCCTTCGTTCCCTCTTTTTTCCTGGCACAGAGATCGAAAGACGCATGTTCAGCACGATGTCTTTGAACAAGTTTCTTATCTTAAGTTAATCGAGGTTTTTTTGCACTTCGCAAAAGGTAATCCCTAACTCCTTTTCAAAGTGAAAAAATAAATGTATGTCTTTATTATTTCGCAATTATTTCCCTGACCAGCGGTAGGCGAGTTATCTGTTTCTGAGCCCCAGGTGCTCTGCATTGTAAAGATTCTAAAATAAACTAATATGCCTTCCTGCCCACCTTTTATCTACACAAATGGCGTCCGTTAGCACAGATTAATTGTCAAAGGTGAGGTCAGTTTTCCTGAGTGATGTCCTTTTAATTTAGAGAGTTGTGTTTCACGAGGCTTGTGCAATATGTCACTTGCCGACAATTACTTTGTTATTATGGGAACTGTCCTCACTCTCATGCCATTCGATACAGCATCAAGCCATTTGATACAGCATGCCAGTCGAGGTTTCACACGTGGGCACGAGAGACACGTGACTGTTTTTATCTTAACATTCTCTCAGTTTTCCGTTTACTTGAAGTCTTCCCAAAGAGAAAAAAGTCGGCATATCGCCATAAGAATATATTAAATACAAATGTATAACATAAATCATAATTAATAACGTAGAATGGTATCCTTATTTCTTTTGAAATACAGAAGAAGAAAAAACCTTTAGGTTGACGAAAGATACGATGAGTAGTGTGATGAAACGTAGCAGATGCCGGGCTGTCATTTGTCCGGCGTTCACTACACTTAATTAGACTACCCATAATAGTTTTAGCATCTAAAGATGTAAGTAGACTGTCAAGATACATATACAACTACTCAAGTGAATACAAGAAGTGTAAAAACATTCAAGCCATGATCCCTGAAGTCAATAGAACTAGTGACACGAGGTCGCCATGCAAGTGGCAGTAACTGTGACAGTAAAGGAACAGCGAGAGTTGTCTGCTGTACCCTGATGACATGGCCGATAAGAAGCCACGTGACGTGGAGGTCTGTAGAGGAACAACAACAGCAGCAACCGTCGCCCACGTGGTGGAGCGCGTGGGCATCGCCGCTCCTGCAGAGCAGGTGGCCAGGGCGCCGACCGCCAACAACAAAAGCCAGAAGCGAGGCTGAGAGGTTGGAGTCTGGACAAGTCATCACAGCCATTGTGACAATGATGTCCCAGGGCACTCCCTTCACGGCAACAAGCATTGTTTGTGTCCTCAGTCCACCTGTGCCCGACTTTTTTCTCCTCTTTTCTCTCTCTCTCTCGCGTTCTACTTCTGCTTTTTGTACTTTTGATTAGTCCTGTTGTGTATTGAGTATACTCATTAATCCTCTTATTTTCCCGATACACAGGTGGCTATGCCGTTGGTCTCGTGGTTCAGCTCAGTAACATTCTACACTTTCATTCGTTCCTACCCACTGTTATGTTTGTGAGAGTACAGTGCAAGTCTCAAAATTTGTTTCAAACATTACCGTGAGAGGACTGCCCACACGTTGATGTTTCATCTTTAGTTGGCCACAGACATGTACTTTATACTTTTATTATTCTTTATGACAAAGATGTAAAGATAGAAGCGACTGTTTCTTCCCCAGGGAGGTTGGCTGATCTACTCCACTCTTCTCATTCAAACACAGATCATAGTTTCCCAGGGAGCTCAACAAACTAATATGTTGAGGACCTTCTCTGTCAAGATCGTGCAACACAAAGAGAAAAGGACCGTTAAAACAAAGAAAGTTTGAGGTTCATGAAAAAACAATAAGATAAGATGGAAAATAAGATAGAAGGAATAAGCACAAAACAAAGTTGAAGCTAAAAGTGTACACAAAGAAACATAATCAGAGTTAAAGATTGAAAAGTTAAACCTCCACACACACAAATCAAATCACGATCCGAACCGTCTTATTTTTTTAACAAATAAGGGGAACGACAAAGAAAAAATATCTTTTCTATTCTGAGCATCATGCTCAAGCACTAAAATGGAGAAAACATCGATTGGCAGGTGTGCTAGTAGGAAAGGCTTTGACACGCTATGTTGAATCCACGAAAGCTGCCATGTTTTTACGAGGGACAGAGACATCTCCCATAATTAAGTTCTAATGACCATCAGTCCGCAGCCAGAGAGCACGTGAGTGATTAGGAAGGCCTCGTTCGTGTGGTTTTAGAAGACACTTAGGCAATGGAGACAGTTTGAAATGGCCAAAGAGGACCAGAGAGGACCAGAGAGGACCAGAAGACAGACCAGAGAGGGCAAGAGAGGACAAGAGAAGGCCAGATGGCAACAGGCGACAACAGCAGCGATGACAGGTGTGAATGTTGTATACAGTTGAGTTTGGCGGCTGGACAGGGAGGAAACATCTGAGGCCATGTCACACCCGGTCGGATTATGAGTCGTGGATAGAGTTAGTCCCTGGTCTGTGTCTGGTTGGGTCTTCATCTCTGTTCACGCTGGCTAATTGATGATTGGTTGAAGGACACTAGTGTGCGTTCGTCCAATGCCATTCAAGGGGAGCATGGGCTTCTGTACACTTCTCAGCCTATCGTCAGTGAAAGGAGCACTTGGCTGAGTTTTTCTTCAACGCCAAGGGGGCCTTTTTTGAAGACAAAGACTTGAGCCAGGAGATCGAATACTGTGGAGAAAGTCAACAAGCTTAGGTAAGAGAACCTTGACACAGAGGACAGCAATTCACCTACGACAGACCATGAAGACTCCAGCTGTTGTCGTGAACCTCCAAGGACTACTGCCAGAGACACAAGTTTTTCTCCACATCCGGTAGGAGAAGTCTCTGTTCTCAGAGAAGAAAAGGTCTGTGTAATTGCCTGCGCTCCAAGGCACCAAGGCGGGAGGACTACGACAAATGTAGGCTGGTCTTGTCATTGTTCCTCCTGGCGGGTGCTACAACAGTGTATAACAATGTCGTCAAGTGGACAAGCAGTCATTGGAGAAAAGTCGAAAGGTCGCTGGACTGAGACAGCGCTCGGTGTCCGTGTCGCCGGGGGAGCAGTCGTCACTCCGTGACATGGTTCTGATGGTGGACTGTCGGGTGGGGCTACGAGTTTCAAATGCACAGAGCAAGATTTTAGGGACTTACATCATGTAAGGAAACAACAGATGAAACATTGTCAGCCCTTACTGATTGTCTTTGATGATCAGAACCCAATCATCACCACCACCATCCTGGTTAGACACCACCACCACAACGACCGTATCGACAAAATGTACACCAGAGAAAGCTACATCATCAAACATGGAGTCCACCCAGCAACCACTCGTGTTATTGGTGCCATCAGCAAGACCATTTCATTGCTACCTTCCCACACAAAAAAGAAATAGGTTTTAGAGGTTTTGCAACATCTAACAACACTCTACTATCTTCACTTCAAACACACCAAGGTACAGAAACGGACATCCAGGTTTGACCATGTGAGATTTGATAACTCGGACAGTAGGCATTCGTCATGGTTTGGTTTCCAAAAAAACTACTGTTACTCCTTCTCTATCTTGTCGACCTTCTACCGGCGAGGTAGAAAACCTTTTCACTGGCTTGAGTAAATATTGATTCCCCATATTTCACCGGCTCTGTTGATTCTCGTATCACAGATGGTGACCCAGTATGTGATGAGATTCTCTTACTCTGAGTGTGTAAACATCGCGCAGGGTTCAAACGAGGTCACAAACAGCAGAAAAACCATGACTAGTATCGAAAACACCACAGCTACAAATAAATCCTTCAAAACCATTTTAGTTCCAGAAATCTGACCCTGTATGTGAGAAAGTGGTATAACAGTTCACGCCCCTAAATCGTCTGTTTTTAGCAGTAATATCCTCTTTCGTCTATCAATGTACAAAGAGGAGCATCGCTGAAAAATCGCAGGTCCAGTTACATCACGTGAATCGGTGTGGATTGCTTCTCGTAATAAAATATTTGGTGAATACACGGTTGCTCACAACACTTTTAAAAGAATTATTCCTTTTTTTCTGATGGTCAGGTATTCACAAAATGTTATAAACTCTTATCTTCTTAGGGAATACGTCCCTGGCTCTTCTCTTCTCTTCTCTCCAAGTCACAACGATAGTAGTCATCACAGATGTTGAGGATGACGAGGCTGTCTTCGACAAGAATCGTAATTCACGGATCTTGTGTTTAATTTGACCCCAAACTTCTCGGGAGATCAAATTTTTGAGACCAAGGCGGTGCTTGACACGAACGCAAACATCCAAACAGACTGTCAGGGAATAAAATTACTTTTCCAACATCTACCCTTGACGGATACCTCCTGTTCATGATAAATAATACTCTCTACCGTTTGTATCTCAAGAACAAACTGAAAAAAGGTACTTGTGATGCTAGAAATGGATATTATTCAACTTTCACCTCTACTGATATTACAAGATGTTAAGGAAATCTTTCTTGTAAAGACCAATGACTCTACCGCTGTAAATCTCTCACAGGAAGCACCTCGCCCGGTCCTCCACTCACTCCCAAAGATGTTTCCCAGAGAAAAACGACACTCAACAACGGAAACAGTCTTTACTCGTCTGGGGAATCGACAAATTTCAACGGTACATTGACGGGGGATGAAGTTTCATCGTGGAATAATTGCGTGACTGAGCAGTGGTGAGAGAAGAAGTTGGGATTCCTGGATAGAAAGGCGCAGAGGAAGGACGGACGTGGAGAGAAGAGATTCCAGAAATGAAAAGATTCCTTGCCAAGACACGGTATAGAGCGGAAACTGTTTTTTTTTAAATGTAAATAATTATTTTTGTAAAACTTTCATAAGCAGTTGTAAAATCATCAATTCTGGTGAGTCCTGGTACAAACAAAAGTTAGAAAATTTACCGTTGCTAGATATTCAAAGAAGTATAAGATTTTCAGGAATCATTTGTGGGAAGAACTACAAGAAGCTTTGTTGCCAAGATGCGGAGCGTGCACACTGTGGGAAAGGGTGTCCTTCGAGAGGAGCGTTTACCACCACCACCACCTCTACCACCACCACCACCACCTCTACCACCACTACCACCACCGGTCCCGGTGTCCGCCAAGGACCGACACATCGACACGGATAAGACTCCCGGGCGACGAGTGTTTCTCATGGGATTGCAATCAACTGTGAAAAGTCCAGGAAGCGTTGCCTCTCTTTCGAGAGACTGGACGCGATTGGATGGCGGGTGAATACGTCACTAACTGTGTTAGCAAGAAAAACGAGAACTTCTCTAGGTTTCCGAGGACCACGAGAGCTGTAAGTAAATTCGAGCATTTCATATACCTCCGGACACAGTTCTGGTGACAGAATATTACAGTGACTGTAAGTAAGTTTGGCTGTTGCTGATAACACCCGGCTGCACACCCGGCGTCAGACGAGTACCTTGACTTGTACAGTGCATTGACTTCTGGTCTGTAAGGATGTCAAGGAGTGAGTGAAGTGTAGAGTGGAATTTGCAAGTTTTTCGGAACAGATATTATATATATTTTATCTTTTGTGGAAGACGATTACTTCTAACTTTGGTCTTTTTGGTTTTATTTTTTTATTATTATTATTATTATTATTATTATTATTATTATTATTATTATCATCATCATCATCATCATCATCATCATCATCATCTTGGTTTTCTAAGCTAGGTAACCAAAGCAAATATTTTTCACAATAAGAGAAGGAACATGGGGAGTCCATGTACAGATGTTTTGTTGTTTGTTTGAGTGAAGGAACACGTGTCAGTGACGAAGTGGATGTCTGTGTGGTGTGTCCTCCACAGCCTGGCCCTGACAAAGGTTCCAACGGATGGCTTCTAGCCTCCAGGTTTGCAGTTGAGCAGATGGGCTTGTGGGACTGGATGGTTTGGGTCAGTGGCTTGTTGTTTTGTTTATTATGAGAAAGATGCATCGTTGTCTGGTTATACACAGTTCATTTTGTCCTTTTCTTTGCTGTAGATTTACAGAGAAAATAGAGTTTCTTGCTTTTTTCTAGTACAGGGAGGTCAAGGTACAAGGGATGGGAGGAGGATTATTTTCATCGTCATTTAATTTTGTCATCGCATCTATGAATGAAACAACCACAGACATTATCTGCCCTTGTGGTGATGTTTCTGTTTGAACTCTCCTGGACCTGTCTGCTGCATTTGACACTACTGACCACTCTCTGCTCCTTCACACCCTCTAGGGGATTTCTGGACCTGGACTAGCGTGGTTCAACTCCTATCTCGCTGATAGGACACAGACTGTTTGCTCGTCAGTCTGCCCAATCATCAAGGTGGGCGAAACCTTCATCACCCTCGCCTCATCCATCAAGAATGTGACATTTACTGTCACTGCAGACATGACTCTTGATAAATAAGTTACAGCTGTCTGTCAGTCTGTCTATTACGATAAACAAGTTACAACTGTTTGAACTTCTCTTTCCCCGAGTCCCAGCCAGACAACTCCGCTCCTCATCTGATGACCACCTCCTGACTCCTCCTGTCACCAGAACAACAACACATGGCCGCAGTCATCTGCCACACAGCCGGAAGTGTGTGTCGGTATTGCGGTAACACCGGGGCAGCGACACAGCAACATCGTGGCAAAACCAGTGCAACACCGGGGGCAGCACCAAACACTTCTCCACCTCGCGTGCAACGAATGACAACAGTAACGATAACTCGGATTCCCAAGGGGAGGACAATCCGGCCGAGGGTAATCGTGCCGCCAGTTCTCATTAAAACGCGCGTGCTGCAAAGTCCCAAGTGCAACCTGTCATCCGTTTTTCTCTCCTTCCTCTCTCCACCAGTCAATCCGTACCTCAGGACTGGCTTTTTTTCCGTTATTTGACGTCATTTCCCCCGGATTCCTCCGTCGCGCTCCCTAGGGGAGAAGTGGGATGCCGTGAAGCTGTGTTCTGAAGCTGACGCCTGCTTCTGTATTCTGTATCCTCTTCCATTAACTTCTTCGACCTCGGCGTGCTGCGCAAATGTCTTCCGACACCTTCACGTTTACATCAAGACGATGAAGGGTTTCTCTGTAACTCTCGCTGAAATCTTCTTTACAACTTATTTACATCTACATGTCTTGGGTATCATCATGTCGCTTCTTCCTTCCTTTTTATTTCTCGGATGTTTGCAGTGCACTTCTTCTAGTCTAGCTCGTGCTTGCAATACCCTTCTTGTTTCCTCGCGGGTGTGTGCAATACGGGTGTCCGCTGTTTACTTATTACTTCCCATCAAATGGCATTGATGACTGTTGTAGCATCGGGTATTAAGTGATATTAGTCATGTACTAGCAGCCATCACAGTTTGCACCTGTAGGGTAGGGGCAGGGCCGTGCTTAGGGGCAGGCAGACGAGGCATCTGCCTAGGGCCCCGCACATTTCATTAAATAACAACCGTGGCGATCGTGGTGTCAAGGGCCCCACACATACCCTATGCCTCGGGCCCCGCGGGGGGTAAGAACGGGCCTGGGTAGGGGGTTGGGTGTTGTGGGTGCTGGGATAAGACTTGGGATAGAGTAGTTCCTACATCGCAGACGAATGTAAAAGACAGGATTACAGAGTGTGTAAAGGAACAAAGCGATGCTCTTACTGTGCAGTACAATGCATCATCAACTCTCACCTGACAGCATTGAACTCCGGATCACGTGACAGTCTGGGCCATGGAAACACTGATGATGTCACCCACAGTGTCTTGCGGCTCAACTGTAGGGTGGCCAGGCTGGTGCCAGGTCCCCTGCGATAATGGCGATGATGGCGATGATGGTGACGATGGCGATGATGGCGGTGCTGCGAAACACAGCAGATCATCGTAGTAAGTAAATATTGGAGAAAGTTGTGTCCAAAACACAAGTGAAGGGGATTTGTTTTAATAAAGGGACTTAAGGTAAAAGTTTTTCTCTTCGAGCAGCCAGCACTGGTTTTAATTAACGGTAGACATTCAGATTATTATATACAAAGGTCGCCACCCTCGTGGGCTACCAAGAAGCCCCCTGGCAATAACGACGAGATGGAAGAGGGCCTGGTGACCCGGGGTGACACGTACTCTAAGAGCGTCAATCCGGGTACGTGAATGGACTACCCACACCATGCAAGCCCTGCTTACTCCCGCTCAAGACGAACTTAAATGAAGTCAGCGGCTGTCTATAAAGCTCTCTCACACCCCTGACGATCAGTTCTTTTGATGTCAGCTGATGTCAGTCAAGGGAGGACTGGATGAACGAATGAATGGTGACGTCACACATCACAGTAACTCTCGCTCTCACCTTCTACAGATGTCACATGTGCACCCGTAAATTCCTACTTCACGTTTTAACATGCAACTGCCTTTTACCGGCATCGTACAATATCTTTGTTGAATTAATATATTCTACTGTTATTTAGATATTCTCGGACATTCACACGGCAGTCTCGATGTATACGGGTGTACATACACACATACATATATATACTCACAGTTTCAGGAGGCGTGAGCGAGTGCAGTGTAACCAGTTTCAGCTACCTCTTGAGAATTTTCGGGTACAAGATGGCGGATGTGTTACTATTCACCTGTCAGCCTGAGATATTTTTATTTTATAACATTTTTTATACAGTATGTAATGGCCCTGTGCACCCTTACCCCGAATGGCACCCGCTCGTGATCTATGCGCGAGTTGTGTAAGATTTCGTTTATCCTTTTCCATTCAAGAGACCTGCACTCGGGTAAAAAAGGACGGGAGAAAAGTTTGACTTGTAAATCAACTGTCACCTTTTTCCCAGGTGACAAAGAAGACAAAGTTTATGCGAGTCCCCTTCTATCCCCTCCACCCAAGAAAGCTGTGCGTGCTGACACTCGGGTGGGCATGTGTCTTGCTGTCACACTCCTCGCTTTTTGTCAACCCGACCTTGCACCCCACACACCCGACACTCGTCTGATAAGCCCACAAGGTTTCTGATTTCACTTTGTGTTGACCTATGTTGTTGTCCGGAGAAAAGACAGGTAGGGTAGACTTCTCCTTACTTACTGCAGCATAATGCACCCGGTTTGACAGTCATCGACAAGCAAACAGGAGTCGAACAGACCAGCAAACAAACAGCTGCTCACAGACTGGAGTGAAGGCGACTTTCAGGATGTGTTCTCTCTCTCCCTGGCCTTCATAGATAAGGGTGGACAAACAGCTTGTAACTGTAGAAATTTGTTTTGATGTTAGTCCTGCCATGGTCCGGGTACAAATTATATTTTATATTAATTATATTTCGCAACAACCCGCAGCTCTGTCCACCTACATTATTTCTGTCTCACGGATACTCTAGAGACAAGCAGCTGCGCCTGTCCCTCCGTGTGATGAACTTTTGGTGACATTCGTTTACCTTGGCTGTCTGAAACACTTCCTTCGAAGCTGAGAAATGCATCATCAGGGCAAGAATTTCAACATCGGGTGCCCCACATTTGACTGTCTGTCCGCGTGTGTTCTGAGTGTAAACTAACGAAGAACGTTTTTGTGCTATAAATATATATCTTGTGTGTTTTTGTTTACTGTTATTATCTTTCAGATACTAATCCCTAGTGATTAACTTTATGACAAAAAGTCCTCTAAGACTAACCTTCAATAGAAGTCTAGGGTGGTGAGGTAGGTAGTTATCTTGAACTTGACTGTTGACTGAACAAATGAACACACAACCTTTCGCCCGCAATCCCTGAACTTCAGACATCCGCCATGCTCGAGCTGCAAGCTGACTTTCATAATCATAAAGGTCAGAGGTGGCAAGCTTGACAACAATGGAACTCTTAAGTTTACAGTTGACAGTAACAGTTTACTGCGTGGTAAGTGCGCGCTGACAAACACACAAACACACACACACACGTGCGAGAGCGGATTAGGGGGAAGGGGACCACAGGAGGGTTGGAGTCAGAAATGATTTACAGTTTTGTATTGTGATGGTGCAATGGGTGGGTTGACAGAAGGATACAACGAGGACGAGCGTGACATGTGTAACGAATTAAGTGCGTGTGAGGCGGCAAACATCTACGCAATGCGCACGCGCAGAAAAATAGCCCCCTGCTGTGACCTGTGACCTGTGGCCTGACCCTAAGGCGCCAGCTGTAATGTCAATGGCGTAGGAAGATGCTCGGATTTGTGTTTGTGTGTATTGGAGGGTTCGGGGGAGGATGCAAACTCCATGCTGACAGTGAACGACGTTCACGTTCTTGTCCCTTCAGTATTTTTTAGGTGGGCAGCTGCTTCCTTCCCGCTTTCCGATCCTCCCCTTGGCTCCTGCGTCACTGAAGGTTTGTGTGGTGGGAGTGGAAAAGACAAGTTTCAATATTTTTTTTTTTTTGTTCTCAACATATTATCCTGACAAACACGCTTTGTGTGGGTGTTGGATTGTGGAAAGGAGGCGAGGAAATTTTTGCATCCTTATCTCCGTTTCACAAGTCTAAATGTGTTAGAGTGCTTTTATTGTTGTTACCTTTAGCTGTTTACTTTATTTGTCGCCTTCCTTTCTATGTGTGCAACCAAAATGCAAGTTACCCGGATGTTTCAGCTTGTATGAATGACTTCACACTGCAGTTACGAGTAATAAAAACCACGCAGTGTTGTATATATTTCATATTTATAGCGATTTTAAAATCTCTGACCTTGTGTCTGATTGTTTTGAATTGGATTTTTTAAACAACACTGTGAATGTGGACTGAACATGGATGGCAAAAAATTATCGTTGGTAACCTTGACTTTCAATTACAATATTATACAGACACAAGAAAAAAATGCAATTGCATTGACACCCAGCTATAGCTGAGTTGCTTTTTGAAGAAAACCTAACATACTTCGAGGACGACCATTGGACAAAGCTTGTTTATTATTTTTGTACGAAACTTTAGCCAGGCATGATCAAAGGTCACTTAGGAAAGAGGTTAAAATTTTATTTCCATGTGACCTCACGAAGTATGTTCCTTTAAGGAAATGTGAATGGTGTACCAACGTGACGTAGTACACTGTGTGATGTTGACTGCTGGCAATGCTGTGAATGATGTACCAACGTGACGTAGTACACTGTTATCAACGCTCGTTTGATCGCAGGTGCAAATCGTAACGAATAATTAATTAAAGGATGGGTTTTGAAATATACAGGATAGGTTCATATATCCACTGATATCTGAAAAAAGCAAACAGTTGAGGCTGGTCGTTAAAGCCCTCGCAGTGACCCAGCCTTGGGTGACGTCACACTTCAGGCCAGCAGGATGTGCTCTTCTAAACACATTTTTTAAATTCACTGGGATTTGAAAAATGACTGCTATATGTTCCATTTACATGGAGGCAACTTTGAATTACATTTCAGTACTGACTTGTGTTAGTTAATTATGTGTTGTCACTGTGCTCGATGTGTGTGTGACTCACTGTAATAATGAGTATTCCATACTCAAGTACTTTCCACTTCCACAGAGTCTCAAGGTGTTCACAAACAAACTGCAGATGGGAATAAATTATAGTAGATGGTAAGCCTACGAGCCATATCGTTTGCATCGACCGCCTTCTTACTTCTCGCACGAGCGATGCACAGAAGGAAACACGAGCAGAGAGCGCAGTGGAGAAGTAATCCGAGATTTAGTGAAGGTGTGTTCGATGCTGAGCTTACAGATGCTGATAAACAGCGCTTAAAGATTTACTGCAGCGCAATTTTTTTATTATTTTGTTGTTGTTGCTTTTTTTGTTTGTTTGTTTTTGTTTGTTTGTTAGTTTTTTGTTGTTTTTTTTTGTTGTTTTTTTTTTTGTTTTGTTTTTTTTGTGATAGCCTGAGCTCTGTAAAGATAGTATTTCCCCAATCAAAATAAACATCCGTTCTTTCTTGAAATATAAATAGGCCTGTAAACACTATGCAGAGGTCATAAAAAGGTGAAGTCTGTGGTCACTATTGTCCACGAGACACCAGATTGTGGTTTCCGCTCCCTAATCAGTTCTATCCTCAATGTAAGTCTGTCTACGCTCGTTTCCAATGTCGGTGTTGTGGACCTCTTTCTGTAAATTGTGGTCTTTTGGACTTTTTCTGTGGATGGTGGTGTTTATAAGCCCACAGCTCCAGAAGGAATGGAAGGATGCCCACTCAGATTTTGTGGAAATGTCATCTTGTACAGCTTCCCCAGCCATTGGAAAAGCATTTCGCACTGTAGTAGACCCAATAAGAAGTTGTCAGGAAAGAAGACCCTTCAGCCTTGAAGTATTTAGCAGTGCACGCTTCATCAAAGCGCCATTTGGCGGCTCGAAGCTGAGTAGAGAGAACATCAGTCGAGCCGATACCGAGTAACTGATCTCTGCCATCGTCTGCGCCGTTAACGAGATCCGAGGGCAAATAATCTGGCTGACGTCACTCCACGAGGTGCAGATGACTGTTTATCACCCACTTGTACTTCGACAGCGGTTTGGGTTGTTGTTGTTGTTTTTGTTTTATTTTGTTTTGTCTTTTTTTTTCTTTTCTTGTTTTTTTTGTTTTTGTTTTATTTTGTTTTTGGTTGTTTTGTTGTTGTTGGTTTTTTTTTTGGGGGGGGGGCTTGTTTGCTTGTTGTTGTTTTTTTGTGGGTTTTTTTGGTAATTAGCCTTCTGGTTATTTAATTTTTACTTTAAAGCTGCTATTAATGTCACTGATCACACTGTCATGTCTAAATCTCTCCATGGGTAAAAATACCCCCCGTGCTTATAAACAAAATGTTTTCAAATGTTGGCCTGAGGTCAGACCGGACATCAGTACATAGGTGTGAATGCATCCCGTAAACACTCTAAGGTTTCTTGTTTAAACAAGTTTTTGCTGTTGCTTGACAACGAAATTCTTAATGTGAGCAATCCACTCTAAGTGTTGAATATAAAACATTTTAACCCTTGTTCTTGGAGCTGGATGAAGACTGTAAGGTTGTATTATCCTGAGCAGTTTATTGACGACGGTGGCCATGAGCATTAACCCTTCTGTCTCTCGTTTGCACGTTGCATTAATAATGTGTTGAAACCATTTGTGTCTTGCCGACCCTGGTGGACCTGTCCTTTCTCTGTCTCTTCGTGTGAGGGAGGTCGATAAAGTGCGATGCTTCAGATGCTTCCAGGACAAACTGCTTCTTTTGAAGTCCCGCCAGTTCATTTTGTGCTGTTTCCTTGAGATTAGAGTCGTGTGGCACTTACACTGAATTACCTTCCCCTTCTTCTGGCTTGTTGTCCTGGGTCTTGGGTCAGTTACTTCTGCAGTTTACTGCTTCCTCGAACAAACAAACAGTAATCCCGGATTGAGAGACACACGGCTGCACTCACTGGCTGTCCTTGATGTCTTTGCTGTAAAGACAAGTTCCCACTCCCAGGTTTGGAACTCTACCTCATGTGTTTCCCGTTTTGTGGTTTTTGAATTTCTTTCTGTCGACTGGGTGTTCCATAAAGTCATGTGACACTTGACTACTTTTGTGAGTTTAGGACAAGGCAGATAGTCCACTTGTATTGTGCTTTTCATGCAGGACTATTCCTTTTGCCCTGCATTTCTTCGGTGTTACTTTGGAAATTGATATCCTATTGAATACCATTAAATCAAACAGGGATGAACAAATAGCTAAAAAACATAATTTTTTCCATCATCACACCTCTTGTTCACTTCTCTATGGGACATTCACAGCTCCTTTGACCTTGTTTGTCTTGTGCTACCAACTTTCAGACTCTCCGATCTTTGAGTTAAATGGTTTGAACCCTTGTATTACTACGTGACACTCACGTGGTTACTACGTAGTACCGAGCAGTTCCCATCTCGTGCCTCTTTGCCACTTTTGAACAAAGGCATCCTTGCAGGCGACAACCAGAAGATGACTAACATCCAGAATACTCATTAAGCACTCAATTAGTGAACCGGAAATCGATTTTCTAATCTGTTATCCTTGGCTGCTGCTGTTGTTTGTACGCTGTCTTCATCGAGACATGATGCCATGAGCACTTTCAACAATCTTGCTGCTCTCAGCAGTCAAAATGAAAACAAACTTAGCAAATAACTCTCAGATAATGATTGGACAACAGGGCCACCCGATTTGCAGGTAAGAATCACGAAAGACAGAGAAAGTTTGAGCAGAACTGCACACCCGTGAAGTAATCCGCTTAAAGTTTTGACGAGAGCAGCAGCATGTGTACACCAGACGATGTGTTGGTGTGGTAAAGTCCTTTCATGATGGAAAAATGATTCAGCATGCTTGAATGCACATCGTCACACATGAAAATAAGTGCACTTAGTGTACGGACAGGCGCCGGTAATTCGAGCTGCTGGTCTCACACGCAACAGGCGGTCAGTCAACCGTGGCCGTGTGACAGGAACTTGCAATAGTCGGTGACAGTCGTCACTCAACGGACTCGTGTGTGGCACAGCTAAGGAGCAAGTGGAGGTCCTGTTGGGATGACTGCTTGAAGACCTGATTGCTGTAGAAGCAGCTCGAGGTGGGACTAGGGTCATAAAGATGATGCGCCCGCCATTGTGGGAGGCTGGCTGGTCAATGAATTGTCTAACGACCGCCATGTCTGGAACTGCAGTCACCCTGCAACGATCCACGAGCATCTTAAAAAACGGTCACGTGATCACAGTTTCTCACTTACAGTTTGTGGTGTACAGGTTTGTACAGGTGTTTGTACTGCGCACCTCTCCCGTGTGGATGCGAGATCAGTTCTGTTGTCAGACTAAATTTTTTTTAATTTAAGTGGGTTTTAATACCCGAAAATAACCTCGAAGAATCCCTTTAATGATGAAGTGAAAACTGCACACACACACACACACATGCGAAATGTTAAATATAAGGCCAAAGAAAAATATTAAAAAATTAAAATAAATACGCTAAAACGAAAGACTACATGTCAGATTGAAATACGGTGGATGCATGATGGATGAATGAATTCGTAAACGTTCATCTTCTTATTGTTTATTCCTTGTTATCATTTTTATCTCGTTCATCTACTTTCTCGGTGACCTGTCAATTACATAGACATCATCATTGTTTCTCCATTTGCTGCGATTAACAAGGATTACCCAGTGATCTGCACACACTGTCGGGTGGCGACAACTTTATGTAAATTATTCCACCTGAGGGAGGTTGTCTCCCTTCTCTTGATCCCTGCCCTCCCTCACCTCCCTCTCCCACCCCATCCCCCCCCCCGACACACACACACACACACACAAACACACACACACGCACACAAACACACACACAAACACACACACGCACACACACACGCACACACAGGCACGTACACACACACACACTCTCTCTCACACACACACACACACAAACACACATACACACTTTTTATTGTTAACAAAAGTACACCGCACAAATCTTATCAGTGCGGGAGGAAAGGGATGCGACTCGTTGCCACCCAGTCGTAGTCGGATCAAGAGACAGCGAGAAGCAGGTTCTCTGTCAGACATCGATCCGGCTGAGATGGACATAAAGTTGAGGAGGTTGTTGGCGGAGTCGAGGCGGGAGGCTGCAGAAAGCTGTAATGTGGCATTGATGTGGCGTTCAGACGGCGCGAGTAATGGAAAATTGAAGCGAACTGCGACTGGAAGGAGCTGCAGACGACTGGCGCTGTACTTGCTGCAGCTGCCATTAATTGCCCTTTTCTTGGACTTCCTCCAGCTTCTCCTGCCATTTCCATGACCGGTGGTTAGCCTCGTTTTCAGGTCATGACCTTTCATCAGTGGGATTTCGAGAGCTGCATAAAAAATTCAACCTGGAACAGTCTGAAGTCCCAGTCATCTTTGTCACATAGGGTGTCCTCGTGCATGTCTTCTTGTCCCTCGTTTCTATTTCTAATTTTGCTGTGGTGAATGGGGGAAGAGAGGAGAGGTATGTCTTTTGATGTTTATTGGCTTCTGGTTATTGGTTTGCCTTTTGCCTTTTGTTGGTTTTTTTTTTTTTGTTTTGTTTAGTTTTGTTTTGTTGGGTTGTTTTTTTTTGTTGTTTGTTTGTTTTTTTTTTGTTTTTTGTTTTTTGTTTTGTTTTGTTTTTTGGTTGTTTTTTTCTTCTTTTTTTTTTTTTTACTTTTGGTTGTAAAGCTGTCTCTCCTCTGTCTCTTTATGGCTGAGCAATATGTTGCAGTAGAGTATTATTACACTTCTCCGTTCTTTATGACTGAACAATATGGTGCAATATATATTATCCTCTTAGTCTACATCACGCAACAACAATTTTCAATCGTATCATATCTCCCCAGGCTGTCACAAAGCAATAATAATTGTTCGATTCACTTTTAAGCGTTGCTAGAGAACAGAACACTAAACACCCTCAAAACGATCACTCAGAAATATTCGCCCCACCCTTTTGTTGCTACACCATCGTTGTTGTTGTTGTTGACTAGCCAGAAAATTATACGCAGAAGCGAGTAAACAGTAATTAGGCCTGGTAACAGCTGTACACAGTTTTTCATAAGGTGTGTGACAGGACGGGTGAGCTTGTGGACTTCCGGTTCTCCTCCTCTGAACGCCAGCTCCATGGCCACCACAGAGATGCTCTCCACGGTCTGTGGCATCAGCTAATCACAGACGAGACAGGAAAAGTGCAAGCAAGTCAACAAAAGGTTTGCTGGAGGTCAGACCTGAAGCCAGCACCCTGGCCCAGGGTGGAGTACCGGGGGATCTCCTGCTGTCTCGCTCTTGTTTATTGTTTTGATTAGGGCGAGCTGCACGAGGACGCGAGCGCCAAGTGCATGCTGGGAACTGGCAAGTGATGCGGGTATTTGTTCTGGCCTGGCCGTGCTGAGAGCAGGGATGAGGGCTGCAGGCGCGCCACCCGGGGGAGGGATAATCGATGCCAGATCGGTTTCAAATGGTGGCTGAGTGCTGGACGATGGTCTCGTGGTGTTGGTCCTGAGAGAAAGCCTCATTACAGCGAGGACACGCTGCCTCACACACATGCATGCACTTGTATGCACGCGACAGCTTGCACACTCTATGCATGAGCAGACTTTTTCAATCAGACGATTAACGGATGTATTCACGGGTGGATTTTATGACCTTCTTTAGCACTTGATTGTATGCTCTCTGTCCTTTGTTGCTCTCTTTTCTTTCTTTCCTTTTTTCCTTCCTTTCTTTTCGTTCACAGAGAGAAAACCTTTACTTTTAAGGAGATGTGTAGGATATTCATCTACTGAAAGAATCATTTAGAAAATTCTTCTATAATATACTTGTTAATACTGTCGAGCTGGCATTATCTAGTCTCCTTCTAACCCTGTTAGTTTTGGTCATTAAGGCTTTAGTTTTTACGCTTTTCTCATTAACCTTTTCCAGCACGAATAAAGAAGCGAACGCTTGTCGGAGATTCCTTTCTTTTTATTTCTCTCTTTCTTTCTGTCTCTGTGAGAGTTTGGGAATTCTCTGAGTTTTTGCAGTTATTGGAAAGTAAATGAAAAATAAATTGTCGATGATTCATTATGACCAATATTTAATGAAAAGTATTCCATAACAA
Organism: Pomacea canaliculata; assembly: GCF_003073045.1. Classification (NCBI taxonomy): domain Eukaryota; kingdom Metazoa; phylum Mollusca; class Gastropoda; order Architaenioglossa; family Ampullariidae; genus Pomacea; species Pomacea canaliculata. The sequence continues at coordinate 12,651,397 of NC_037599.1, forward strand.
CTGATATTAGCGAACTGGCAGAAGGAAGGAAGCTTACAGAAAGCCATTGTGCAAAACCTGACAAGAAACAAAAGTAGCGATTGTATGATTTTTTGCAGTTCTTTAAACAACACCACACCACCCCAGTGAAAGATGTTTTTCTTATTTCCAGTAATTTTCAGTAGCTTACCCGCTGATAGTTGTTGTGTTTCTGATATACCAGTGATTACAGTGGTGTTGTTAGCCATCAAAACCTTACTGACCCGGACACCTGGACATATTTTTCCGACTAATGATTCGAGGTTTCTTCCACACTTCTTCTCCATCAAACAGTCTTGTTTCCAGTTTCCACTTTTTTGTCTTCCTCTCTAAGCTTTTTGGTTTTTTACTCCATACATGACATTTACTTGACAGTAACGATGTGCTTCCAGATTATGTTTCTGCTTCGTGAATGACATCTGAAAGTAGCTTCGTTTGATGTTGAAAGTCCCGACCTATTGTTGACATGATGATGGTTATGTCTGTCTTCCTGCCTGTTAGCATTGTCTCTCTTTGTTCTCTTCTCTCTCTCCTTGCTCTGCTGGATACCTGCACCCTTCATAAATTTCGAATAACCTTTCGGTCAGTTCCGGGCTATGTCTCTCGTGTACAACGACTTCAACTGTAAAAGAACCGACAGAGAATATTCTCAAGGGACTGTTCTCTCTCTCTCTCTTCCTCTCTCTCACACACACACAGAGGAAGAGAGACAGAGGGGGAGAGGGAGAGATTAGTCGCGAATTGACTGAAGCAGCGGGTCAATTATTGATGACGCCAGCAGTTGATCAAATACCGGGGCAGCTACTCGGGCAATCAGCACCACAGAACTCTCAATAATTAAGGCCCCTGTCCCCTGCCCTCCCGTCCCTCGGCAGCTGGCACCGAAGCAGAACCGATCCCTCCAGACACGTGGCACTAAATGGCCATCACACAGCTTAGCCATTCCAACCTCCAGCGGCCTTCGGTCATCCTGGACCTTACCTGCCACCATCAGGACCCGGACTCTGGCAGATGGTTTTGCCATCGTCTGGTAGTTTTCACCGCTCACACTGAGCCTCCAGATACTTTGGTGGGCGGCAGTGACGTCAGTGACATCAATCCTGTCGACGCCATCGATACTTCCCTCCTGCTGCTGTGGCCGGTGACTGTGTCTACTACACTTACTGATGCACCTGACTGCCTGCTCTCCATAATTCCTCTTGCTTCTGTAGCTTCTAGTTTGGTAGTTCACTGGAGTCGAGTTACTATTGTAGTTAGGGTAGAGGTCATTTTCTTACAGTGACGTCAGCAATTACTACTATTAAAATTTCTTTATTAGTCAAAGTTAATGTAATGGTTTTACATATATATATATATACGTTATTAAACTATAATTTCTTTAGGGCGGACTTCTGCTGTGCTCTAAATTTTGATGTGACAGTTGCGGTAGCTTCATTTGTGTGATCATCACTGGTGGGGAGTGTTTTGCTTTGTTATTGTTTTGTTTTTGGTTTGGGTTTGTTTGTTTTTGTTGTTGTTTGTTTTTTGTTGTTGTTTGGGGGTTGTTGTTGTTTTTTTTTTTGCTATTGTCGTCGTCGTTGTTGTTGTTTTGTTTTGTTATTGTTTTGTTTTGGTTTTTGGTTTTGGGGTTTTTTGGGGGTTATTTTGTTTGTTGTTTTTTTTTTGCTATTGTCGTCGTCGTTGTTGTTGTTTTGTTTTTGGTTTTTTTTTTTTTTTGCTATTGTCGTCGTCGTTGTTGTTTTTTTTTTGTTTTGTGGTTTGGGGTTTTTTGTTTGTTTGGGTTTTTTTTGCTATTGTTTCGTCGTTTGTTGTTGTTTTGTTTTGTTTTGGTTTTGGTTTTTGGGGTGTTTTTTTTGCTATTGTCGTCGTCGTTGTTGTTATTTTTAACGATGTCTATATTAACTTCTTGCAGCTAATTCTGCTGTATCTTATGCCAACTATAGATTAACATTAATCTGAGTTAACTATAGTAACCAATGCTTCGATGAGTGTGTGTACGTGTGTGTGTTGTGTTCACGAGAGAGAGAGAAATATAAATGAACACTCTTCCCAACAGCGCTCGTCTCGCCATGTCTTTCATCTCATGGTGGTGGTGGGAGGGGTAGTAACCACCTTCTAGCCATTATCCCAGTGAGTTATGAGTCTCACAAATGCAAGACCATGTGTGTTCCTGACTTCACACCTTAATTGCAACCATTTCTCGAACCCTTTCTCTTTATTTGTCTTTTGTATTGATTTCTTCTTGCGTTCTTTCTCGTTCCCTTCACTGCTCCTTCGCCTCCTTCCTCATTAGCCTCTCCCCTTTCTCTCTCTCTGTACGTCGATGGTCACAAACCTCTATCACGTGACACCACGCATGCAGCAAGTGAACAGCGTAGATGTGTCTGGTGTTTCCACAGGCTTCACCTCTACAACCGGCTTCCGGCAAATAATGTTTTAGCCTGGTCTTCGGCAATCTTGTCTCTCCCATCATGACCTTTACAACTTCAAAGCAAAACATCGGCCAAAGACTGTTGGGTTTGAGTTTTTTCTTTTCTCTCTCTCTCTTTCTAGTCAATGAAACCGGCGATAGTAACGTCCTTCATTCAAGTCCGGTCCGGATTTTTAATGGCCCTGTACTTTGGTCTGAAGATCAACTGCAGTCGATTGTGTTTCTTGAACTCTACATTTCCTAGGGTCGAGTCTACAGCAAGCTTTTAATTCTTAAGTCTGCTTAGAAACAGGTTAGAAAAAATTTTCTAAAGCTCTTGTAGTCATCTAGATGAGGTTCACTGGCATCTCTGCAGCGTTTTAAGCATGATTTTATTTTCTCAGAACTGTTGTTACCTCGAAAATGCCATTTTGATGGACCCTGGCGGCGGCGACTATTATCAGAATCAACTTCAGAGAAGAAACAGTTCTCATCGCCTCGAGAGAGAACTAGCTTCTTCATCTTTTATTTGTTACTTACAGGCCTAGGGTAGGTGAAAGCCAGACTGGGTTACAAGAGAAAAAAAATAAATCATCAGGTAAATTGACGGAAAATATTTGGAAGACCTATAGGTAAGAAAATGTTTTGAAGAAAACGGGATTTAAAAAAAACAAAAAACAGAGAGACTGGAAGGTCCAGTTCTGCATACCAACACTGCAAGGCATCATCCAGCTTCACTTACAGACGACCTCACCCAGAAATTCCGGCTCGTGGATACATGCTTCGTTCAGCTGTTGCAGCTGACGGATCAGCGAACGGGCCTTTCAAGCCGAAGATGCTGCTGCTGCTTTCAAAGAGGAACCATGACTGCTATCCTCCGAAGCAATTATTCACCCCCTACCTTTTTTTTTTTATTGTTCGTTTGGCTTGAGTGTTGTCTGTTTACGAGGCCTTGCAAGTGTGACCTATTTTTGTCTCGATTTTTTTTTTTTTTTTTTTTTTATCAGTGCAGCCCAGTGATACCCCGCTGCGGGATCGTCGCCATCTGGTCGTCTAATGTGTTTTGCTGTCATAACAGGTCGCTGAAGGATTGTCTACTGCAACATGAGCATTAGACATCACAGTGCCAGCTAAGCTCCGCCTCCGACAGTTTACTACTTGAGTTCATTAGTTTTGCTCTTGCTGATGACAGCAAGGGGCTTTGATGTGGAAGAAGTTGATGACGATGATGATGATGATGATGGTGGTGGTGGTAACAGCGATGGTGTTGGTTTAGGTGGTGGTGGTAGCGGTGGTGATGGTGATGGCTTTGCACTAACAGCTTCTATGCTGCATCTTAAGAATCAATTAAGATGGAGAACGCTTTAATCATGGAAGGGTCTAGAGATACTGAAAATCTATTTAGTTGAGAAGCTGCACTAAATCGATGGCAGTGGGTCGAAGCCCGCCACCGCATCAGTGTGAGCCACGTGCGTGTAGCACAGATCATCGTGTGTATACCTGTCTGCGTGCACCGTTGCTGTGTTCCTTACACTAACCCAGTCACACCTGACAGTAAGCTCACAACTCCTGGCACGATAACCGAGCATACCTCTGGCACCAGGTTGTTACAAACTGTGCTTTTCTTGTGTTTATACAGAAAGGATTAATCTGACTTGTAATTAGCGACGACGCAGCGCTTGAAACATGTGATGATGAGGCCTCGCCCACACCTAAAGCCTCAGTTAGAGACTTTTTTAAAAACAGAAAGTTGTTCATTCTAATTTTAGGATGTAATACATTACGATGAATTAAACCGCTGGCTGGTTGGTTTAGTAGGAAAGTGCCTCCGTCTGAAGGTGGTCACGTGCTATGAATGGAAGGGATGCAGAGTGAGGAAGGAGTATATCAAACTACAGGAAATCCTCCTTCAACGTTTTGCTATCACGCTCATGGTGGTGGTGGTGGTGGTGGGAGGGGATGGGAAAAATAAGATTCCCGGTCAGGACCACAGTCCACGTCTACGTGGGATTCCTCCGACTTTCTCCCACGTTTTGGGTTTTATTCAGAAATTTGTTGATTTTTTATTTTTATTTTTTTATTTATTTTATTTTTTATTTTATTTTATTTTATTTATTTATTTTTTTTTTTTTTTGGTGACCGGAAAATATAACGTAAAAATCTATAAGTTAGCCAATGAAAAACTGGTTTTGTTGAAACTGTTTAAAATCTCGGTTTCCAAAAACCTTTCGACGATGTTAAATGAGCAATATCTGTACCCATAAAAATCCCCGACGGTAGCACAGTAAACAGACCTCACGTCCAAACAGAGGCGCGTGTGTCTCTTCAAGATTCGAACCCAAAACCCAACAAACATTACTGCAGTGGTGACAAGTGTTTTACAGCTCGCTACTATTTGCTGCTGGGAAGACTGTTAGTCCTGATAAGGCGACTGGACTGAACGAGATGCAAACACCACGAGTGTTTTTATATTTTCCCAGGTACCCCAAGCTCCATTCTCTGCCTGGATTAGGTTGACGTGAAGGAAAGAAAATCTCTCGTTTTCGCAACACAAACACACGGGGGCTGAATCTTTCCCGAGGCATCTCACCTGAGCGCATGGCACACAACTCTCTTCATCAAACATGACAATCTGTCGCTGCGTCAGACACTTACTATCATAATTATGGAGGATTGTCATAAAAAGTGTTATGACATTGCTGGGGATGGTTATCGCGAACAGCGCCGTTTTATTAAACGAAAGCATGTTGTTATGAGCCTGTGGGGGACCCGGTAACCCGGCATTCTCTCCTAACAGACAGAAATGATTGCAAAGCAATAACGGCAGAACACTCGTTCGGGGACCGACACAATGTCTGCTTCTTATCTCGGACGTCATGGCTTGCTTTGCATGTTTTCATGTCCATGGGAGGAAGGGAGGAGGAATTGGTGTTTTTCCGAGCCAGTAACTTAGTCTATATGACGGCAAGGCAGCCAGCCCTGTAAACTGATGCCACATGCAGAAAAAGAACAGAGTGCCAGAAACGAGTTCTGAACCCAGGACAGCCAACCTTCACTGTATTGGTGACAGGCGTTAACCGTTGCGCCATGGTGCCGCCCACTCAGCGTCCATACAAATCATGCTTGACCCTTTATTAATAGTTAACAGTTATTTCGATCGCTTGTTGTTAGTTTAGGATTATTTTGTAATAAATTTCCCAATCAGCTTGTTGCAGCGTGTGCCTTAGTTAAACTCCATCCACCTTCGTGTGACCCCACTTCTCCATGACGTCTTGTCCTTGGATCACCCTGGGTAGCTGCAATACCCATAAACTGTTAGCAAACAGTTCAAATGGCAAACGTGTTCATTGACAAAGAAATCTTTCACAGGCGGGAGAAAACCTGTAAGAACTATAACAAGCAATAAAATCTCCAGAGTTTTGAAGTGATTTATGTAAACAAACAAAATAAAATATAGTAAGCTCCCAGGCAACATGCGAGCACACATTCACAGTCACACTAAATTCAGATTGAGTTTCAAATCGACAGCAAAGAAAGGGAAGCTACTGCCATTAAAAAAAAAAAAAAATAGTCATGGCAGCAAGTTTGCTTCCCAGAATAATAAGTGACTCTCAGAAGGCTGCGTAATGGAATACAGAAAGGATTAAAGTTTATTAGAAAAAGCAAGACAGACGAACTTAATTTTGAAGAAAAACTGCACCTGCAGTCATTAACACGCTGAAAATAGATGAAAAAATCTTATATTTAATGAGCTGCATGCTAAGGCTAGTCACTTAACACTACTCTGCAAGCCTCTTTAGAAAAGACTTAATAATGTGTGATTGTTGACACAGTGAGGGAAGCCATATTAGATTACGCTCTTCATCATGGCATGATCAAAAATTAGCAGTATCAGGTACCTTATTTTTGCTACACTAAATAAAGCAGTTTCCTTAGCCCTTCGCAAGATTCTAGTAACAATAATGAAAGAAATCAATAAATGCAATTCAGGAAAGAAACTTGAAGCCTTTAAATCAGCACATCTACGCTCTGTCTACATGTAAGTACTGAGAAATACTCAACCAAGCTGGTAATGAACCTTCAACAACTATACAAAAAACATCTGAAGAAAAGTAACATTAATGTTTATTGGTTCTACAGGAAAGTTATAATCTGCTATATATGATCAATGCATTCATGCAAAAGCAACTTATTGCAGTTGTTCTGCAATAAATGTTTCCTAACTTAATTCTGTACATGATTCTGTTAGGATGCAAATTAATTTCATGCAAAGCTGTACAAGGACAACAGTTCTGGAGATTTGGGCTTCAGAATAGTACGGTCCTTCAAATTTACACCCAACCTGGCTGAAGTCCATAAAAAAGTTGCCCAGGACTCTTACGCATGCGCAGCATAGGCCCTAGTGGATCAACTGAAAGGTCTGGAAGTGTGTATCCATACTTTTGTGCTAGTTTCAATCTTGCTAACTCAATATCCTTTGGGTCAGCAAGGTAACCACGGCTTTCTGCACTGCTGTAAAACTCAATGGCATCCTGAGGAGGAAACTTGCACAGTGGTATAGGAACACCAGTCTTGAAGAAACGTTCAGGATTTACAACTGCACGAAGGCTGATGGCATCAAAGTAGCGACAGGTGATTGTCCCCCCACTGCGTTCCACAGCTGCAATGACAAGTTCTGATGCCCACTGCACTTCGATGTGAACCTTGGCAGCAAACAAATCTGCACCCTGGATGACAGAAAGCACTTTTAAAATGTTTTACCATTATAAATGCAAATTTTGTGATCAAGGTGATCAGGAAATTTACAGAAGGACTATTACTGTGTAGATTATTGAAGTCATAATTGTAAAAAAAAAAAAAAAATTGTAAGATTCTCTTGCTATCCCTCTCCTCCATTTCTGTGTATGCTGTGTGGGTTTGAACATAAAATACTTCACACTTCCAGTCAAAGACTACAAAGAAAAGCAGCAATTTCTCCAAAGCATATAAGAGATGTTTTTGACTTTATGGGATGTGGATACAATGGCTGCCATTGAAAAGCACATGCAAGACATGCAAGAAAGTCTCCTCACCTCATCTGTCAGGTTAGCTCCAAAATGACGTTTATCCACTTCAACCCTGTACAAGCCTGTGTTACACAGCTGTGTCAGATCTATGGGTCGACTTGCATCAACACGACCAAGGTCAATCATACGCTGCAGCTGTAAAAGTGACAATGGAGGGTACTGTCGTCGCAAGCTGGAGAAAGTAAAAAAAAGTCAAGACACTAATTAAATCAATCAGGAGATAGACAACAATACCTTCCTGCAGCAAAGAAGCTCTTTTAGACTGACCAAAAAGTAAACCTGAATTAAAATTATTCAGCTTATATGCTCATCTCGTATGTATGTCTCTGTTACAATTCTTTAACTAAATCATGCAGCAAAAACAAATATTTGTATTATTGTAAACAGCCATAATACATTCATGGTGAGTCATACAACTGCTTCTTCTCCACTGATCTTAGGTATAAGGTGACTCATTCTATCATAAAATAACACTGCCAGAGGGGATTGATTTTTAAAATATAGCTAAAAGACATCTGGTGACTCCATGTCAAGAAAGTGGTTCATCATCAACAGGTATGCCAACTGATTCACTGACTAATATTTGCATTTGCTTTGTGATCTAGTGCATGTCATGCCTGCAAGAGAACAGTTTTGTTCTATTGCATGTATGTGAATGGTGTGACCCTTAATGTTTTAAATTTATGTCCATTTGGTGACTCTTTCATTCTTTGGTACCAAAAATAAATATATATAAAACATAACCTTAAAATAACTGTAAGCTATTCACAAACCAAAAATATTAGCAGTTACATACTGATGGTCCTGATAGTATGGTTCTTTAGGAATTCTAAGGTAAAATGGGGTGTTGCCTCCTTCAAAACCCAGTCGAGGAAGTGTTCCTCGCTGACCCTGACCTTTGTGGCCTCGCCCATGGGTTTTCCCTTTTTCAAAAGCTCTTCTTTTCTCTCTGTTGTCTGAAAGTAAAACACTGTCTCTGTTAAACTGTTATACAAAATGGATCTGCACCACAGTATCACTACGAGGCTGCTAAAAACCCACAAGACACCTTGATCAAGGGGCACGCAAACCTAAGGCACAACCACTCCAGCAAGGTCTAAGCGCAGATAATGATAACGCAGTCTAACTTTCTGATGCGAAATGTTACCTATGTGCATTCTTGACTCTGATCAGATCAAGATCAAATGGGATTGATGTTCGTTGCACGCTAATCAATTTAGTAGATATTTGTATTACAAGTAAACTTAAAATAAGTTGTCATGATTCCGTTAGTGTAGTGTTACAATCTGAGCGCAAGAAATAGTTGCTGAAGTACCAGAAACATTCTGTCGTTTGTGGTTTCAATTACCACTGACCAATCATTTTATCATGCTGTAAGCGGTAAAGCAGGCTCGAAGTGTCTCCCAAACTAATAACGAAAACACTATATTATCACTTTAACACTTCTCTTAAAATTTTAGTGGACGTCCTTTCCATCGACCAATTTTAGCAATTTTACAATGAGTCGCGGTCAGTTGAGATCAAGTCAAGGTGCCCCCAAATTGCAAGACACGTGTGCCATGTCCAAATCACAAGTACTGAGTTGTAATGCCAGCTAAAGATTATGAGCTCAATCAAGAATATCCAAAGACGTCTCACCTTCTTCTTAGGCGCTATATCTTTAAGGTTACCCAGCGAGATCCGCGGCAGAGTCCTCAGAAGTTTGTTGGCCTTGTCTGTCACAGACGCCATGTTTGAGAGCGTGCTGGAGAGTTACGCCCCTTAGACCAAGACGATGTCGAGAATGTTTATGTTGATAAAGGTCTACGAAATATAATAAAAAGCACGAGCTGTTGTATACGTACGCACTCTTACTAGTTAAACTTATGTGAGATTCCTGTAATCACTTAAGTCTGTATGGCTTCTCCCCACTTCCTTTATCACAACTCGCACAGATGTGTTTGTTTTACATTTTGTTATGTCGACCGTGAATAAAATTTCTCCTTCCTGCAAATCTGACACTTGAAAACTGGTTTTGTTTCATAAATCCCAGGCTATAACTTAACTCAGGTCATATTACTGAAAAGTAATACTACGTTTAACTCACGTTGTTTACTCTGCCTGTACTGTTCATCTTACCTGCATGTCTATGAATCCATCATTATTTTTGCTTTTTGTAAGTCTTAGCAATCATTTATATATCCTAGTTGTTCACTTTCTCCGCGAAGAAGGCATCTTTCTCGCACAAACTTTCTTTTAAATACAGTGAGGCCTTAGCTTATTCTTTCATTGTTATTTGCTCTTTCTGTATGTTTTTATACGTCATTAATACTATTTGTTGTTATTTATTCTTTCTTGGTTCATGTTATTCGTTTCTTTTTCCTGTCCCTCATATGCTGTCCATGTCTCTTGTTTTTAGGCGCTAAGATCATTCTCCATAGGAGTGTGAGTATGCGCTTTAAAATTTGTGTTTTTATTACTAATCAACTGTTATTATGCTGCTTGCTTGATGTACTTAAATAATTTCCAACTGCATGGGATGTCTTCAGGTTGGGACATCATTGTTCTAACCGCGAAGTTATTTTATTCCCCATACAAGACAAATACTTTGCTTAAAATGTTCTGAAAAAAATGCAAAATAACAGCAGGTTGAAATGTGAAATTGTAAGTAGCACTACTTCACAAACACCTTGAGGAATTTGTGGTACCTGAACATTAAGGATCTGGACAATGTAAAGTGTAAGGAGTGAGACACTAATTGTGACAATATAAATGAAACATATAATTTATATATATATACAGAAATTCAATTACTGTTCACGTTAATAGGAAGATCCATACACTGGGATTAATGTGCTAAACAGTGTTGCAGAAAGTTGCAGGCAAGATGTAGAGTTAAGCATGCATTTTATAAGTTACACCACAATTTAATCTAACTTTCATTCCCCATAATAAACTTTAAACTGCCCACACATCTGACCATAAGAAAATTAGTTTATATAAACATAGAGAAATATAAGTACTTTGACCCAAAAAACGTTTCAAATTATTAAGTCCCATGTTCACAAAATTAACCAGGAGAAGAAAGCTGCATTAAATTATAGCCTCCACTAGATTTAGTCACATCAGTTTGGAAGGTTATTTTGGCAGCAAAAAATGATGTCTATTTTTTTTAAACTTTTATTCCAAGCAGGTTAGACAATTTGTTATGTAATTTTGTTATGGTATTCAACCAGTGAATGACATATTCACGCAGGTGATAGCTGATTTGGTGAGCTCTAATTATTTAAAAGGATTCAGCAGGTGTAGGAAAACAATAAATAATCTACTTGCAATTTGCTGGTTTCACCATTTTAACCATAGTCATAAATATAATTAATAAACAGTAGCAATGAATACTTACATAATGCTTTATCCCTGAAACCAGGTTTCAAATTGCTTTGCATACACAAACATGCCAACAACATGCACACACAATATACACATAAGGCAGAGGAATGATTAAATAATCAAAGCAGATGTAGCAGCATGCTAAATTTGTGAGAAGGCACAATGTTCCACAGCTTTTTTTTGTTTCATTTTTTTTCTGTAGACCAGTTATAACATTTTATCAACAAATATTCATACTTACTCAACTATTATATTTCTTAAAATCACAATATAACCACCTGAATGAAGCATAAATTTCCCAGTGTTATGTTAATGTCATACTATATACATGGCACAATAAATATGGGTGATGTGGAACACAACTGAAATTATTTTCTGTTTGCTGTTGTGTACACAATAGTGACAAACAATAAATGCAGAACAGTGCATCTTCTATGAGCGTGACATTAGACCATTGACCACCTTATCCAGTTTTTCAGTGAACTGTTCAAATGAAAACTTTTCTTCTACTCTCTTTCTTCCTGCCTCTCCTAACTTTTTCACTAGATCAGAACTGCTTGCAATTTTACTCATTGCCTCCGCAAAAGAATCTTCTGTAGGCTGACAAAGGAACCCAGTGACTCCATCTTCAACAGTCTCAAGTGGACCACCACTGGCAATTGCAATAACTGGGCAACGCATGTACATAGCCTCAATAGGCACAATTCCAAAATGTTCACGATCAGGAGTATACAAGAGGCAGGTACATGACTTCAGCAGTGCACGCTTCTGTGCATCGGAAACAGAGCGCAAGAAAGTTACATTATCATTAAGATTAAGTTTGCAAGCTAGATCTCGCAGTTCCTGGTAGTGCTCCACGTTTTCTTGCACCCTTTCATCATAGCCCCCTGCCATCACCAGATGCCCCTTTCTGCAATCAGAGTACATCTTGCCTGCAACAAACCAAACCTCAAGCAGTTAGATAAAGTAAGCAAAGCCTTAAGCTACATTCAAGTTATTTCATTTCATGTCACATCTAATCTAAATTTCATCAATGTACAAACTAAAGGTAGTAGACTTCACACAATTTAAGCAATCATTTGGTGTTACCAAATGTGTGAGCATTTTGTTATTTAAAATCAAATAGAATCCATCAGTCCAGCCAGTCTGCAAAAGTGAATTTTTTTTTCCACTAAATAAATTAAGTTTTAAATAAATTTGGACAAGCACAATAACCTTTCACCTACCAAAAGCTTTGATTGCTAGAGCTAAATTCTTCTTTCGTTCATAGCGGTTGATGGAAAGGAAAAGAGGCTTCCTTTCTGTAGGTAACTGATCATCACTGAGCTGTTCTATAGGTTTCTGAAAGGCAGAGAAGTCTGGAATCGGGTATAACACTTCCGGTGTGATGTGCTGCAGGGAGTTGAATGTTTCATGAAATACTCCAGCTGAAAACAAACAAAAATTCTCAGATAAAACAAGCACCAATGAAAGTCTCAACTATTTACATCAGCTAATATGCTGACAATAATAATAGCATTTCTATTGCGCATTTCCCTACTGGTAGGAAGCTCAATATGCTTTGACATAAACAAGCATCTAACAATTTATCATTGTAGATAAGTAGATCATATAGCACAGCTTCCTACATGCTCAATGTGTTCGTTGTACATAAATTAATGAAGATGTATATTGGAAGAAATAAAACGGCACAACAACTCCCACCAGTTAGGCAAAGGGACATCACTCTTCCAATTTCTTCCACTGTGTGCTAAAATGAAAAGTGGTATTTCTGAAAGGTGATTTCTTTTACTTTGTGACTTCCTACACTAAATTAAAAGAACAAAACACAGCAACTGTATTGATTTTTTTCTGAGTGATGCAAGTTTAAATATTAGGAAGAATTTGTTTTACTTCACACAATTAAACAGATAAAGAGAGCTTAAGTTTTTGATGCATTCTGCTTTCTAATCGCTATGGACCACCTTAATTAGTAATTACTGAATGTTCACAAATTTTTTTAATTTATATAAATCAATGCTATCTAGTTATCTATAACATTTATGAACATATACAAGAGTTTAAAAAAGGAAATAATGTAAATAATGTTAATAAAAGTTAATCCAAGAAACTGCCATCTGTTTGACTTATTGAAGTTAGGTGCAAACAGAGCAGCATCTACAGCAGACCTAATCACCAGTAATAGTCATTTACTATTTTATAGTTAACTTAGGAAACAATTATAAACCTGTGAATTTGCTGTTTACAAGGATGCAGTCTGCCAGGCCAGTTGTTTTTTCTTCCATCCAGTCTAAAGGGGCTCGATATATCCATTTTAACCACGTATTTCGTTGAGTTAAAAGCAAGTCTGGAAAATGGCAGTAGAAAAGTATTTTGCAACCTGACAGTTTTAAAACTGGTATGCATGCTGAGATCTGGTCGCAAAATATAAGATCAAACTGAAGCCCGCTGACGAATACCAGATAAAATGCCACATAGACCATGCGAAGATAGGCAAAAAGTGCCTGCATACGTCCAAAAACACTTCTTGGCAGCCAATCACCAACAGATATCACCTGAAATAACATTTAATAAAATTTGTTAGTTCTGAAAACGGTACTTTTGAAAAGAAGCATAATTTTTTAAATAAATTGCAGTAGCTTCCTACTTACAACAAAATGGACCTCAAAAGCCTTTGCTGATCATAATCCATATTTGCGAATAAAGTTTTAAGAACACAAAAAAGAGATGAAGTTTGGAAACTAACAAATGAAAGACTCTGATATTTTAACAAAACATGCCTGCAATGTTCCATCACGAGTTTCCTGGAAGCAGTGTGTTGGGTCATGATGAGCTGTCAGAAACAGAACGTCGTGTCCACGCGACTTCAAAGCTAAAGCAGCGTCGACAACAGCTCTCTCAGCCCCTCCAATTCCAAGATCTGGATGTATGAATACTACACGTACCATAGTACTCTAGTAATGATACTGTTTTAAATAAATAAAACTGTGAACAGATACCGAATTTGTATCGTCTGCCACTCAGGTTTCAGTTTTCCATGTCAACCGGAAGTTAAACGTAAGCGCAGAAGAGTCAATAAGGGTCGGTAAGAAGGGAAAGGGCTTTTCCAACAAACTATATATTGTTTATAAAATAGAAAAAAAAGCAGATTTAATACAATTTAAAAAACACTCATTTGAAACAAACATGATAGTTTCATATATATATATATGGCATTGTTTTTGCATGTCTTTGCATTGTTTGGGCTTGTATGTGTGTGAATTAACTGCTTTCGAATATTCGTCTGCTCGATAATGATCAGTTCGCTTGTTCCGTGTAAGTGGCCATATATTAGAAATTGATGAGGCCTATTATAGTCTCTTTTATCGTTATACAAACACCACAACAGAGAAAGAAAAATCTGTAGCTGAACTGGGTATCTGACAGTGATGAAAAGTAGTTTTATGTTTTTCTTTTGTGCTGTTGTTGACGTAAACTTTTATTTTGAAATATCAAATATATGTACAAACACTTCCTACATATCATCGTAATGTAGCCGAAGGGAGACAGGTATGTGTCACACATGCTATAGGGGTCAATTCTCTCTCCTTGTGTGAACACAAAATCGGCCAGCATCACTCGTTTCATGACAATAACCCTTTTTTACCGGAAGGTATCGAGTATTTCTCAGTATTTTCTTTTCAGGAAGGAAGACGGGATGGATGGAGAGAAAGAGATATCGAGAAACCACCCAGGAATAAAGTACTAATCTAAAGGCAACTGCCTCTCCATCTCTATCAGAATTGCTTGTAGTGACTTCCGCTACACTCGCACAAATTTTGTGCCAATAGAATCGTAGAATAAACAAATTAATAATTAATTAAGCCATTGATATCTTTCACCAAGGAATGGGTTTAAAAGCACACACAAAGGATATGCATATTCATCGTGGGTTACATTCCACTTCAGTTCAGGGTACAGTCATCACCCAGGTCTTCACAGGCCTGACACACTTGTTCACATACCCTCGCTCATCCACCCCGACACACACACACACAGCACACAGAGCGCACAAGCACAAACACACACAAACAAGAGAAAGAGGGAGAAAAAAATGTACTGAAATTTAAAAAAAAAAAAAATAATGGTCGGAGGACAAGAGCTCCTCCATTTCTCAGCTGTAGTTCTCAGACGTGCCACTGACGTCACAGATATACTGTTACAAGCCCCGTAAAATTAACGAACACCAAACCTACAATTTTCTGTTTCCCTGTCACCGCTGTGACTCCGCGCAGACTGCGGAACCCTTTATTATTCTTACACAAACGATTGCGTTACCGGCGAGGCCTGGGCCAGACATTGATTAGTGATTGACAAGTTCTGATTGACCCAAAGGTCATCCAACCCGAGGTTATGGAACGCACTGGTGGTACAACTTGCTCAACTGTAAAAAAAAAAAATCAAAAGGGATACACAAACTTAAAAACTTCACATCAGCTTAGCAACAGGGGTACACTAATAATACACTCCAACAATCTTATCCTTGCGTTCAATGAACAGTGGCTTGCTCTAGTAAAATTTTTGTTGTTCCAAACCCTCGTACAGCTCATCTAAACCAGAATACAGGCTAATAAAAAAAATATGCAAACATAAACCATTCAAGCGCACATTTTTATGAACGAAAGGAGAAATGAGAAATCCATTCAAAATAAAACTAGAATATACAAATCTTTGTCATCTTCTGACAGAACATGTCAGATAATTGTCTCTTCCATCATGCCTTTCTTATTCCTGTTGATCTCGTCTTCACTCGTATGAACCTTGCTGGCATTAGCCATCGAAAATGTCTCTGGAAGTTTAGAATCTCTGGTGACTGGAAATGTTAAACATCAAATGTCAACCGATGTCTGCATATGCCCAAAGCTGATTTCTCCAGTGGGTCTTCCACATTACCATGGTGACTGATACTAGCTTACTATGAGCCAATAATACCAACGTCAACAGTTAAGTGTTGGAAGCCGGGTACCGACAAGCCTCGATGCAAAATATAAATAAATAATATTACACACCCAAACAAAGCATCCTGAAGCTAATATATTTTTTTCCTTTGATTAAATGAGAACCGTCAGAACCTCAAGAACAATGATATAAAACAGAGGAAGTAAGAAATGCACTCCAGCCGCCACCCCTACCAAAAAAAAAAAAAAAAAAAAATACAAAAAGGAGCAAAAGGTTAGGATTTCGTCTAATTTATGCAAGTCACAAACTGTTTGCCCAAACTAACATTATACAACGACGAGACATTTCACTACTGGCCTTTGTATTGGAACTGCCAAACCTATCCATGCGGTAATTACTTTTCACGCGTGATTAACTCGAAACATGAGGGTTCTGTCACGTGATGGCGGCGGAGACGGATGACGGATGACTAACTGATGATCGACGCAGTCCTTTACTGTGTCATCTGCAATCCAACGACCATCAGTTAACTGGCAGAGGACGAGCGGCCTTTCAGATCCTGGCTTCTCTGCTTGATGACGGTACAAAGGTCCTTTTACAGAAAATGAGTTGCAATTAGGAACTTTTTTATAATTTAACACTGGCTTTAAATATTCACAAATCTGTTTGATGACCCTCGAAAGCTCCCACACTCTCACGTGCATCACATATTTTTTTTAAAACTTTACTCGAAAAAATAGTTTATTAGTTTACTTTTTCTCTCTCCATTGCCCATTCCTGCCTCTCTCTCTCTCTCTCTTTATTTGGCTTGGCTTTAATTTGTTAACGGAGATATTTGCTAGTTTGTGACTCATAAAATGTAGCTAAATTTACAAGAATCAGTAAGAAGTAGCAAGTTCATCATAATGTAACTGTATTGTGTTATAAGACTCTGCACGACGACCGAAAAAACAACGCTTTATTAGAATAAGACTGAGCAAAGGCGTTTTAGTAATTATAACAAATTCAACAATTGATTATGTTCTGTTCATCCAACAGAGACTTAACAACCTTACTTTCATTGCTTTTATTGTGCAGATGAAATTATTTGTTTCTGCATTTCATGAATAGCGAGTTTCTGTATTTCTGCTATAACTATTTTAGAGATTTTATTCGAGAAATTACAAGAATTTCCTTCACTCATACTATTCTAGGCACTTTTTCTCTGAACACACTCCTGATGAACAAAAGGAAAACACAGGGAAAGAGGAAGGGGAAAAAAAGCAGGAAATACTTAAACAAGGGAAGAAGGAAAACAAAAGGGAGAAAGATGAAAGTAAGAGTTAGTTCCCATCTGTGATGATACCAGCTTCTTGACAGCAGTAGTTCAAAGAGAGAGAAAGAGAGATTCCCATCTGATGGTCCCAGCTGTCTTTATAGCAATAGTTTAAAGTACGGTTTCCATAATAAATCAATCCGTCGATCTTATTGGCTGTTATCTGTCTAAAATATCTATCCCAGCGGTATCTGATGGTATATATTTAACAATAAAACGGTTTATAGTTAAAGAATAGATTGTTTAGTGTTTTGTGAAGCAGTGTTTACACACAACGTGCTGCTGAATAAACAGCAAGACATTAACAAGGCTGTCTTCATGATTTAGAACATGAAATTAATGAGACTTAATGAATCTGTAATTTAAATAAATCATGAGCAAGCATGTACACAGTGTCCTCACATCATTCGTTGCTTAAAGGTGAATGCAAAGCATCTCTGCCTCGAAACCGGGGAGGTGGGAAGAGGAAGCGAGGGATGTGGCAGCCGCCTCCTCAATACTGAGGAGGCAAGAATGTGAACATCGTTCACTGTCACCATGGAGTTGGCCCTACCCCACCCCTACCCCCGCCTCCCAAGGCCGAGCATCTTCCTGCGCCGCTGGTGTGAGAGAGAGATCATGTAAATAGTTGTTGAAATATAATAACATGTCCTGTTAAAACTACCCCTTGTACTTGGGTAAAAGAATATATTTATCTGATCTCTCTTTCTCTCAACAGAAGTATCTAGCAAAGCATTCCAATTTGATGTGATTGAAGTCTCACGAGCGATAACAATCGCTTCTTGCAGTGGCCCACAGGCGCCCTCCAGGGTGCGAGACTCCCCCATGTCTGTGGATGACATCCTGTAATAAGATAAAACGAAAGTAACGAGAGAACAGACATCCTATGTTTTTAAATTTTATTTCATTTATTTATTATTTATTTGAGTGGAAGGTTATATTGTTACGACACTGTGGCTCAAGAAGAGGTAGGTGAAAGGTAAAACGTCCTCTTTTTTTTTTTTTTTTTTTTTTGTAACTATCCGCCTCTCCCGACTCTCTATTTACTCTTGCGGAGGAAGAGACATTGCCTGTAACAAAAAGTGACAGAAAAAGAAAGTTGCGAACTAGTTTTCGGGCAGTGGTGTGATAAGAAAAATATTTTAAAAATGCGATGAAACTTCGATTTCGCAGCAACCCACAAACTCGATCGACTCGACTGTGAAGTTATCCTCATCACACACACACCATACAGGGGTCGGTGTGAGTGTCGCAAGCAGAAGTACTTTAGGTGCTGTGAATTACAACAATAAAACATTTTTATCGGATGTGTGGTCGCCTTCCGCACTCCCCTTGTCCATCTCGTTCAGATTTTAGATTTTTTTCCCAAATTTTTACAACCACCCGCCCGGCAAAGTTCATTTGACCAGAATCTCTTGTTTCGCTACAGTCCTTGTCCTGTCTGCGGCCACCTTCATACTCCCTCTTCGTTTTTCTCCGAACACTACGATCTCTTTCGTGCTGCGAGAGGCGACGTGTGCTGCACTGCAAGGAGGACTGGTTGCGGCGCTGGGAGGGACCGTGCGGCAAGCCAAGCAGCGCGCGCACACACACACCTTCACATCGCGCCGTGCCGTGCATCCATCGCACTCCGCGCTGCTTTGTGTCGCGGTCCGAATCAGCTGAGGTCTCACCTCTCACGCCCCCCTTCCACCTGTCTGCCTTCACAGGTGTATCGAGAGGTGAACCGCCGAAAAGGAAGGCCGTCCGTGACTCCCACGTCACGGCTTGGGCAGGTATCCAGGTGATGATTTGTAACTGACCATCAAAAGTCCATCCGATGGAGGCGATTATCAAAAAATGGTATGTTAGCTGTGGTCTGGTTTTCTTGGTCCAGGTCTGTTTCAATCTGGAATAAATAGTTTGGTTATAATCTTTAAAACAGAAACTTAGAGTCAATGATGATGTATAATACTGATCCACGCTTATAAGTAAGGAATTAGTTTTCCAAATCGTCGCTGCGTCTGGAGAAAAATCATCATTTGAGAAGATTTTTGTGAACGACAAGATGTGCATGCAGTTTCTATGAAATGTGGTCAAGGAGAGACCTAGCCGTTGCTATAGGAAACATGACTGTGCGGACGTCCTGGTGCTGTAACAACGGAGTGTCAACGGTGCTGTAGGAATGTGGTTGTGGTGGATGTCGTTGGTGGCTGTAAGAAATTAGTTAACTAAAATAATGAGTATTGCTAGGGGAAGTGCTGCGGCATAACTGTCAGTTGACAAGTGTCGGATGTAGAGACAGATCGCTGGAATCCAGAAGAAACGGAGAGGTATTCAAGGGACCCGAACTGCCGCCTGCAAAACTCTGTGCAACGACGACCTCTCCCAGTGAACTGAGCGCATCTATATGCCAATCGAACTGTCGACTGTACCTGGGTGGCAGGCGCAAAAAAACAGAGACGATAGACTGCGTCATTGGAGCCAAGTGTCTGACGTCCTGGTATAAAGCCACCCGTACCCCTCCCCCACCTCTTATCGTTGCTCGCGAGCACCTGACGAACGAAACGGAAGGCGTCAGCTCGGGGGTCCTTGACGTTCCGGCATAAAGCAAGAAGACGCCAGCCCATCATTATAAACAAGTGCTGACCTCTCCAGTAGACTTCGAGGAGTGTACACACGGATGCCACAGGTGTCTATCATTTTGAATTTAAAAAAATTACCTGGTGCGTCCTTGTAACTGCTGTGTGTGTCATGGCCACAAGTCGGCCATTGTACAAGCCAGATACTTGAAAATGCGTTTTGTGAAAGGTAATGTGATCTTGCTCAGACGCAGGTAAGCTTCAAGTCTGGCGACAGCTGCTCTGGCTGGCCTCTTCATCTACGGATTACTTACTGTTCATTACCGAATCAAGAAAAGGAGGATTTTCGAAATTTCTTTATTTCTTCACCAGTCTGAAACAGTGTTAAGATTATTTATTACCTTTTTTCATTCCCGAATCCCTTTCACTCTCCTCTCCCCTCCCCCCGCTCAGTCACCTGGGATGCTGGATACGAGTGATGCTAGACGTGCGGCAACGATGTGTGACTAGCGTAATGCCGCCGGTGCGTTGGGCAGCGCGTGCGCGCGTGTCCGAGACGTGTGCGTGAGTGCGCACGGCAATGGACGATGCTGTGGTGGTGGGTGCTGTTACTGCTGCATGTTCTGCTGCAACACTGGAGCCCGCGTGCCGTGCGGGCCGTTGGCAGAGTCAAGAGAAGTGAGTATTTGAAAAATCCTTTGTTTTGTTTTACTCAAGTACAGCGATCTTCGGATTGTCTGAATGTTATGACCGCAGTCTCCTTATCGACACTTTGTTTTAAAAGTAAAAAAATATTTTTCCTTCTCTCCTTTCTTTTTGTTAAAATAACTATCATCTTCTCTCTCTCTCTCTCTTCCTTTGCACCATCATCATCATCTGCTCTCGTTTTCTTTATCCAATTCACTTCCAAACATTTGATGGGTTTGTTGCTGATGGTGTTAAATATATTATTTTTTCTAATATTTTTATACGCCTATGATATTGTTGATTATATTTTCTTCTGTTGTTTTTTATTCTGTGGTAATGTTATTATATATATATATAATGTTATATCATTTTTGGTTTGTGTTCTACACGTGAGATCTTTCTCGTCTTTTCTTTCTTATGGTTTATTTCATTTTTTCTCTTTAAGTAAAAGATTTCTGTCAATTTTTCCCACATCCATTATAATTCAACATTTTGGGTTAATAATACCCATGTAATACATTTTTCATTACCTTTAGTTTACATCTTACGAAGAAAGAGAATAGACACTACTTTGACTTAAAAGGAAAATCGAGATCATTTTTAAGTATTTATATATTGATTCCTATTTGATGTTGGGCATGTAAGAATATTATATTGAAAGAAGTAATTCTGTATGTAACAGCTCTCTCATTTAAGTTATCTGTGATTTTGTTTTTAAAATTATGTAGACTAAAAAAATATACTAAACTGGACTGCAAAAAATATGAATAAATATGAAACTATTTATAATTGCCGTTTAACTAATACATTAATGGGTATACATTTAAGAGCATTGTGCAATAAGGTCAAAATTGTGATATTTTCTGCATACTATGACTGATTTTATTATAACTTTTTGCTATGAAGTCTTGGACATTGATGTTAAAAACTTTGGACACAGCAGGTTCTAAATATTTTGTCCCTCGCGCTGTGGAATAACCGTGTTCGTCAGTCTCTTGTGCGCCTTCGCACTCGCTGACCCTCTTACCTGTAGCTACCTGTCTGAGACAAGGCTGTCGATACGTCTAGACTCTGGAATAACCTACTTTATCTGCGAGTCTCGTGCTTCTACCTTTTGCTTATCGACCACCGTGCTTAGTACGAATCTGGGACTTGTGGATCGCGGTCTCTGTGTTGTTTTTGTTTATTTTATTTTATTTTATTTTATTTTATTTTATTTTATTTTATTTTATTTTATTTGTGTGTGTGTGTGAATGTTACCAGGGGCAAAATAATAAAGTAAAATCTCTCCTACCCCCTACTGTAGCCAGGGATGACCCCCAGCATCGCGCAATCCAACGTGTGAGTCCTGCATTCTGCGAGGGTTACTAACACCTGCATGGCAGGTATTCCAGGTGTATTGATGTTTTCACTTCAACAACAATGCAATGTGAAGAACGCAGTGGGATCGCTTCGTTATTTGGTCGTCAGAGCGGAGACGATAAGCCACGTCATCGACGATGTCTGTTTATAGAACGGTTTTAATCCTCTAAACATACCATGTAGTTATTCATTCTTTCCTCTCGTGTGTGTGTTGTGTGGCTCGAATAAATAGTCATCTTGTCTCAATATCAGAGCTTTTTTTTTAATTTACAAATTTTCAGAAATGTCTAAAAAAAATATTCAATATAAAACTTGTGATAAATTGTCTGAGGGGAAAGATATCTAAAAAAAAAACGTTTCAAGCAAAGGTTTATCTAATCGTTAACCAAGACTGAACACAACTAGATGTCAACAAACTGCTGTCCTTACCTGTTATTATACCCTGTCACATTTGAATTCCATTCTTGTGTGTCGGCTTTATTACAGGCCCACATTTCAGATGGCATTTCAATCCCATAAAATCCTTACTTCAAGCCTGGCAGGAGGATGATGAAGGAAAATAAATTGAGTGGTTACTCGTGGAAACACAGCTGCACCGGGTATATCTTTGCCATCTCACATCCACAAACCACGGAAGTGTTTGTGAAGACATTACTATTGCTTGTTACTGTGTCTGATTTGCTAACCTTCTCTGCTAAAAGTTTACACTAAGTCGAGATTACGATGTGCTAAAAGACATCGAAAAAGGCATTTTGATGTGTAGATGTAATCGATGATGATCACATCGTCGTCTTGCCGTGTTACCTTATTTCTGTCCAGCCGCCTACATCACACACCGTTTAACTGCCGTCGTTTATCTCTGTCGTCCATTCCGAGTGATTTAGTACCAGTCTCCTACTTTTCCGATTTGCAGAGATCGTGTTTTATTTCTGTCTGAGTTATTAAAATTTATGCCGACTGTAAACTTCCTGCCAAACGGTTATGAAAATCGGAAAACTAAGGAGCCATGTCCAGCGGGATCACTTAAATCAAGGTGACAAATATTAATATTCCTTGGACAGAATAAAAATCATAAAACTAGGAAGCAGGGGTTACAATAGAAAGTCGGGAGAGACGTGTACACATTGGAAGAATCCATTGATTACATGTTTAGGAACAGAGCAAATACCCATTTGACACACATTTTTATTCACACTCGCAAACGCACACACACACTTGTGCACCATAGTTTGGTTAAAACTGTCATGTTTGTGCTCACTAACAAAATATTTCGACTGTCAATTTTTCTTATAACTAGATATTCCGCCCAATTCTCTACTCCGTCCTCAAAAGTTTGCAATATTTATTTATGTATTTATTTGTGTTTTTGGTTTTCGTTCGTTTTGTTTCGTTTTTATTTAACTTCTTGTTCTTTTTTGTTGTTTTTTGTTTGTTTGTTTGTTTGTTTGTTTGTTTGTTTGTTTGTTTGTTTGTTTGTTTGGTTGGTTGGTTGAGTTTTTTTTGTTTTGTTTTGTTTTTTGGTGTTTTTTTGGTTTTTTTTCGTGTTCCTGGTCATTGCACTACCTTTGAGTGTCTGCAGTCCGAGTCGGCATTATTACATTCACACCCACTCAATAAACCATGTTATTGCCCATTACGATTTTACGCTCTCTACATCGCTGCCCATGTTTGCCTGTGTGTGTGTGTGTGCGCGCGCGCGTGTGTGTGTCTATTACTGTGTTATCTCTTGCTTGACTGCTTAGCTTGTTTTTAAAGTTTGCAAACCTCTCTGCATGGATTTTTATTGCTGGCTTTATAGCAAAATTATAGGCAATGATGATAGCCATGTTATTTAAATTTTCATCGCACATGAGTTTTTGCCGTTATGAGGCCTTCCCCCCTCCACCCGTCACTCCCACCCCTCCACTCCTACCCCCATTCCCCACAAAGTGACAAGACTGTCATTTTTGATGAGTACATGCTTAGCGTCTCGCCTGGGTGAGCAGACGAACTGTCCTGGGAGGCATTGATGGCGTCTGATAAGGTGTGTATCGCGCCGTCAGGTGGAACCTGGCGCGAGCAGGCAGCGACCTTCCTGAAAGGATGTCTTAACATTACCATTACATTTGTCATAACTTGCTCCGCCACACCGACCCTCCTTTACAGACTTTTGTACACGCTTGCACGGCCATTTGTATAATTGCTCGCTAATGCATATTTTTCATTCCGGGATGGTCCCGATGAGTGAATGTTATCAGACCTTTTTGCTGTATTTCAGAGTTGTATTTGCTGGTAATTAAGAGTCGTATTTGAGAGCTACATTGCTGTATTTGGGGGAAAAAATGAAGAAGATAAAGAGGGGGTAGACACAGAGGGAGGATGCCTCTGAGTTGTGAGTGAGAGACATCAGCACACGCCGCACCTGACAGCCGGAGACTGCCATCTGACGCGGAGGGCGGGGCGAGCGTCAGGTCGGGAGAAGTTCGGTATCGAAGATGTCGCCGTCCCCCGCGTGACCTGAAGGTTGCAGCGCCCCTCCACACTCACCCTTTCCCCCTTGTTCATCGGCATTCTCTACACCACCACCATCCTTCTCTACCTCTCTGTTCTCACCCTCCTCCCCCAGTTCCCCACCGCACGTCTCCTCTCTGCTCCTCCGAGCACAGAAGACTTGGAAACTGTGTGAGGTCGTGCTTGGAAGGTGTCTTCCTGGTGGTGTCAAAGGTCGGGGCTGTTTGACCGGTGGTGTCATCCTTCTGAACGTCCATTGAAGGGTAACGGGACTGTCTAAGGGCTGTTGTGTTGACCTCACGGTCTTGGCCTGCAGTGTTGACCGTGTGGTTCTGACCTTTCATCTGTCTTCACTTCGGACAAAGATGCCACCCGAGATTCCAGCATGCCACGGTTCACTTAATAGACAAATATGACCGAGGTTTTTAAAACAACAGACTTACACTTGTTCGAGAACAAAACTTTTAGAAGTAGGATAGTGCTTACAAAGCTGAGTTTCAATGTATATGTGTGTGTATGTTTAACGGTAACATTCCAGAGTGTCAGCCATGATCACATGTCCACCTCCAACTCGTTCACCCACCCCATTTCTTCGGCGCAGGGTGGAGACGAGGGCTCATACGCACGATCGTCGAAGCAAAACATTCTAACCGACACTGCCCGCAGGGGACTGATAACCGTCTGGTACAGTTTAATGGGCTCTGATATTCGCTGCATAATTTCCCAAATATGTTCCCCTGAGGATGTTGTCTCATGTAGGTGGATATGACTGGAGACCTCTAGTTCCGTTTGTTTCAAGGTTATCAATCTTAGCATCTTGGTGGGTAGGGGGTGAGGTTGGTTATATCAGAGCAGAAGAACGCCGGAAGGACTTCGACTGGAATTTATTTTTCTTTCCAACCCACCCCCTAGCCCTGTGCTTTCTTGTCCCCACAACAGATGGGTAGCCCATGTATGAATGGAATTTAACTAGTGAGGTAAGGGCTACCCCAATTTGTCTTACCCACACAGCAGAGAACATCCCTTATATCAAGGGGAGATAGCCAACGGCGGGAGAAGAGGGTCGCGCTTCTAGACACAGTGAATCACTTACACTTCAATATTGCTTCGTTCACCAGGTTACATGACTCTCTGTCTTTGTATATCAACATCTCAGGCAGAACATACATATATCTCGCATTTGAAATCAGATATAGAAGCAAGCATTTTCACTCGTATAAACACATAGATACATAAACACATGCAAAATATCCTTCCGAAAAGAAATGTAAAAAAGTCCCAGACTGGTGCCAGTTCCTCCATCGCCAGACAAGACGGGACGAACGCCCAGCCCCCGACAAAGCAGACGGCAGCGGGTCGACACCCAACACCCGACACCCGCTGCCAGTCAGTCAAATCAAAGGCCGGGTGCGCGAAATGACCAGTTACAGCCACCCAGCATCTCACCGCGCGCGTCTCGTAGTAGGCTGCACCCGCAGACACCCGCGCCCTCTGGCGGGCCCAAAGCCCTCCATCTCATAATCCTCCTCGTCGCCTCCTTCATCGACGGCGTCTGTTTTTCCGGATGGCTGCTGCAAGTGGGGTAGGCCGTGCACGCGCCCATACATCTCGCACACAAATTATATACAAAGTATCAGCATTGCGCCAAGACACTCGCATACTCGGCGGTCTGGAAGATGTCTGGCTTCTATTATCACGGGGAGAGCTCGGCACGAGGAGACGAGAAGAGAGGGTGGAAACGATGGCGGCGATGAAGACAGAGAGGGTAGAGGTATGTCAGGACAGGCGTTCTGGCAGCGTGCAATTTTCAGAACTAGTTCTGATTAAATAAATAAATAAATAAATAAATATACACAAATGGAACCCAGCTCTGGATTGTTTGTCTATCAAAATTTCAAAGACTGAACAACTTTCCGATGTATGTTCGTGAATGTTTTTACTATTTTTATTGAAGCTTTGCTGGTGAACAATGTTCAGGGGGAGAGAGCTTGGTCTAAGAACTAAGTGAACACGAGGATGACGCACCTGCTGCAGGTGGTGGTTGTGTGGGTGGGGGCAAGGGGGTGAGCTTACGTTTGCTTTTGGAGATTTAAATTTTTTTGGTCAAGTTCTAGGCAGAGCAGCATTCAGCGATAACGCTCGTACACCAGCCAGTGCAAATACAGACGGTTGAGATACTGTCACATGAAAACGCTCACTGCTGAAGTTTTGGATGGCAAAGTACAACAGTCGCAGGAACTTAAATCCCTGACGGCTTGTCAGCAGATCAACATTTACACAGTCCACCCTCTTTTCCTAAGTGGGTAGCGCGACCATTCGCAGCCTTCAAGTCACAAAATAAATATGGGATTAAAGAAAATTGACAAAAGCATTCTTAATCTGCTCTCCATCTTCATATTCAGGCGGACTGTTCACAAAACGTCTGTCTATTTGCTCACCTCTTTTCTACGAACACTAGGAGTAAGCGGTACGGGTGTCGGGTGCACCCACGAGAAGGGGGTGCGTGACCCAGAGTTACCTCCACTCCACGGTGAGGGTTGTCTGGCTGGATGGCGGCTGTCCCTCTGGGAGTGAAAGACAGTGAAAATTATATTTTCATATGAGATATTACTAGTTCACATAGTCCAGGGTACCTACAGAGGTGCACATTGGTCGTGGGTACTTCATGTGACGGGTGGCGAGCGAAATATTTCCTCTCCTGTCAAAAGAAGTAGTTTTCTTCGTTATTTCTTGCTCCAGTTTTGTTGTGGGTTTTTGTTTGTTTGGTTGGTTGGTTGTTTGTTTGTTTGTTTGTTTGGTTTTTAGTGGGTTTCTTTTTGTTTTGTTTTGTTTTTGTTTTTTGTTTGCTTGTTTGTTTGTTTGTTTGTTTTTGTTTGTTTGTGTGGGGTTTTTTTGTTTGTTTGTTTGTTTTTTGAAGATGGATCGACAAATGATGCAGGCCACTATGTAGTGAGAGTCACATCTATTTAAAGTTTAAATCTGAGGAAAAAAACGGCAACTAGTAAGTAAAACATTCTTCTAGTTGGATTTTCGAAAACAAATGAAATCATTCGAGTGGTGTTTAGTAGTTGTATTGTAAGCTTCAAAAGAAGGGATCGGAAACTCTCGCCTGGAGTTCAGAAAACTCGCATCTGATCGCGCGGAAACAAGCTGCCGAGTCTCCAAGACCAGCAGAAACTAAAATAATGAACAGTGCTCCAACCTCCATACTGGGAATATTTATAAACAACAAGTAAGGCCTTCTCTAAAGCACATAGGCGAATGCTCCAATCAGGCGGTGTTTGTGCTTGTATACATGTTGGAAGGATTGGAGGGGGACAGTCTACATGCCGTTACTGTTTCCAGTTGTATCTATTTCCACTCTTGTTACAGCCAAGTTCTTGGAGCAATAAAATGATGCCACTTCTCTTTGTGCCTGCCACCCCGTGTCTTCATTCCTTCCATTCTTGACGAAAGAAACGATCCTGTTTTCTCTGATGAAAAATGGGTGTAGCGATTCTTGAGGTTTTTACCTTCCGGGAACTGTTGGTTTGTCGCAATAATAATAAGTTTGGACATTCCGTGAAATGCTGGCTCCACCATCCACTTAAATAGTAATCGAGAACAAGCTGAAGTCATCACCTATTCATCCTTTTTTTTTTTTCCTTTTAAGATACAAATGTCTGCACTTGCGAGTCCCAAGCTAAATCTTAAATGTACCTGTTGTAACTCGGATTAAAATGTTCCTCCTTGAGAGGAGATCGACACATCTACCCGTCTTGTCAGCGTCCCCCAACCCTCTCTTCTCTCCTTCTCCCTCCGTCCGTCATTTCTCCTCGCCCCATGCGAGTGGCTGCTGCGACAATATTATTTTGACCCTTTCCCCCTGATGTTGCCTGAAGCAGAGAGAGACTGAAGACGAGTGTGTACCTGGCTTCATGGAGTCCATTTGAAACACCTAGTTGACAGGCCGCATCCTGCACTCGTTTCCGAGGCAAAGTACGACAGTAGACTTATACGAAATGTCCATAGTTTGCAAGGAGAAACAGAACGATAAAAAAGACATAATTATGAATTTTTGTTTTGTTTCATTGTTTGTACCTATAGGTGCGAGGATATTTTATGTGTTCATTGTGTAAGTGTATACATGTTTAGGTATGTGCATACTACGTGGACGAAAAACAATAAAAATGGCAGACATCTCGATTTGTAGTAAAATATTATGGACAAAATTTTGATATTAATACTTTCTCCAAATTTTTAATAAAAATCACTGTTTCTTTCATAACTGTATTTTCTAGCAAAATATAATTAACTACATCTCATAATTATATTTCATTTATACCTTTTATTTACATTAAAAAGAAATTTCCCACACTTCAAAGTCTACTGTTGGAATCAATTACACTACAATTTTTATAGATACCGAAAAAACTATTATTTGTAAATTTTGTCAGCTAAAAGACATTATCTGGTCTTAAGACATAAAATTAAACATGTATATATTATTATGAAAGGTGTATGACACACATTAAAATAAATCCTCAAAATTATCCGGCATTAATTAATTCACACCATAGTTGACAGACTGTCTTTGGACTGGAGACCGGTTCCTGCTCGGTGACCAAGCGAAGCAAACTCACCTCAGACAGGTTTGATAGGCCTGCCTGAGTGAAACACTTTTGGCGTGGACACCTCGGTGAATTGTTATTTCAACAAACTCCTGCTGCGAGCTCACCAAAGCAAATATTGCGGTAGTGACGATGAGCACTACTCTCCCCCCTTGATCCCCGTTGACAGGCCGAGGCGGAGGTGGAGGACGCCGTGCGTTTAATTTTGATAATCTGGCGGTCTTGTCGTCCTGCCTTTTAAGTCGAGAAAATTGCAACTTTTGTGAGCACGCCAACGTGTGTTTGTGATTCTACCCAGTGAAGAGTGAGAGGGCGTAAGTGATTTATGTCAACATGAAACTTGACAGAGCGCAAACCCGCAACCAAAGTCTTTACAATTCTGTCCCCATTTTTTCTCCTTTCTTCATTCCTTTTTTCCTCCTTTTTTTCTGTTAATTTCTGTGTGTGGGTTGTTTTTTTTTCGTTCTCCCTCTCTCTTGTTTGTTACGAATGATATAAAAGTGTCTTGAAACAGACTGGATGACAAACTATGAACGATCAGACGTAGCTAATACTTACAACACCCAGTATGAGGGAAGTCTTTAAATTTTTATTATCACCACCACCTCCACTCCCATCATCCCAAGTGTGTTGACTTACGAAACAATATCACCACAGTATGGCCTTTTTTTCTGTTCAGTTTTTTTTTCTTTCTTTCTCCCAGTATCCTTTTAATAACTATTTTCTCAATCGTCCCTCGTGGTCGGGGGAGAAAAGACGGTAACTTTTGAAGCCCTTTGTCGGCATTTCTCGCTGTCGTGACCTGAGATGTCGGGTGCGCGGGATACCCAGACAGTCTCTTCTGTGAGGTATGCATGGGGGCTGGCCTGCTTTGATTCTCCCTTCTTTGGAACATTAATTGCTTTCGTTTCGTTCATCTCCGACAATTAAAGACTTCTGTTGTCGTTGTGGTCGTTGGCACATACAGTTTTGTGCTGCAGCCTTACAGACTCATTTGCTGGATATAACCGCTGCTTTCCCACCCCGACATATTTGTAAACCTCAGCATGGGTGCTAACTACGAGGGTCAACCCTTTTCTAACTGGCGTATAAATGCTGCTTTCATTTCTCCGCTCTTCTAGAATGTTTACAATCAAATCTTCGGGAATGTGCGCTGGTCTGTGGGTGAGCAGGGTATCAGAGTTTTCAGTGCGTCTGCGTGTCCATGTGCATGAGTGTGGGAATTCAATACCCTGATTTTTTGTTGCTTTTTTTTTTTTTTTACATTTTTTGTGAAGGTAGAATGTGAGTGTATCTTCCTGTCTGCCTAAGAATAGCTCGTCTTAACGAGCCGCCATGACAGTTCTCGCCAAACACACCTTTCGCTAACGACACTCGACGACCGCATCTCATTGGACTTCACGAGGTGTTCTGGCAGAGAGAACAGGCCACCAGTGACTACCACATGCAAATATATCATGCTGTCTATTTGTCTTTGAAATCCCTCAGACATTACCGCATGCACCTCACTTGCTTCAATCTGAAATAAATTGGTTTCCTACAGAAGTTCTCTTGATTCAATTCTCAAACAGCTCGCCATCTTCTAAACACTATCTCGTTGAATGAAATTTGAAATTGATCAAAGTCTCTTCCAAATACTTCCCTGGCTTCATCTGAAATACAGTAAAGACTCCATCAGACCTGTTCCATGCCAGGAACCAGGAATAGACAGATGAGTCTTGTCCGTTGCCGTGGTGCGGTAAGGTTCTTGGAGAAGGTAAGACAGGCATCACACTTACTCAGCTCGAAGCCAATGAAGTCAGACCGTTTCTATAGACAAACAGCCCTTGACCAATAAACAAGATGGATCCGTTAGTTCATACTTTGTGACACCCGCTCTCTCCTGGCGCCGCCTCGTGTGGTCCGTCAGGGCTCACAACAAAAACAGTCCACAATTTACTCATCGAAGCTATTTTTATGAAATGCAGGTGACATTTTTTAAAAAGAAATGTATTTACAAGGTTCAGTTTATTTTCGACAAAGAATACCACTACTGTCAGAGGCAGTCGGTACTGCAGAGAGAGAGAGAAATAGAATAACAAAACCAGATCGGCTCATAAACCTCTTTCTCTCAATTTGAAAAAGGAATAGAAAATTTTTTTGATTTATTTAACATTATTTTGTACCTCGTGTGTCAGCTTACAATCGGTCGATGCGGGGGAAGTGGATGATTGAAAAGAATGTGCTTACTTTTGTATACATACTCTTTGTCCAAGAGTTGTTTTTTTTTTCCTTTAAGAAAAGTAGAAACAACGAAGAGTAAAAAAGATTCGCTTGTGACCACCTTCTCCTTTATTATTTTTTTAAAAAATCAGACCAAAAGACTACATAATACAGATAATACAGGTCCATTTGGAGCTGGCATTGTCTGACTACTTCACCTGCCATCCAATAATAGGTCTTTGTAGTCGCATTCAATGTCAAAGTTACCAGAGTAATAAGTAAATCGATTTCGATTTTTTTTTTTTTTTTTTTTTTTTTTTTTTTTTTTTTTGCCAGATGACTTATTACACTTGAGAAAATTATCTCATTGTGGTTCACATTCAAAAGTAATTTTTTCCATTCCAGTGCAAAGTCTTGAAAAGAGTCTGTGCTCTGGCTGGAGGTCTGTCTGTTGAAATGAACTTATTACAACTAACTGTACTCAGACCTACTCAATGAAATTTCTAGTTGCCAGTTGTCTCTCTGTATGTTTACGACTTTCGTTCTTACATGCTTCTCCCTGTTCTCATTCTTGTCGTCTGCTCGGCTGTCCTCACCTTCGTTTGTCAGACATGCATCTTGACGATCTTCATCACCCTTCTCTCTCTCCTTCCCTTCACCGACGGCGAGCGGGTGACGAGGAGTGTATGAACTCACACTATCAGTATCGCTAGCCACTTAATCACACAGATCATGTTCCCTGCCTCTCTTACCTCCAGGGCATATTTGCCGCTAAGTGGGAGGGTTGTGTGAACATTCCTTGCACACAGTGAATGGGTCTGTCAATCTTTCTCTTCCCCCTCTCTCTACACCCTCTCTCTCTCTCTGTCCGTCCTCCGTATTGGAGATGTGTGGGAGTGACACAGAGAGAGAAATAAGTTTTCTTTTTTATTCTCTCGTGTTTCGTTAATTTTTTATCAACAAGGGTCACAGAATTCCGGTGTAGATGGTAACGAGGCGGGTGAGGAATGCTGCGATCAGTGGAGTCTGTCAGATGAAGAGCTTTGGCGTCCCAGCCCTCGTGTAGTGCCAGCCTATACATGGCAGACGATCACAGAACCCTGCCTGCTACCATCTTACAGTCATTTGGGCATGCAAGAACAAAAAAAGTAAGATGTGAAGCTCACCATTTTCCCTTCTAGACTTTTCGAGAGTCGT
Organism: Pomacea canaliculata; assembly: GCF_003073045.1. Classification (NCBI taxonomy): domain Eukaryota; kingdom Metazoa; phylum Mollusca; class Gastropoda; order Architaenioglossa; family Ampullariidae; genus Pomacea; species Pomacea canaliculata. The sequence goes on from NC_037599.1 coordinate 12,683,622, forward strand.
GCCAGCCAGCACACCTGCAGCACAGCAGACAGCGCGTGGACAACGCCAGACATCGACCAAAGAACGCGTGGGTTTGTGGGTTCGGATCTTGCCCTGGCAAATTTATTTTTCTCTCCGGATTTGGATAACAACATTCTTTTTATTCCCTTCTCGCAATCATTGTCGGTATTTTTATTGTAATATTGCTTTTAATCACGGATTAAGTAATCTTTCTTACCGTTGATAGTCCTTTGACCCTTGATCACTCCCTGGATCCAACTAAACTCTCAAACATCAACATTCAACATCAACTCCACTAGTATCACCCGGTTTATCCTTTTTTTTAACTATTCCCCCTTCCTCCGCTTGCTGTCCACCTCCTTTCTCCTTCCTTATACGAATCTTCGTGAGGGATATATACATGCCACAAGACTACATCATCATCACCAACAACAACACCAACAAGCTGTTTCTAGGGTTGGCCTAGTTTTCCGTGGTAACAAGCTGCTGGCACAACTTAAACCCATTTGGCAGCAGACACATTCTCCTTCTCTCTTTCTCTGGGGGGTGGAGGAATGATGATGTGTTTCACTCATTTTAACTTCATTTTCGCACCAAAAAAATCTTTACGAGAGCGCACGTGAAGACAGTAATTTTTTATGTAAAAGGATTTTTCGCGTCTGTGTAATCGTTGCCTGGATGTTACCTCCGTCCCTTTAGCAGGCGAAGAGAGGAGGGAGCCGTGAAGTCTCGGTGAGCGAGATCCGGTTCCACAGGTGGTGTAGAGAGAGGTCGGCGACTGTCGGACATTTGTCGTCTGCAGCAGATAAGGCACGTAGATAACGTCAGCAGCTTCTCCACAACGATGATCCTGGTGAAGAATGTGGTGGATTATCTGGTCATCATGGAGACAGGTCATCGTCAACCGCCCTCCCGGTTCTAGTTCACGACATCTTGAAAAGAAAGAAAGAAAGCGCAAGAAGGAAAAAAGAAATGGAATGAGAGATATTTCGGGATGATTTTTTTTTTTTTTTTGGCTACCCCGCACTCTTTTTTTTCCTCCCCTCCCTCCTTTTCTTCCTCACTGTTTCCTCTGTGGGTGTCATATGCTTACATTGAATTAAAAAGTTTTCCTTCCTTTCCTCTGTTTTCTCTCTCTTGTACGCGCATGCGCACTCAAACACACGAGGACTGGGGTAATGCAGGGGCATCAGACTGGAAATTACAGCACAGGACAGGTGTGTCAGGACTGGCGGAGGTAAATTGTCTGCTGCTGTCGCCAACTGCAATTGAGGGAAACGTGAGCATGCTCAGACAGCTCGCCTTTCTCGTCTTCCTTATCCGCGGCCATCACCCGCCATGTGGTCACGGGCCCCTCCCTTGACGGCTTGACGCTGACACCTTAACCTCTCGTCAAACATTGACAGCTTCTTGACCGCACTGCTGACATCGGGCTCTTCCCCGTCTTCCGGTGTCTCCCTTTGGATCCTCATTGTCGGAAAGGACTGGTAACGAAAATGATTCTTCGGGTTTTATTTCCGCGATCACTCGGCAAATGATGTCTCCATCTCTTTCAAAACGCGAGAGAATTAGTATGTTCAGAGGTTTGCATTTCGCAAACGGAATACAACTATTTGTTCAGATTTTCAGAATTATTGTAATGAGCTAAACCTAACCACAGATTTTAGTATCTTGTACATGGAAAAAAAACGGAGCGACATATCAAATTATTTTATTAATAATAATATATACTTTGATTGCGCTTTATGACATTAATGCCATTCTCTGAGCCTAATTATGTATGAATAATATGAACAGTATAAATTGTACAAGAAGTGAAAACAGTGAAAGACACAGATCCTATACAACTATTGCCAAACGGAAATTTTGGACTTCAAATACCAGATGTTTGAAGAGTACGTTTATCATCTGAAGAAGGTGTATGTCACCACGGAGTTCCAACAATCTGACGCTCAATGGGCAAACATGCGTTTACCAAAAGTTTTCTGCAAAGGGAAAGGATGCAGAAATACGGAAAAGATGCCTGTCTGGAGTGTAGTGAGTTTCCCAACAGTTTCCCATCAGAGAAGCAAGAAGGTGTAGAGCCCACGAATAAGCAAGTGTATTTTCTGTACGAGCATGTACGAGAAGCCATAGAAAAAAACCGAGAAGAGGTTTTGCGGGACGTCGCTGGCGTGTTTGGAGTATGAGTTCTAAAGCTGTTGGAGTTTGTTGAGAAAATATGAAGAACAGCTGGACAAGAGAGAATGGCAGTATTCAAGCAGAGCCGGCGCTAGGAGGGAGGCGAGCATGGGCCACCGCCCCAAGCCCTGCGCCTGAGCGGGGCCCACGAAAGGGGATTCTGTGGTACGGTATATAGCCTACACTTGCGGCTAAAGGCCCAGCATATGACAATTGTCCAGGGCCCCGCAGGTCCCCGCCTATTCCAAACGAATGTGATGATACCGCCTACCAATGTCCTCGACAAAGTGCCGAGCCAAGTCACCTGGCCAAACCAGAACACCTTTCGCAGCTTGACTGCTGCAAGTAGGGGTTCCAGGCTTTTTATACATGATGGGCTCCAAGAAAATGTTGAACAGCATCGATGGTAGGGGGCACCATGGACAGACGCCTACTGTTGTGTGAAAGTAAGCTTCATCTTGTTGTTCACCAGTACTGCGCTCATTAAGTTCTTATCCTGCGCTTCGGTGCGGACAAGACCCTCTTCGATGTTGAATTTTCGCATCGTACCTGACTGACAAGTCTCTTTTTAAGTATATGAAGTTGGGGTAGATGTCCCGCTGATGCTGTAGATGCTTCTTTATCAGGATGCGACAGTTGAAGATCTCTCAATTTTGTTCCTCTTGACTGAGCACAGCGATGATTCATGACCAAGCCTAACCTTTACAGTCTCTCCTACACTAAAGTATTTGTAAATGTCGACACGAATTGTAAGACGAATTTTTTAGCAAGTTATTTCACAAACTTAAATTATCACAGCTCATAATGAAATGACTGACTGCCTCATACCATTCACATTCTTCTCAAGATACTTGATCCAGAAATGAGGGGTTCACACACACACGAACTGAACCAGCATTTTTTCTTCTTTTAGCCTTAGAACATTCTTATTTAAGATGAGTAACTCTAAAGCTCCACAAATGAAAAAGCGACGGAGTAATTTTTCGTGAGTTATGCGCTCATCCCCTATCCCCTTCTCCCCCATTCCCCCAATTCCCTCAGCGCCAGAGTTCATTCTCGTTATCGTAGCATTTCTTCATCGGATACTTCGGAGGCGCCTTTCAGTTTCTATGACAACGCGCGTTCATGATAGTAGGCGTTAAAGATATAAATAAAAAGACGAAGATTAAATATGAAAAATAAAAAACACTACTTGGGGAACTGTTTCCTGTCGTAACCAGGGACGTCATGCAGGGTGAAAGGTTAAATCCGCTTCGCGAGGGTTAAATCCGCTCGGAAGGTGGGCAGGGGAGTTCAAAGTGCGCTGGATAGCGAGGGGCGGGGGCGTAGCATGGGCGAGGAGTTCAGGAGGGTTTATGCTTTGTTAAATGCCAACAAACGCTGTGGGTGTCCCTGTGGTGTGGAATCTTAACTTCAGTCACACTGGGCTCCGTGGGGCAGGAAGAAATAATGTTCTTCTTGATTATTGTCCAAATATGAATAATTCCCCTGGACTTTATACAAGAAGAAATAAGATTATTCTTGAATGCTGTTCAAATACGAACGGTTGTCGATCACTTATGCTAGAAGATCATTCGGGAGTGCAGGCTTTGTTACTGAGGTATTATTACAGGAATAAGTATTGTGTAGGTATGTGTTTCACCGGAGGTGAACAGACCTCATCGTTGACCTCTTTATTTACCTCCATCCAACTCACGGAACTTACCGAATGGATAGCGAAAGCTTGTCTGTAAACACGTTTTTATTTAAACTTTATTCTGATTAATTTCATTGATTTCAAGCTCACGTGACCTAGCAGAGAGCGTTGCACAATCGATGGTGCGCTTATTTGTAGGAGCAGAAAATTGTTCTTTTTATTATATTTTCCTTTTATGGATTTTTTTCTTTTATAATTCTTATAATGCCTGTTATCCTTGTGGTACTTTCAACTCATCTCCGCCTTATTAATATTAAAAAAAAGCTTTTAATTATTAAAAAAACAGTCTTTGAAACACTTGTTCTTAGTAGTATTACGAAAATATCACTATCGGGTTTTTTCACATACCGTATACTAACATCTAATTGTAGAAATACAGATTATTCAAGAATGTAAAATGCTCTTTCCTCTTCCTTGAGATGAAAACAACACACCTAAACTCTAAACTGTAACCGCTGAATATATGTTAAGACAGAAGATGTTGCAGTTAGTTGACCACAGTTTATTTATTTATTTATTTATTTATTTATTTATTTATTTATTTATTTATTTATTTGGCGGACAGTGAAAAATTGCACATCCCAACTTGAACATCAAGAATCAAATACTTGGGTGTGCAATATTCGATTGTTATCTTCCCACATGTATGAAAGTCAAAAGGGGAAGAAATGAAAAATGTCCCCGATGTCGTTGTTGACCGAGGAATTGTTTCCGTCCCGACGTTTGGCAACCAAGCCATTCCAGTCCTCATCCGCCACGTGATACCTAGCTATGCCCAATCCAATTAATCTCCCCGAGTGGCAGGCCACTTACAAGAATCTTTTAACATGTATTGGTCTCTCTGTACATTTCATCCTACTCTTTCATTTCACCACGCCTTCAATGCGGCTTCGTAGATGTCCCCAAGAAGATGAAAGGAAGGTAGGTAAGAGCAGATTAAAGTCGATTTTAGGTAAAAGTTGAGCGGACTTCGTGAAAATATCTTTCTTCAAATAGTGATGTTCACATTTGGATCTTTCCCTTGGACAATGTCTTCGAGAAACGGGGATATATTAAATCCAGTCTTACATTCTTCTGAGTCAACTCATTGGTCAAAAGATTCTGATTTCAATGCAGCCGTCGAAGAGGGAGCATAAACAGCTACAGGTAAAATACCTGAGAAGCTCTAGTCAGTTAAAAAAAACATCAACCAACTGTCCTGAAAGCTTTGCTGTTCTCTCTCCATCACTCCTTACCTCTCTAGCCCACCCGTTAGGCTAAAGAATACCCGACATTGTATCTTCTGCAGCATACAAGGGTCTGTAAGACACTCAGCGATCTTTTAATCGTTTGCACGAGCTGATCTGGAGGGGAAAATGGGAGGTGTGGTCGCGCCTAGGGTCAGGTTGCACCAGCAAAATACAACCTGTCGCTTCCTAGCTCCAAGGCTTTGGGGAAGCAGTCGTCTGTAATTGAGAGTAATAAAATACAGTCTCGGGCTGACAGACTGCGTCTAGACGAGAACGCCTTCAGTTTGGAGCTATAAGAGACCGTTTGATTAGCAAGAGCATGTTTGCACCGATCCCACAATCCCTGGAATCTGCTGGGGGTTCTTTTTACTGACGGTTAGAGACGTCAGGACTGGACCACGAAGACATGTTTATCTGGATGGTACATGGGGAAAAGAGAATCGGATGGGAAATACCTGTTAAGCTCAACGTATTAACAAACTGGAGAATTTATGAAAAACTTTCTATAAGATGTCACAATGTACACCCTCGACTCTATCTCTCATGTGGATGTATGTGCGTGCTTGCGCGAGATTTTCGACGTGAGGTCAAAGGACAACCAAGACATCACGAAAAGAGATGTGCTCACCCTCCCTGAAAACTTATCTTCCTTCCTCCGACGTAGGCGCATGTCGCTAGTGATTTGCTGTCGGGGTTCCGATAGGTTGGATGAAGAACAAATTCCGACTTTGCTGCCACCTATTGGCGGTGACGGAAAGTACGCCACCGAGATGTTTGGAGGATGTGAGGAGGGGCTTGACGAAGATGTCAGTGTTCGTGACTAGACTCCTCACTACTACATCAGGCGCTAGTCCGCAGTGCGATGCAGTGCTAAACGTGCATTGTAAACACCGGGGGCGCCTCCAGACACCAAACCTCTTGTCAGGTTCCACGAGTTTCAAGCAGGCTCCCTTCTTCTTCCGTTCGTCCTTCCTTCCGCTTTGCCGTTCTGCCTGTCACATTCGCTTTAACTCTTGGCAGTTTCTACCCCTCCCCTCCTAACAACTAAATAGTCCCCAGGCAAGTCTATAACATATATTTTATCAGATCTCGTAAGGATATAGTGTTGGTAGCTTTCCCATTGACATTGTTTCCAAAGCTTACAGACATAATCGTCTGCTAGAGCAGACAGCTAACCTTTGACCTTTTCCTTCGCTGCATGTTCACAGAGGGTTTTTTATTTTATTTTATTTATTTTATTTTTTTATTTTTTTTACCTGGTCAGTAATGGAGGTAACGCCTGTTTTCTTGTGGCGCTCAGGTGTGAAGGAGGCTCGCGTGAAACGTTGAGGCCAGCCTGACCGCGCATTGTTCGCGACGGCGCTATTTGTCAAAGCGTGTTTTCCCAACATCCTCCGCGGCCCGCCATGCCGGTTATTACAAAATTTCACTTGGCACCCACCACAAAACGCATTTAGCGGATTTTTCCTCCAAGGCGTGTTTGGTCGTCGGGGCAGCAGTGTTTGGTATGTGATTACGAAGGGCTTCTGGAAAGGACATGACAGGGACAAACTGGATGTGGAGAATGAGTAAACATACTTTAACACCGACACCTCCTTTGTGTGTGTGTGTGGTGGGGTACTTTTGAGTTTTCTGTTGCTCGCAAATTTTTTTTCAAAGTTGTGTACGTCTGCAATGAATGGTCAAATCACATTTATTACTTGTTAATTAAAATTGAAGCACATTAATTTGTTCATTTATTCAACATCTGTGACGATGGACAACTGAGAGCTGATGTTGCTTGAAGCACAGAATGCAAAGAATGCTGGGATATCGGTACCTTCCAGCATGTTGACAAGCCTGTCAAAGGTTTATTGAGATGTATGATCCATGTTAGCTCAGCTGGCAAGTCTGATGGTGACTGTGGGCAGTGACACTGACAGAATGTTTTGCAGCCTATCTCTGAAGTCCACTGAGCCAGCCAAAGACTCCTTTCGGTCTAAGCCTTAAGCAAAATATATCTTAGGAAAATAGTGGCCCTTGGTTTCACGATGTAGCTATAAGCTATGTGCTTAAAAGAACTGTTTGTTTTGCTAGCAAAGCTTCTCGTGTAAACATTAGCAGCAAAAGAAAAATGCTTTTTCATTGTAGCTGTGCAATGCTTGATGCTCCACGTGTTGTCGAACTGACATCCTTTAGACTGTGGAAATTATTATTATTATTATTATTATTATTATTATTATTATTATTATTATGCACAGTCTTAAAAATCTCATCTTAGTTTACGAGATTTTTTTATATGACAGTTTCAAGTCTATTACAACATACTGATTCCCAAAGTTCAGATAGTTCCCGTCTGGTTAGTATGCGATCCACACTCATACACAAAATTATGTTGACTCAGATAATATTACATCGTCAAGACGACAACACGTGACAGAATTGAAAACTTATAGGCCAGTCTAAATTCTATGTGATTATTTATTTATTTTATCATATGATTCTTTCTCTATATACTTGAAAATGTCAATGTTTGAAGACTTAATCTCCCAAATGTGATGAAGATCATCCTCTTCTCCAACATCCGGGTATTATTAGCTTGTAATGAAGGTGGCGCTGGCATTTAGATATTATTATCTTGTAACAAACTTCATTTAGACATAAAAATATGTGCACTACATAAGGTCTTTAAGTATCCTGTACCTACACGACTTTCATGGTACCTCACCATCCACATTCCTCCCCGCACTGAATGTGTCGCTCGGTCTGTCTGTGCTGAGTGCGTTTAGGTAAAGCGGTCACGTGGACTAACAAAAGGCTGTAGAACAGTTTTCCTCCCATTCCTCACGATACCTTCTCCCTTCTGTTTCAGCCATCATCGGTCGCTACCCGGTGTGCCCCCGCGGTTGCACGAGCTGCTCGCCCGTCAATGGCTGCGTCACGTGCGAGAGCCGCTACTTCATGTTCCTGTACCGCCAGAACATGCGCCAGGTCGGCATCTGCACGCCCTCCTGTCCCCTTGGTTACTACGGCGTGCGCCATCAGTACTACAGCACGTGCAACAGTAGGTCCACTGCTCTGTGCATGCACAGGGAAGGTAGAATGTGTGGGAGGAGGGGGGGGGATGGTTTCATGGTCGTTTTCGTGTCATTTCTAAACACGGTAGCAAGGGTTTGTGCGGGATTTTTTCATGTAGTTATTTTGGGATTCTTTTACGGTTTCTTTCTGCTGGGTGGGATTTCTGGGGAGAAGATGACCTACAAAGCTTTTTATTCAAATAAGAAGTGCTAACAGACTATTTGGTGAAATTTTATTCGTAAAATTTATAAAGTTCAGGACAAGAAACTACTTTCCCCAAATTTTGGGCGAATACTCCTCTTCTCGAGATATATGCCTACAACCATCACCATGCAAAAAAAAAGAGGTTAAATATGTGATGTGCTTAAAAACACATGTTCTTAGCTCTTCATTGGCAAGGCATGGTATGTCTCGAGAACGGAAATAGGGTGTTCACCCAGATTTGAGGAAATGCTATCATTACAAGAAAAAACTTGTACCCCACTAATTCTTTAAGTTCACCTTCTGCTAACTTGACATGTTGCTGTGTGCTTGTCTCTCCTGCGTGCTTTGCTTCTTTTCTGTTAAAGATGTGTTTCTATTTAAAATTTTTGTATCTTTTTAGCTCTTTACTTTTTACTTATGGGTTGTGAATGTACAGAAAACTAGTATTACTACTGTATCACTGTAATAGACCTGTATAAGGTTTCGAGTCACTGGAAATACTGGTTCATGGTTCGCGCAGGATTCATTGCCAATGAACAAGCGAAAGATGGCTGACTCGAAACCTAGCTAATGTTTTAGCTTTTTTTTTTATTAGGAGGGAAGAAGCTTATTAGACTGAGTTGGTCACTGTGTGTTGGCATACTACATCATCATGTGAAAATCCCATAATGCCAAAGATCTTTTCGTCCCATAAATGTGAATCCTCCTCCTCCTTCTGCTCATTACACTGCTCAGTCTTGTTATTTGGGGGTTTCTTTCTGTTCGTGTACGTTTTCCTCTATGTACGAACCAAAAGTATACAATAAATATATGATGACTGTTCTAATTTTTGTTCAGGATGTCACATCGACAACTGCCAAGCTTGTTTCAGCCGCCACTATTGCACGAGGTGTCAGGAACCATTCCTGGCTTTCCAAGGCCAGTGTCTGGAACACTGTCCTGAAGGCCTGTACTATGCTAACTACTCAAAGAACTGTCAGGAAAGCGGTGAGTGGGGAAATGCTTTCCAGAACAAGTTTGTGATTTGCTGTTGTTGTCGTTGTTGTTGTTGTTGCTGTTGTATTTTTCAGACCTTTCGTTTTATCGGTGTATTTAGAAATTTAAAATATACATGTATATTTTCCAAGTAGGAGTGGCCAACTTTATTTCCTCTCCAAAGCAACAACTTTGTAAATCTAGAAAATAATATTTAAAAAAAACAAATATAAATAAAATAAAATAAAAAACAATGTAAATAAACAACAAATATACATAAAACAAAAAAAATAAATAAAAAAACAAATATAAATAAAATAAAAACAAAATCTCTACGCCATTTTTAATGTATTTTAAATTCATAGTCGTCTTACATTATCCTTGCTTTTTAAAAGAAGGCCAATGTAAAAGGTTCTGTCTGTTCCAAAAAAAGCCACAAGGTGTTGGGGGGAAGGGGAATCAGGGGAATTTACAGCGAGTTTCATTGGTGTTAGGGTGAGCCAAGGAAGTGTAGTTGCCTCTTAGTCCCAAATTTGACATGGAGGCTCCATTACCTGAACACTTCGTGCACGTTTGTCTTTAATGTCTCGGGCGGCTGATCACATTAGCTTTCATGGGGGAGGCATTAAACCACTCCAGGCAAGTGGCTTGTCGTGATCTCCTCTATTGCTAAAAGGAAGCAAACTAAAATAGAAAGGCATGACGGGAAGTCTGTCACGTGTTTCACGTTTTTTCGTTTGAATGCAAAGAAGATGCAAAACCCATCCGTCTAGCAGAGCATCAATAAAACCCCATCGTAGTCTTGAGTTAGCATTGAGGTCTAAAGTATTATGTTCAGTGGATGGTCTGAGAGACAAAAATACTCCAGACCATCATTGAAAGGGAACAAAGAAACAAGTGTGCAGTGTAGGAGGAGGAACATTCGCGCCGGAAGGAACTGAAGGCATTACAATTCTGTGATGTTAGGGAGTAGTATGTGGAGGGAGATTTGCTAACCTGCTGAAGTGCTCGTTCCCACTTCTCCTAAGAAAGGTTGGAATTAACATTTCCTGTCTCTCCAAGCGCCTGCCTTCCTTCATCTCTATGCTTCTTACTGCTCGCTCCATTACCTCCCTTCATTCTTGATATTCTCTTTTTTCCTTCCTTCCTGTCTCTCTCTCTGATCTTGTCCATCCCTCTATTCCCACCTCTCTCCATGAAATGTCAAAGGAAAAAAACCAAGAGTACGATGTCTTTTGCCGCGTTTGTCTTTATGTCCTAATATGTCTTAATACTATCTTTTTTCAATGTCCACAGTCAACTGCATGACTGGACCGTGGTCAGAATGGTCAGAATGCTCTCGTGACGGGCGGACTTGCGGCTCACGAGGGAGAGGCACACAGACGAAGACACGACAAATTCTGCAGCTGCCCTCCCCCAACGGTCAGGCATGCCCCAACATCAGTCTCTCGCAGCCCTGCCGGGTAGCCAGACGCTGCAACGGTACGTACGGAGGATGGGTGGCAGGGACGGGGAGGAAACACTTGTTTATCCTGTTAGTGACCAGCAGCCGACAGTCATTTTTATTGCCTGGAACAAAACAGATGCTTTCAGGGGAATGGCATCCAGTCTGAAGAAGATAGGGCTAGTACTAACTTTGGTTTCTCCAACACTAATCTGATCCTAACTGCTGCAGTGTGCAGTGAAATACTATTACTTGCATTTACAAAACACCTTCTCACTTAACATTAATCCCTTACTAAGATTTGCTCACCCCCCGAAAAAAAATGCATGCTCGGTGATCAGAGTTTTTTCTCTATTTCTTATTCCTTTATTTTAAGTCAGCCCTCACATTAAGCGGGTATTTGACATTTGCCCTTGTAACTTCCCACACTCACCCCACCCTGTACCCTGATATTAACATCAAAGTAGTTTGTGGGATACCCGGCAAATCGAATTACCGGCAATTTCTGCTTCTTATTACCTCCCTGTCAGAACTACAACTTACTTTAGACCACATAACTTCTCACTTTCACCTTCTCTCAGTTACATTCTTCATTGTTTATTATGGTTATTTGTGATATTTGATGCGTGGTATCTACAAAATTTACGTAGGCAGATTTTGTTTCTAATTAAAGAAACGCTCAGTGCTCTAGAAGAGGCCAGCACAGTGCGCGGTGGGTGAGTATGCTTTGTCGGGCGCTAAGTGAGTGTAGGTGACACCTGCATCATCGTCAGTGTATTTATGATTTGCTTTGGTAACCTGCACCAGCACTGTTTAACCTGTCACCTGATAATGGCTTTTGCATTCTCTGCTTGGATGCTGCTGTGCCCCTTCGCCCACACAGGCAGGAGTAGCCTGAGCACTTGTCAGACAGGACAGAAAGTTCTTTCTGTATCACAATTTTTTTCAGCCGTTGTTACAATGCACTAAGCCGGAAAAAAGAGCAAAATTACTGTAATTATCACCTTTTTGATATAATTTATGTGTTGCTTTTGTTTGGGGTAAAATGACAATGACTTGCCGAAACCATAACGGATAGTAGTTATTTTAGAGAGGGACGGGGTCTGTGTAAGTGATCGTCATGCTATCAACCCTCTTTGTATATGATGTTGTTCCACTAATGCTCAGAAATCCCCTTCTCAGAGCCCTGATGTTGGTGGCTATAATGCTGTAAGGGTGCGTGTTTTATGCATGATAGTTCGTCTCACTTGCATTTCCGACAAATTCATTTCTCCTTTAACCAGTGTTCAACTCTTCTGTGTCATTTACCTGACGACAAGCAGTCGAATTAAATTGGGTTTATAAATATATTGAACACAGAGGAATACTGTTTCGTAATTGTAGAGGCTGGTGATCATCACCAGGTTGTAATATTTCAAACACATTATTTTATGAAATGATTCTTGGTTTTACAGATTTTGAAATTTTAACAGTTATGGTAATTGTACAGTGTTAATCGTCATTGTTGTAGAGCAAAGTAAAACATTTTACAGCAAATAGCCGTCTAAGGATATTTACTTAGGACTCGTCTAACGTCCCTTTTAACTATACAGACGATGAGGACTGCGAGCGTCGTAACCGACAACGAAATCGCCTGCGCAAGCGAAAGCGGAAGAAGACACGCAAGCGAAAACGAGGCCGAAAGAAATGGAATAGACGCAGAAACAAGACGAGAAAGAACAGACGAGGAGGTCGACGAAGAGACAACAGTAAACGCAAAACGAAGAAGCGGGGACAGCGAGGCTGTAGGGACCGACCGTGCAGGTCGAGTAAAAAGAGACACAAGGGGTGTCCACCCAGGAGGCGTGCAAAGGTTAGGCGTGTACCCGTGGACATGTAAACAGCACTTGCCTCTCTTTGTGGCTGCTGCAGCATCTCAATGTCTAAGTGCTCTTCACAACCAGAGCATCACTTGTCAGTGAATCCGTTTGTGGACGACCAGGTGTGCTCCACGCGAAACAAGGGACACTGCTATTAAGAGTCTCAAAGACCATTGAAAAGATGTGTTTCTATGAATGCAGCGTGAAGTATTATGGGTAATGACATTATTGTGGAATATTTCATTGTTGGTTAGCTTTCATTGTTGGTTTTTTTTAAAGAGAAGATAATCGAAATCTTGGAAATACTTCATACGGCGAACTCTCATGCACGAAGCACACACCCCTTTAGCTTTTTTAACAATTACTTACTACCTAATGTATTAAAATGCTAACAGTCGGTATATTTCTCACCTTTCTAATCCAACAGAAAGGGGAAAATTTTTGCTAAAAGAAATCATTGCTTATTTACACCATCGGGATTTTTTAAAATGGCTTTTATTTCAAAGAACTAGAGGGGTGTGCTGCTTTATATATATTTGTACACCCACGCACTCGCTCACCTCTCTCTCTCACGAAGACACATGCTCTTACACATACAAGGAACAAAGTTTCAAGCTATTTACTCTCTGAACTTTCACAGTCTTTGTATTTGCTCGCTAGGCACAGTTGAAACCGGAAGTGCTTCCTCACAGCCAAGATGAGAGATTTGCAATGGCTGTAAGAACGTGATAAGAAGGAAGAGCACTTCATATTTCATATTCTGGGGTAAAATTACGGGAGGAGTCTGGTGGTGACACGACGTTCACTGGTGAAGCTTTAATGGTGAGCAAACCGTTTCCTCCTGTCAGTTTGATCATCCGACATGCAGCCACTTCAGCAGACAGACGCTTGTGCCGTGGCTCCAAGTGCTGACAACGGTGTAAAAGAGAAATAAAGAGACTTTTATTCTGAACTACGAATATTCGTCTCAGTTGTAAGTTCTTCGAACTTTCCAAAAACCAGGCATCTTAGAGCTCGAAAAGAGCAAAAATACTCGGGCTGGAGTTAAGGTTCAGATGGATTCAAACCACTTAAACTACCCTTTGATTGTCAGTTTGCTTGTATCTAATTGCACTTGAATGAGCTGTGTTTTCAGTATGTGATGAGGCAACTGCAGTGAATGTGATCAAGTCGCAATTGGAAAGTTTTGGAGAGAAAAAAAGACCAGGAATTTGTATTTTCCATTCTGGATGAAATGGACATCACTGTAGAAAGATGCTGCAAGCTTGGAAGACCAAGTCTTAGGGATTTGACATTTTCCCCAAATATTTGTACAGCATGTTTTTTTGTTCGGAAGCACTTGCATGATTTAGTGGGAGATATAAATTGCGGGATGTAAACATTTGTAATAAATAAACCAGCAAAGATGTGTCATGAATAAACCTGCAGTAAACAAACCAGCATATAGTTGTATAAATAAGCCAAAACTACAAAAAGTTTGCTCCCACTTTCTTCTTGTTTTGCTTTTCTTTCTTCTTGGATAACGCAACGGTTATTGCCTGTCAGTAAGGATTAGATGTCGTGGGTTCAGATCTCGTTGTGGGCAGGCCGTTCTTTCTGTGAATATGCCTCCTGTCTACAGGTCCGGCTGCTTTGCCATGATAGTCGCTAGATCCCATCCCCTTCTGGTTCTGTGTCTTACTGCTATCGTCTTTGCTGCTTAAAAAAAATAAATTAGTGAAAATTAATATTTTTAAACTGTATATTATGTTACTTATAATGAGATTGCAGGGTCTTCGAAACACGTGTGCCTTTCACATGGATACAGATACAAAACTTTAAAACAATAAATAGGCGAACATTTTCCAAGTCTGATACAATGGAACACAATGCATCATGAAATAATAGCTTTTTAATGCTTACAGTTATTACTTGATCTGAAATTTTCATAGTTTAGTAGTAAACATGTGATTTGTTGTGTACAATTTGTACTTTGATGAAAAAAGAAAAAAATGTGCTGATTTTTTATTTTTATTTTAAATCACATTCTATCAATGCTACAACTACAGCATCACTGAAACAACCACTAGATAAATGCATAAAAATAACTTTGGATATTTCTGTTACAATCCCGTCATTCAACACATTTGCTAATCAAATACATAAGCACACATAACAAATATTGATGTGATGGAAGGAAGAAAACGCAGATTCTCAGCTGTGTACAAGCTGTATAAAAATTATCTATTGAAACATTCTGTTCTGGCATGATGTCTAAACCTCACTTCTTGGCATGGATTTCAAAGGAAGTTCTGCCTGGGAAGGAATTAACCTCTATAGAAAGGGCAGTGGCTAGAGAATCTGTTGTGTCCTTCCTCTTCCGCCTTCTCGTCTGTCTATTCTCTCCCTTCTCAACTCCTCCTGCTACTTCCTTTAACAGCAAGCTTTGAACTGATGCCAACATGTGGGCCTTAACATCCAGTTGGCAAATATCCTCATGATGTGTTCTTCACACTGATTAGTTCTGAGCAACTGAGTCGTGGGGGAAGGAAGAACAAGTATTGCTACCTGGCAGAAGCTTGGTCTTTGTCAATGAAAACAAAGTGTTAGATGTGGCATGTACATCATACTGAAAGAAGCCAAAATGGCTGACTGTTGACACAATTTTATTCTGTGCCACACTGATTGATCAAAGACTCGGTGACTGTTCGACCCTCTGTATATTATCAGTCAGTCGGATATATTATCAGCCTGCTTTCTTGCTGCTCGTTAGTGTTCTATGTTAGCTGAGAGACATCATCGACAAGTGTTAACTTGAATAAAAATGTCAACCCGATATAACTGTCTATTGCTAATTTCGTAGTCTTTGTGGATAAGGAAACAATTATAATTCATGGATGTTTAGTATTTTTTAAGTTTTTAAGTTTTTAATGTACATTGGTTACGCATTAAAGCTGATGCGTCGGCAAATATTCACTTGTCCTGGAGTTTGATAAAATGACTGGATACAACTTGTTATTTTGAACAATAAAGGCAATTTGCTTGATAAATCTTGAATTACACGTTGTAGGGTCTGGCAAATAATGTCACTCTTGTGTGAATGGTGTCACGTGTCAATAGTAAGAATGTTGCCAGCTGCTGCTTGCAGGAAGCAAGGTGGGGTGGTTATGGCATCATCGCTCACAAGCACCACAAGAGCTCTTGGACTCACTCTAAAGGGCCAAGCGTGCAGTGAGGATGGTTTACTGTGTCCTCTTCATTTATTTTTTTTAAAGCCTAATCAACAATCATGTTTTATGGCATCGACTGGCAGGGTCTTTAATGATAGGAACATGGGCAAATTAAACCTGGGCACCAAAACTAGCATCAACGACATCGCGACTCACCCCTGATGCAATATTTTGCAGAACTACTCCAAACTCCAACTTCAAATGAAATGCTGTCAACATTTGGCACCAAGCGATTTCTTTCTCTGTCTTGCTGATTTTCAGAGCCAAAAGCAAAACCTGATGAACGTACCGAAAGACACATTTTGCAGACTTAAACCTCCTAGGGGAAAATAATTGAAAAAAACACACACACACCAGATTTAAGTCAAATGTAAAACCGCAAGACGCTTTTTTTTTCTTTCAGTGCACCTTCTCTCTCCCCCTTCCCCAGCCTATCTCTTTCTCCTGAATGTCCTTCCCAGCAGTTTTATTACTGTCGTCAGACTGATTGCCTGAACTAAAGAATTCATGTTTGCCTCCCCATTCCACCCCCCTCCCCATGATTGCCTCTAGAAACACTTGTCGATTTTACGATCTCTTCTGCTGGGAGGTAAACGCCGATGATGAATACGATATGACACCGAGAACGAGCACACAGTTTGCTCTCCCTCCTGCTCTTTACCCCCACTCCCCGCCTAAACCAACAACGCTCCCTCCACACACCCCATCTTGCTGAGACCTACGCTGGTCCCCCTTGGTGCATCTTCTCCTACATCGATGCCTGCGGGTAAGTTGAGGTCAGGTCATCGACAACTACCCAGCATGCCTCACGCGGTCCTCAAGCGATCGACGATCTCGTGTAAGTGTTTCTTCGCGAGTTATTAATCGTCAGACCTGGAAATGAGTTTTTACTTTGGTTCTGCTTACCGAGTGCTCTTCTAGGAAAAAGAAAAATTTTATTTTAAACTTTGAATTTATGTCAAGAAGGTGGGACATCGACTGTCTACACGTATCTAATTTTGCGATGTTTTATTTATTCAGCAAGGATGGTGTGCAGTGCTGGGTAACGAGCGTAATTGATCCTGCGGTGAAGGTGATGGTGGCGACAACGACATTGATGAGGAGGAACACATTTTATTGGGGACAGGGGAAGGGAGGGGTTGGCAGCAGCTGATATTTCATTCAACCAATGTCCTTCACCAAAACTGGGTGGAGCTTCAAATTTAGTAAGACGATTTTACACAAGGCCTGAGTCATTTTAACCGATGCAAAAAAAAAAAAAAAAAAAAAAATCCGACCATTAGGTTCAAGGCAACGACTGCCCCAAAAGGTAACTCAAATCAACGAATTTGCTTCTTTCGTGTAATTTACTACAACAGCTTTTACTCTTCGACAAGAGCAACCTATCTTTACTAATCGTGTACCGAGTGTGCAAAATAAAACAAATTCCGAAGCAATAAAATATCACAATTGGACAGGAAAGATCACGCAACTTGCACAATGCAAAAATGATTCCACTAATGTCCATCACCAGCCCAGCATTGCTACCGCCATGTCCTCCCATCCCCATATCAAATAAAGGCAATTATATTGTTTTTATCCCTTTTCTGTGTCGTACGATCTTGAAGGACCTATGACATACGACATCGCTGACCTCAGCCGACATAAAATATTTGAGGATTTATGGTGTTGTACGCTGTTGTAGGCGAACTTTAAAGATCTACCAGGATGGATTTTCCCTCTAAACACTGCACAACTCGATACAAGATACTGTATCACTGTATAAATCTCCTTCCATTTACGAGATACAAGATCACAAATGTCACCAGGAGAAGAAAGAAGCCATAAACCCGAACATTACGAGTGCACATCAATACACTCTCGTCGTCAAGGCTTTTAAGCTATGGGAAACTGGGAATCAAACGGTAATTGGGTGCATCCCCAAGCTGTGTGCTCCAAGAAATCTTTAAATAAAAACCGAAGTGCAAAAAAATGTTTCAAAATAACTGGATTTACCTTATAATGAATAAGATGCCAGTTCTCTAACTCTTCACAGGTAGCTCTGTTCTGGTCACGAGATAAAAATAATCTTTTAACCAATTCTTTTGCAAAAAAGGTCAAAACCTCACCTCCCGCCACGCAATATCTTCTGCCAACATCTCGACAGCACGAGCTCTCTCTTGCTGGCTACAGCCTTCAGTAGCATCACAGCAAAAACATTTGAATGCAAAGATCATGAATAACACTATTTCAAGGAATGTTATTGTATAATTATGCAGCTATAGTCACTAGTAATTTACTCATACTAATCAAAGAAATGTAAGTGTTTTTCTCTAGTATGATGTTGTGCCAGAACATCTTTGTAATGGTTATCAGTCATGTTGGCCCTCCTCCCTCCCCGCTCACCTTTCTGTCTAAAATGTAACATCGTCGCCAAGCAGGTGACTGTCACTCGGGCCACGACTGACAAGCTAGGTGGTGCTCATCAACACCATGCCCTGCAAGATGCTTTCTTAACCGGGAAGGTGTGAAATGAGCCCGATTATCTACGGCAAAATGATGATAGCGCTGAAGGCAGAGATTCCATTATGTCGACAATTGGAAACCTGACCCACCTGGCATCTACAAGGACATGAAGGACATGGCGTGTTTTCCTTCTCTTTGTCCTTTGCCGCTTTAACTAATAGTTCTGACGGCCTGTCAATCGCTGTGTTGCTGATGTTTTCATTGGCCAGTCACGCTGATCTCGCTCCTTGTGTTGCAGAAACTTAAAAATTAACCTCCAGGTCCCTGGCTGTCCGGTCTTCACTACTATAATTACCTTGCTGTCTTCTGTTCTCGATGAATCACGTATGTTGTAAAAAAAGAAAAAGTTAATTATACTGAGTTGGTGGGTTTTTCCTCAGACTGTACCGTGGGAAACAACCTTACACACATGAATATAGTGTATACAGCATTAAATCCATATTTCAGCGAAAGAAAATAATATACAAATTGAAAGAAAAATATCATGTTATTATCTTCCTTCATATATAAATTGTTAAACAAAGTCTCGTGCTTCTTGAATATTTGTATGTTTTTAGTAAAATTAAAACAAAAAATTGAAACTGAAATACAACTTTTTACCTGAAACTGTATTTTCGTGTTCAGTAATGTATATCTGCTCATACGGATTTTTTTTCACGGCAGAGAAGACAAATCAGAAAACAACTGAATCTGAAGAGTGAAGTCGTGTGAAATTTTCGTTCATAATTTTGTACTCGAAGAAGAAAATTACGTTCTGATCAATAATATACATGAAAACGAGGTCTCAAGATCTCATTCATTGCATGAAAAACTGGTGTAGCATTTATTTATTTTAAAATAAATCAGTTGGAGAAAAAAGAAAGTTGGAAGTTTTTTTTAGCGATCAAGAATGTACTAACATCTTGCTCTTGTCCGAACCAGAGTGATCACAACAGACAACCAACCGAATATTTTGCTTGATAACTTGGCAAATGTGCAAGGGCTTTGTAGAGCAACTTAGTTGGAAAAGTGAAGAAAATGTAGGTAAACTGCTGGGTCAGTCCGCCAGGACGGCCAACAAATCTGGGCCGTTGCCGAAAACGATTACATACCCAGCGTGAGGCATGGAACTGTTTCACGTCTGCCAAGGCTGAAAACTATGAACTGGGTTTGCAATTAGCTAATGTTTAGGAATTAACCACCGCGAAAGAACACAGCATGAATTCTGCTGACGATGTCTTCAAATCCAGCCTCTGCTTCCGTTTTTTAATCTTTCTTGCACATCCCTCACCCCTGTTAGTGCGCCCCAGCAGCGCTCAGACAGCGTGAGAAAGGAAAAACGAAAAAACATCAACCCAAACACAAAACGCCATTACACCGCATGCAGTAGAGGTCTCGTGCCATCTCTGTGTATGTACTACTGGTGTGCAAGCATGGGTCTCAGCGTGCGAAAATGTGTGTTAGTCGAAATATAGGGTTAGAAAAGCTGTTAGCAGGTGGGTAGGTTTGTTAAATGGTTGTGTCTGTGATTGTGTCTGCTCCTGCCTTTTATATAACTGTCTCTTTGTCACATTTTGTCGTACAGCTAAAAAAATCCTTTATCTACAACCCCATCATGTTCGTTCGTTCGTCCACCGGAGGCCGATGATGATCGTGATCACAAAAAGGGTTTAGTCGGTGGAGATGGGTTCAGGTGTGGCTAATGAAGCCAATCCGGGCCCGGAAGAATCTCTAACATGTGGAACATACGTGAGAAGGTGGGATGTTGGCAGGCGTTGACACTCTGGTCTTCCGTGCTGTGCGTCTCTGTTTTTGCTGCCATGACGCGTCTGGCCTCGAATGCATGGACTCCCTGGTGAGGATGCTGCGCCAGACACATCTGCGAAGTCTGCCATAGCCAGCACTTGCTTCAGCAACTCTTTTGTTGACCTTCACATCGATGTTTTCTGAGTTAAAGAGAGAGACAGAGAGTGCTACCCAGGTAGGTGAAATGTTTAACTGCCTTAAGGTTGCATTCCTTCACTGTGATGTGCAGGTTCTGGTGAAGATTGCAAGGCTCAGGATAGAGCATGACAAGGGTCTTCGTGGTACTGATGGTCATACCGAAGTCATCACATGCTGCTGACAAACGGTCCACTCGATAGCATCCCCAATCAGTTGGGTGGCATATGGACACCAAAGACGTGTTAGCTGCCCTAAGGACACTACAGGCTCCCACACTAGAGATACTACCCCAATCTGCCCACCCCAATAAACTTTGTGAAAGAAAGAAAAGTAGAAAGTGGGGTGGGGGGGGAGAACCACTAAAAGAAATATGGGATGAGAGACTGAGAGAGTGTGTACGTGCGCGCGTGTGTGTTTGTATTACAACTGTCTAAATTGAGAATGCGTAGGATGCAAAATCGAGAAACATGATGTTAATATTTACAGCTTTCCTTCGTCTGATCACGAAACTCCCACCTCCATGGTCTGATTCATTTACACAAGCAACGATAGGAGAGAATGCCTTCTAGCACAACGACTTATTTTTCTTGCCTAGTAAATTTAGAAGTGGAGAGAGAGGTGAGGGGAGGGGACAGAGAGACAGAGAAAGAGAGGGAAACAACGACACACAAAACGAAGGAGAGCACGATCAGGGGCGGTAAGTCGGATACACGACACTAGTTCACTGAAACTTGTAGTCGACGGCGACTCAGTACGTACCCAGACGTTTATGACCCTAAAGTTTGTTCAACAGCATCTGACCTCTGCATCTGCATCCTTTTGGCATTACAGAAGACATGCCCAGAGTATACTGTTGCCATATCACTGCAGTTAATAATGCGAGCGACATTTCCAGGGACGTGTGTGGAGTCAAGAGAAGAATCGGTTCAAGGCGCGCTACTCCGAGAGTTTCGCGAAAGTTATCTCCCTGCGTTCTACAGCTTAATGCCTGAAAAATATCTTAATCACTCTTGCCAACGTAAATTTAATGTTTGATTGTCTTCAGATGACACCTGCATAAATATACAAAGCATAATAAATACAATAAAAGGGGTTGAGTAATGCATTAGTGTCTCGTCCTCCTAGGTTTCTTTTCTGTCTTCTCTTTATAAAATTTAAGTTCTACGTATTGCTTAACTGTCTCTCCTGAAAGTGAAATCCCTTTCTTATAAATTCTGTACTGCAGGAGACGAAAGGAGATATAATGGACAATTTGTCTAAAAGAGTAAGAAATCAAAAATTCCAGTGTTTGGTGATATCTTTCTTTACAAATAGCGTTTTGTTGAATGAAAATCCCTAGGGTACAAGCTTTGAAACGATGGTAAGTCATTTCTCCAGGGTTAAATCGGGAACTTGAGGAAAAGCGTCTAGTTTTCTTAGTTACAATGCGATGCCCAGATCCCACAGACATTATTTCATGTTTCTTGATCAAGGCATCTTCGCCACTGCTGTATAACTACGACTGTAGGAGTAAAACATCTGCGGAGTCTGGATACCGCTTTATAACTTTGAAAACAAGATGCTTGTCCCTTGAGTTCCCCATGTTCCTGGGTAACGACTTACCCTCGCTTCATTACTACGGCCTGATGTATTGCTTCAGCAGCAGGGTCATCTTGTCATATGGAGCACAAAGGAAGCGAACAGAGGATCCGACAGTTTTAACTCGCAGCGAAGTCGCCTCACCTCTTCCCCAGCAAGTGAACCATCGTTTGCGGATGTTTCTCCATTAGGATCATAGATTTAAAAGACCAAGCTTTCTCTTCCAGACCACCTGCTGGACATATATCTACCAGCCACTGGTGCGTTCCTCATAAGCAGGAGAATGGCCGAGGTCTTGGGTGCTTCTCTCCATTAACATACACGCTTATCTCCACTAGTGTACCCCAGAAAGAAAGGGCCAGAGAGACACTAAATGTGACTACAAGAGGTAGATAATCTCTGTCAATCATCTCCTACTGTTAGCACATCACTGCTGATGAAATTCCGGCTTATCGCAACTTATGGTGTACTTAGCATGTCGGCACCTGATAGTATGTCGAGGTGTCAAGTCTCTGTGAGTATGCGTTGGCAAAAACCTTTTCTCGAGCGTACAGCATGAGACAAATATTTTTTTATTAAACGTGGCAGCTTGAAATATTTTCAGTTTTCTACCGTATCCTCCTAGCTCCTTAACCCCTCTCCTACATTCCTCTTTCTACCCGGCCTCTCGCCAACCAACGAGTTCGAAGTTGGCTGATGGCGTTCAAGACCAGTCGTAATTGATTTCATGAGCAGTAATGATGGCACGTGCGTTTCAAGGTAAATTTATGTTGGTGCGGAGGTAGTACCGCTGGAAACCACTTGCTTCCGCAAGCGTTCGAGGGTCACAGCCCAGGTTAGGGTTCATGCATGCACGTGCCAGCCACCCACACGAGCGGTGTGGGCGGTCTATCCGGCTGGACGAAGCGAACACGAAATCTTTGAAGCCACTCTGTACAGTTTTCCATGTTATAAAATGGCTCATACGGTCTTTCGGCTAGCCCAGAGTGGAAATGACTGACAAGTCTTTGAGTTAGACAAACACTAGAAATGGCTATTGCATCTTACGAGGTAACCAAGAAATGGCTGATAAATCCAGGATAGCCTCAGCTGGAAATGACTGATACCTGACTTGGTTAGGCCACATTAAAAAAGGGCGATACCTGGCTGCATGGGTGGGTAGCCCACACTCCTGAAATAATCCTCCCAGACGACAAAGACAGGGACAGACATCGCCCACTCGACATGTACTGAACGTGGGAAGAAAGTAGCCAATGCGTGTTTAGTCACAAAAGCAAACCCTACTCCCCTCAAAAAAAGGAGGGGGAGGGTCACTTGACGAGGTCTCCTCGACATAACCCAGAGGACGCAGCGCACGTGCTCTCGTGTGCTAAGCAGTAAAAGACGTCCGCGTTTATGGACCATAGCTGTCCACCTCTCATGAATAGACCTGGCGGGATTCAACAAATAACGGGGAAGGCCGTGACCGCAAACCCAGTAAATAGCAGGTTTTCACGCAGGCCTGGACCACAGAGCACAAGATTCAGATTACCGTTTTTTTCACCTACCCGGCTGGCTGCGGTAGGCTGTCGCGGTAAACAAATCAAGAGCAGACGAGAGGTGGCCACGCACGTGTACATAAGAATGTCGGGTGTATACTCAAAGCCCGTTACCATAACAATTTCGTTTTGCTTAATGTCGCTTTAGTTTATTCTTGTTAAAGGCCGACTCTGGCCTACTTGGAAAGAGTTGATTTGAAATGATGTAAAACAGTGAAGTATAACAAAGACTTATAACCATTTGAACGGATAAGACTTAAAATACAGTGATGGAAAAAAAAAACCCCAATAAAAACAACAAACTATACTGGTAGTAGATCACGACCTAGGGGTATGATCAGCCCTCCCTATTGTCTCATCCGAAAACTGTCTTTTAAGTGTAGCTTTGGATTCCTTTTGCGTCAGAAAAGATTTCTAAATGACTTTAAAAAAAAAAAACTGTTATTACTAAAATGGTAGAGGAAGCAAAAATCTTCTTTGATGGTTATCTTAAATTTAGGATAAAATGAGGGAAATTTCAGCATATAATAATAATATCTATTGAATCCTTCACTGAAAACGCACCTCTTCCGTAAATATTACTCTAACAACCTTTCCCATAATACTAGTTCTTTTTCACACCCTTCCTTTTGCAATATCATGTTACTATCAGCTCTTGTTCTTTTCTTTTTTTTTTTTTTTTTGTTCCTTTTTGTGTTTTCTGTATTTGATTTTATTGTTTGTTGAGTATGGTTGTTGATTCTTTTATAGTTCATATGTTGTTTATTTTTCTGTCCCTCGTATGCTGTCCGTGTTTAGTTCTTGCTCTTAAACGCTAAGCTCGCTTGATACTTAGAGAGTGAGTATGCGCTTTACAAATTTTACATTTTTTATTATTGTCAGCATTTCCACATTTCTTTTGCGACAAGCGACATTTTTTCTCGATGAAATAGTGCTCCAATCCACCAAGCTTCTATAGGCTGGCGATGTTCTTCATAGGGTGCTCATTATTCTAGTTACAGCCATATACTTTGCATTTCTCGCTGAAGTCGCTGTAATAAAAGCCTAGTTTGTTTCACTTTGCTTACAGTGTGTATTTTTCCTGGCGCGTGCACATGGCTTTACTGTGTCGTTTCGCTCAGACATTCTTGCCGCTTTTGAAATCGTAATATTAGGGGACTAGAGGGGTGCAGTTTTGGAGGGAAAAGTTATTGTCAGCTCTCACCTCCGTTTCAAGATACACGCCGAACAAATACCACTATGACAAGAAAGAGATCAAACGTTTGTACACAAATATGTTAAGTGAATATATGGCCCCAGTTCTGTCATAAGCTGGAGTCCTTACTGAGTTAATATGTGCACACTCCTCGTATCTATGTTGGGTGAACTTTATGTGCATCGTCATATTTATACGAGCGTGTCTCAAGAATGGAAAGGGGTATTCATCCAGGTTTGAGGACATAGTATCTTGCATCGAGCTTTATCTCGTCACTACTAAACAATTTTGTATCCCACTAGACTTTAAAGAAAAATAAAGAAATGACAGTCCGATGTAGAATACTTTCTACCTTTTTTGGCATGACAAAAGACTTTTTTTAAAAAGAAATATATGCTGCTCTTGGTGTACACTGAACAGTTTACTTTTGCGATGCTCTCTTCACCTGTCATCAACAGCTAAATTACCGCTGGTATTTTCCTTGCAGGGGGAAAAAACTGTGAATTATTGAACACTTGTGGAGATCACAGTTAAACATCTTGAAAGTTTAAAGTTAGTAAGATTGACATTTTTCATGTCAAGTCGGACACGTGCAACTTTTTCGTAGTCACCTCCTAGCATAACGGACATCACGGAATGACTCAACCGGCTAACTCGTCTGTTCATCGTGCAGCATTTCTTTGCTTCCCACCCCCTTCCTGATTCAACGGCAGCCACCCCTCGCCCCGGGGGTGTGTGGATGGTAAACAATAGACGCTGGGTCTCGCTGGGTGGTCAGGTGCCTTCTAAACATCGCAGGAGGGAGAACGGTGGCCATCTTGGCTTTGATGCTGTCGTCTGCTCGAAGATCAAACGCTCACCGTGCTTACACTGCCGGTCGATGATTCCTGCTCACATCGTAAACGACCTTAATAATAATAGCGTCGATCGGAGGTGGGAGCGGTGTCCCAGCCATCCGACTCTTTGTTTAGCGTGGGTTGAAGACTGCGCTGTTTAATTCGCCATCTAGTAAACCGTGCCTTCCTCTCTAGCAACCCTTTTTTCGGCAGACTTGTCGGCTTTGACCGTTCCCCTAGCCCTGCTTAATAGTCGAAACAATCTCGGGCAGGCCAGCGTGATTCGGCAAAACCTCAGTTGTTAATAGCCCAACAAGTATTTACTCGTACAGAGCGCATTGTGTGACATTTTGAGTGCTGAGATCCAGCGTCTCAACCAATCTATCGCAGCATCGCCAGCTACAAAAGGCTTCCTGGCATGAATAGGGACCGGCGGTTGATATGATAGAATCGAGTGTTATCACTCAACCATATTGGGAATAACGTCGACAAAGACACTTACACTTTATCGACTTATCAAAAAGGGAATGCTGGAATATCTGCTCAGGTGTTTTGGATGCTTCCTACCTGTATTGGTTTTCCTTCAGAAACTGCTTGTTAATTTAACATCAAAGCGCTTTCAACTCGGAAGATGTCGATTTGACGATGAAAGTGAACTGTATGTTGGAAACATCTTCATTACACCCCCTAAATTTCAGGCTAGTTTTGCTCTTACTTTCTTACGTGTTTCGACTTTAAAGTATCAGGTAAATTCTGCTTCTGCACTTTGACTGCATGCCAATGTTAAGCTTGTTCAATTTAAGTCCTTGTAAAACTTGCTCAATTTTTCAAATTTTATTTAATGCTACAGGATCTCAGGTAATAAAAGAGAGGCAATGAATGAAGAATTGAGAATATACTCTTCATCATGCAAGACATTTCTTAAAGAGATGAGTTTATGTGGCCGGATTTAAAAGCTTCGAACACAGGCAGATTTTAAAGAGAAAAGAGAAGAAATTCCAAACTGCAGGCTCAGCAGTGAAGGAAAATGAGCGTCTATCGAATTTTTCCTGTCTGATGCACAGAGAGGAGGGCAACAAAGCAGACTGGAGAGACAGGCACCAGTAACTGTTGGGGCAAGACCATGGTTGTACAGCGTGGTGATTTTATAATCAATGGATCGTATGTGGAGGTGATAGGGCGGGAATAGCATGATCTGCTTTATGTGAATTGTGAAAAACTTTATTTAACTGGAAATAAATTGTAGTCCTTCAGGCAAGCTTTAGTTCCTTTTCAGTTAAGTATAGATCTCTTGACATAGAAACAAGTAGATTTCCACCTTGCCCTTGAAATAAGGAAGTTTCTATAATAAAAAAGTAATTGAATTTATATTTAGGAGAAATAACCTTTTAAAAAAGTTTATGGTATTTATTTTAAAAAATAACCTGAAATAATAACTTTTAATATAATGCAAAAAAACAAAAGACTCAAAAAACATTGTATTGTGTTTTTAATTACCCAGTCTTTACATTAGGGAAAAAGCCAGCACAGGTAAATTACATATACAATATTACAGCACAATTGTAGTTCTCAAGAAGAAATGTCCAGTTTTATCACCTCTTGACTTGTGATGTGCCTCTAGTCCTGTGCACCCCACTGACTCTGTTAAAAAAAATAACAGGACACACATTTTACACACACATACCATCTTTGTGTTTTTCTGGCTTTTCAAAAAATGAATATCTACTTGTGATAACTTAAAAGAAAATGTTTAGACACACTGAAAGATTCAAATTACTAAGCAATGTCAAGATTTCATAAGTCACATATGAAACAAAAACATGGAGACAAAGGGCAGGTAAAATACCCACATCTGTTTTGCTGTGCAGCCCAGCACGTTTCTCTATATTCAATGCCAACATCTGTGAACGGAAGGAAAGATTCTTTGTCTTTTCTATGACTTGTTGGTATGGAGAGACTGCCTGGGTACCCATCACCACATGACCCTGAAATTGCAGGCAGAAATTTAATTTTGCAATTATCATTATATGGAAAACTGCAGGCTGTCAACATGAAAAAAAAAAAACAAATATAAGAAAATCCAAAATGGTACTAACCAGCTTTGAATCAATTTTGGCATCCAGCCGAGCATTGCGTATCAAATTGACAATCCAACGCTCTGCTTCATCTGGTGTCATGTTCAGCTTTTCCGCCAACATACTTTAAAATGAACACAGACAAGAACACAAATCATCTTAGCTGTTCATAAATTAAAGTCACACAATATGTCTTTACTTCTGAATACACTGAAAACTTTTACACATTGATTTCTGGATGCCTAGATCATTAAAAAGTTAGTAAGATTCAAATAAAAGAATGTGGCCACCATGCTGAGATCTATTTTGCAGGAATTGAAAAAACGCAGGTGTGCAAACATCAACTTTTTCCCTTACATAAAATAAATGAATAATTCTTAAAACTGATAGACCACAGGTATGAGACAAAATGGTAGCTGCCCTCACACCTTTTGAATTTTGGTTATTTTGAGAGCCTTTACTTTTACAGCTTTACTTGATGCAGGAAATTTGAAATGAACTGCAATTATTTTAACCAATGCTACTTTTAAACCTTCCAATTATTTTTCTACATACTTTATACTGATGCACTCATGGATCCGACAGAAGGTCTCAAATATGAGCAGACGTGCATTCTCGATGAAGTCTTCCAGGCAAGCCACCAAAAAGAAATCATTCATCAGCACAGTCTCACACTCTCTCAATTTCTGTTGTGCCCCATCAAAATCAAAGTTGACATACAAGCACATAACAAATTCTGTGATGGGATCTTTGTAGGTGTAGGATTCCTGAAATGAAAACAATCTTCTACATGTAAGTTATAATTATTTTTTTCAAATTCAAAATCAAATCTAGACAATATATCTCATCAAAGTTCCAAAAAGGTTTCAAAGTGAAACTTTAAAATTTTATCCTGTTATTTTAGTTTGAAACTAAATGAAATAAAACACTAAAACACCAGACATACCATTCTTAAAATATGCTGGCAAAGAGAAGAAAGTTTTACAGTCTGCATATTGTGCAGCATACCTGCTGGATAACTTTCACCAGATCTTTAAGAACTTTCTGACGTCGACCTTTGTTTGTGATGACAGCTGTAGTCAGGTAACGGAGAATATGGGGACACATTGTCTGAATGGCATTCAGATAGCTGGCAAAACAAACACAACCCTCAAAGTTGTAGCATTTTGTAGTTTAGATGGTATGATGGTACATCACAATAAACAGAAAGCAACCACAAATCATAGGTAGACTAGTCCCACAGTTTATGGGTTTTTATAAT
Organism: Pomacea canaliculata; assembly: GCF_003073045.1. NCBI lineage: Eukaryota > Metazoa > Mollusca > Gastropoda > Architaenioglossa > Ampullariidae > Pomacea > Pomacea canaliculata. The sequence continues at coordinate 12,712,387 of NC_037599.1, forward strand.
CATTACAGGAAGTTATCAAAATTACAGGAATTAAGGCTAAAGCTAAAACACTGCGTTTGTGTGACTAAACACAATGAATCAATATTATAGATTTTTTCACTGGAATTACATGCTGTTCAGGAGTTATTACAGGTTGGTCATTGAGGGTAATCAGATATATTTCACTAATATAATACCACAAGTCATTTAGCAAAAAACTTACTTTGGCTGATACAAAAACAGATCAATGATGAGATCCCTTCCTTTTGGGTGGTTGAAGAAGACAAACAGACTCCAGTGAATAAGCCATGTACGCTGCTGCAATGCCTCAAGTGCATTAACCTGTAAAACACATTCATCATAGGAAATCGAGTTTTGATGTGGAAAGGCAAGTACACACGTGAAGAAAAATAGGGAAGGCAAGAAGGATTATATCACATCTCTTCAATTACCCCAGTGGCAAAAATAGCACAATTTACAAACCAAAAGACGACTAACAAAAATCTAAAATTGGACTGACTGAAAACAAGAGTTTGGTTACTACACAACTCTTTCAAACATTTTTGAGAAGAAAGGTAAGTATGACACTAGTCAATAGTTCTTGAGATATATTTTACAATGCACAAGGTTAGCTTTTCTCATATGGAACAAACTTTACAGCAAACAAAGAAAAAAAAAACAAAACAAAACAAAAAAAACTCTTTAAATTTGTCATTTCATGTCAAGGATTTTGAGTAATTTGTTGATTTATAACAGAATGTTATGTGTGTAGTGAGTTCAACTTACACCACTGTTATCAATGAGGTCCTTCACTCTGTTCAGATCCTCTAATGCCACCTCCCAGCTCTGCATCAGAATCTCAGATGCAAGTTTGCCCCAGCAAGCATTCATGAAGTTTTTATCACTGGGTGGAAGCTAAAAAAAAACCAATCAAGAATAAGCTGAAATTTTATTTTTCTGAATTGGGTAAACTAAATTTTACGCTATGTACATTAAGCTCACCTCTACATCCACAAATGCTTGCTTACAAATCCAGTTATTATAGTTATTTTAAAGCAAAAAGAAAAAAAACAGGAGGGGGGGAGGGAGTAGATACACAGAGTTGCAAATGCATTTTGTGTGACAATATGCACAAGATAACTTACCAAGACTCGCACAAAGTACAGATATTCAGCAGTTCCTGAGTAGTTTCCACATTCATACTGAAACTTGGCATAATTGTACAAAGTATCCACCATCTCCTGCTTGAACTGCAAATGATAAGCAAAGATTCCTGACGTAAGCAGTCTATCAAAAGAACATGGAATCTGTTCACAAATGAGTGTTTCTTGTGGCATACCTGAAATATATATGTCACCTGCAAGAACCTGTTGCCCTTTGCATCTGAACCAGTCAGCAATTAGCACCATACACTTTTTACACTTTCACCACCTATGTAATGACCTCTCTTTCTAGCCACTGATTTCTTCGTGAAATATCTCAAACAAGGAAATTAAGATAAGGATTACTACGTTTTGTTATTTTATTAATGTACAAAATATTCATGGTCTAAATAAGCAGCCACACAAATACAGGCTAAGTTTTCACATAAGCACCATGACGCATTCGGGAAACTTCAGATCACGATTTCATGAAATGTTTTCACGCATAAAATGTCCTTTTCTTCCAAATAATTAAAGGAAACTAATACTTACATGATACTCTTTGTAGAGAAAATCAAACAACTGTCTGCCATCCCTGGAAAATATCAGGTGCACCAACTATAAAAGAAGTGAGCTATGGAACAAAGTTGATAATTGACACTTGTGGCTTACGATTCAGAACAACAGTAAACAAGAGAACTTTAAACGTTTCTATCCTACCTAAGTGATGTTCTTTACAGCTGTAAAACCAAATGACCTTATTCCCATAACCCATTCATATCCTTCGCTCTTCTTCCTGGTAAAAGGTCATGGTATCAAAAAAAAACAAGCTGAAAAACTTAGCTCTTAGATTATTGGCTAACCTGTCAAAAGAAGTAAAAGATTTTGTAAGATTCCTATGTTCCTGCTTTCTCTGGTACAAATAGTAAATTCGATCCACTTTTAAAGAAAAGATTTAGATTTGTAACAACCAAGACCACTAACCTAGAGCTCTGTATCTGTCTTTGTACCTCTGGTTCTTCAAAGATTTTGATGATGTCATCAGTCTCTGCTTGAAGGCTCTTAAGCTTCGTCACCACCTCCTGGCGTTTCTCACGGAGAGCTATTAAGCATGATTTTGCTTAAGTTATTCTTATTAAGTTATAATGATTGATAATGCTACAAAAACAATAATTGCTAAAATGATGATGAACAATGGTAACAATGATACTCATCATCTTATATCTTTTTAAGTGAGCTAAAAAAGAAATCAATGAAAAACTGCTCTTCCTTTTTTTTATGCCACAGTTGGGAGATGAACACTTTTAGGACTAGATTATTCTTGGAGGGGTGTATCATTTTCAAAACTTTTTAATTGCTGGTTTTCTCACACAGATGATGACTGAGGGGTGCAGGCATAGAGTCACACAATGATAGAAGTACAGTGTTCCCTCGCTACTTCGCGGTTCATATATCGCGGATTCACTACTTCGCGGTTTTTTTTTTGAGTGAAGTATCGATCGATACTTCCGCGCTTCTACAAAATACCATAGATATTTCAACAGGAAAAAGACGAAAAATGAAGCTGTATTAGTATTTCTATTAAAATACCATGGTTATTTTGTAGATAGAAAGAAAGAAATAATTGTGTAACAGAAATCCATTGCTATGCGTAAGCGACGAGCCATGATTGTTATCTCCCATCTCGCAGCCAGTTCGCATCAGTTTTTTGGGTTTCTCTGAGTAAAGTTATAATTTTTTTACACTAATTTGTTATTGTACTGTATTAATACCATGATTAATATATTACTTTACACTAACATGATATTGTTTTACATGTATATATTATTATTGCATGTATGTCCCTACTTCGCGGAAATTCGTTTATCGTGGCTGATCATAGCACCTATCCCCCGCGATAAACGAGGGAACACTGTAGACTGATTTGCTCTGTTGGTTTGTTTTACTTTTTCAATATTAATTCCTAAGAAACACTCTGCAACTGCATTTAGAAGCATTCCCGAGCACAAAGATCCCTCTACAATTAATTTAATTTTAATTCCATTTATGTGTAGAATAAGGGACATAACTATGGCTATGGTTCAGACACTGTTGGAATTTCTACAGGCACTGTTTTAAATTTTCTAGCCTTAGCCATTCCTTTTGAAACTGACCAGTCACAGATAAGAAATTTCACACTGATTCTCAGCAATAAAAATACTTGAGCTTTATTTGAGATCATTTCTGATGATAAAGCAGCTGTATTTGTTGATTATCCCACTATTGCATTTTGATTTCCAAAGTGGATTTTCAGCAAGATTTGTAGTGACAAAACTAAGTTTTGTATGGCAGCCTATTTCACAACAGCGGTTACTCTTCCAATTTATCTACTTTACTTGTACCTGTGATGACACAAATATCATTTTGGCATCAGTAACATCATTAAGCTTAACCAAGCATGAATGCATTTTGATAAAGTACACAAACTACTTACAGACTGGATCACGCTGATCAGGATAGAGATTTTTATGCACATCCATTGCAAAATCTACCATATTGGTGTTGCTAAGCAACTCCAACTTCCCAAGCAGCATGTCTTTCTCATCATAAAGCTGTAATCAGACAAAAAGAAACTTTAAAACATGGATTGTGATCTACTTTTTTCTCCCTTAGGTATTTGTCAAAACATTCATGTCCATTTGTAATGTTCCTATGTTGCAAACCTGCATAATCAAATTTTTTGAGTTAAATATAAGTTTCTGACAGAAATGTGTGTATATATATATACACCAACAGCTAAATCGCCCCAGGCCTAAAAGATAAATCAATCACTGATGATACAAGTAGCTATTAACATCAAATATTACCAAAAGAGCCATACATTGTTCAAACACTATACATATGCAAGCTTAGCAGCCTATTTCAAACAGCACCATTCAAATAAGCTCAACAAACATTTTACTAAAGAAAAATGGCTGCTTGGCAATATGCATACAGAGAACATATCTTATTCTTACAATGGCACATGAATGTGATTTTCTCTTAAAAAGATTTTTTAATTAAAGATTTTGTCATCATTTTATTTTTACTTTTTGCTTATTGCATCTACTTATAAGATGAGAAATGTGTTGTGCAAAGCTGTATTATTACTATATGCAGAAGGTTAGGGTAAAATAAAGAAAAAAAAACCACTTCATATACCTGTTTGAAATAGGTGGCTTTTAGTGCTTTAAACAACATATGGCTCTGTTAATTAATATTTGACATTAATATCTACCTTTGACTCAGGCTATGGAACAATATGACTAGAGCGAAATGACCAGTGACCACATACACACACATACTAAAACTTGATCCATGTTGGAAAGATTTGTCAATGTGCATGCACAACAAAAAGATAATATAGCTAGTCTCTCACACTAGCACTAAAACCTGGAGACGTTAGTCCATGAAATAAAAGTCTGTGAAGAAGATAAAGAAACTGAATTAACTGCTACAATTTGACCTTTATTTTCATATGAAGCTTTATCAAAGTCATGCTGAAAAGATGGGAAATAATTAACCATTTTAAACAGATAAAAGATGTTCAATGCAAAGTAATAAAAAATATTCAACTCTGTTTCTTTAAAAGTGCAACACATAAAAACAACATGCATAACATATTTCATACCACATTCTATTTTAGTGACTGTCGCCAGATCAATTTAGGTATAAGGAAGGTTTTTTAGTCTAAGTTTTATGTGAGAGCCAGTCTGATTCCAAACACAGACATGTCATAGTTGTGCTGTTTTCGTACTAACCTACGAGGAGAGGAAAAGAGGCAACGATGACACTGATCATTTTTTTTTTTTAATGCACATTTGCCGGCGTATCTACACTGTTTGAACAACATAATATGACAAAATGACTGGCCCCTTGCAAAAACTACTAAATTCATGTAACGATGGATGTACATCAACTACAGACAGACAGCCCAAATGTACTCTCGCTCCCCTACTTGTATCAGAAAAGTGAAATTATTCAAGTATATGAATATGTGCCATAGAAAGTAATAATCATTTTTTATATATGGTGTAGTTCTTCCTTTCCTCCACAAGCCTCTTATGAAATGAGACGTACATTGCTAGTCATTTGTTGCATAAACTTAGCTAAGCGGTCAACAAAGATGGCTCAATCTATAGGTTAAAACGAGATAAATTACATTTTAAATCACGTATGATCTTTATCTCTTTACCTCTTTTACTGACAAGAACTCTAGAAGAGGAAATACTAAATGGCGATCCAAATATTGGCACAATTTCGGTGTAAGATCAAATTCTGCCATATTGCAGGGTAAAACGTGACGGAAATGACGTTATCTGGATTGAAAACGGTACTTTCGAAAAAACCCGATCTCTTGTTTCCTAATCCTCTATTAATTAAAGAAAGGATTATGAGAAGAAACCTTGTAATTTCCATTAATTAAAAAATTAAATTGATCAAAATTATATTTTGTAACTGATATACGAAAGATGAAAAGGCTAGCTTTATTGTGGCTTTGGGGACACTAGTCTTCGTATAATGGAAGGTTGACGCTCTGCTTTCAACATTTTCGCTCGGATTAAGCATCGACTTCGCAATGGAGAAGGACAGAGAAAAAGATACGAGAAAACACAACATGCAATCTCCTGTAACCTACAATGTCAGCGAACATTGTGATGATAAAGAAGAAACAGCCCAAGGTAGGTTGTCGTCGAATGGATTAATTTTTCTATTCGACTACGTACTGAAATTTTCTTGTGATCACTAGTTACTAGCATTTTGAACACATTTAACAATGTTATCTGATACATGAAAATAATTGTAGTGAGCCCACACGTATGTTAGTCCTGGCGATTTCAGTTCTCGATTGGCAACTGGCACTGACTCTGGTCTTTCAAAAATTAATAAATAAATTTGATTAAAGTGAAAATTGTTTTGTCACTGAAAAATGAGGGTAATTATAATCTCTTTCACAATCGTTAATAACACCTTTTTGAATTATTTTCCTGAAATGTAGAGAACTGTCAAACGTCAAACTATCAGTGTTTATATAGTATCTACATAAAAGTTTTGCAATGGCTACATTGGTGAAATTGCATCTGGCTAGAATTTGTTATGCCTCATTTTTGAGAACAGTTATGTGCAGTATTCGACGAATAAAACAATTAATTTTAGTATATACATTGTTTTGTTAGGCCTGTTCAACTCCTACAACATAAATTTTGACATATCTGATTTTAGTTAGGGAAACAAAGTAAACTTGCACCTATCTTGCATTTAAGAAAGCTAATAAGATGGGAATAAATGAAAAGAAGTTGAGATGTAGTAAGTTGTAAGATGGTGTTGCAATAGCTTGAAAATTAATTCTCAGTGAGTTGCTGAATTCCTAAAATCATATTAACAAAGTTGGGTCTGAAATTCTTACTTCCAAGGAATTAAAAAATGAATTCATTGATTCTATGCATTGTAGCATGATTTTATACTCTGATTCTTTTATCCCACTGGGTCAAGTAACTTTGGACATATATAGTGCAATACACTTTCTTTATTTACTACTTTCTGGAAAATTTATTTATAATGTTTTATGGAATAATTTGTCTAATTAATCTTAAATGCATTATATCATTGTGAAACTACTCCATATACACAATCTCACTCTATTTCTGATCAGTCTTTTGCTGACAACACTCAGCTGTTATCATATCTCAGATTGTATTTCTGATATTAGACATTGGATGACCCACAACAAATGACAAAAAACCCAGAAGCTTTAATTTTTTAAAAGAGAAGAGCCAGACTATACACTGCACTGCCTGTCTCTGTGCGGGTTAGGCGATGCCTATAACTTAGATTACATGATGTCTTCTGACATGTCCCTTGATAAGCGTGTTTCTCACATTTGTTATTTGCATGCTATGAGCTCACTGGATCAGCTCCATTCGCCATGCTCTGTCCATCTCAACCACAAAATTGTCATTGCTTATTTGTTCTATCGAAGCTAGATTACTGCAAGTTTCTTCTTGTTGGCTCTCAACAGTACCTCATCGATAAGCTTCAGAAAGTCCAGAACTCAGCAGCTCATGTTGTTTTCCAGACTCTCAAATCTGAACATGTCACACCACTTCTTTACTTTCTTCATTGGCTACCACTTAAAGCTAAAATAGACTACATGCTCTCAACTCTATGCTATGGATACTTTGAAGGCTCCTCCCCTCATTAAAATCTTGTCTGTCCACACTCTTGCTTGAAACCTTCACTCCTCATCAGACTCACATATTCTATCCCTCCCTCCCACAAAGACAGTCATATATGAACAACAGACGTTCTCCCTCTGTGCTGCTAGCAATGGAACTCTCTTCCACATCACACTCACCACTCGGACTCCAAGGCTACATTCACATGCTCTTTAAAAACATATCTGTTCACAAAGTACTATCCCTGAATTACTAATCTTAACTCCCTGGCAATACTGTCTGTCATGCTATTATGCACCGACTCCATCTTACACTGTTTATAGTATCTACATTCCTTCATCGATTGATTTATGCTTTACTCCTGTACTACATCTTTTTGTTGTTCAATGTGCCTATATGTACCTCACTGTCTTCTGGCTATCTTTCATTTATCATTATTGGTCTGTGTAGAGAGTGCGATCTATCTTGGTTGTTATACTAGGCATTATAAGTTCCCATTTTTATTATAAAATTTCTTTAAACTTATATTTTATCACATACACATTACAGTAACTACTGATTAGGTGGTTGTTCAAATTTCTGAATTATGAGTGATTTTATTACTGTCAATGCAGCACAGTCTCCATCCTCTCCAGAATGTGCAGTATGCCTGCAGCCAAGTCTACATCCAGTGCAGCTACCATGTCGTCATGTTTTCTGCTTCTTGTGCGTCAAGGGTGTTGCAAGCCGCAATCGCAGGTGTGCTTTGTGCCGGCAGGAAATTCCTCCCGATTTCTTTCTTCGTCCCAATCTTCTGCAGACTGATGATTCCAACCTGACAGTAGTGTTTGATGAAGGCTACCAGTGGTATTATGAGGGTGTCAATGGTTGGTGGCAGTATGATGCACGCACAAGTCTTGATATAGAATCTCACCACAAGAAAGGAGACAGTAGCTGTGAACTGCTCATAGCTGGGTTTCTCTATGTAATAGATTTTGTAAATATGATTCAAATACGTCATAATGATCGCACCAAAAAACGTAGAATCAAGAGAGATCTTGTTAATATTCCTGGAAAGAAAGGCATTGCTGGCTTGAAAATAGGTGTTACAGGCACAGATAATGGTCAGAATAATTTAGAATATGATCGACCAAGTGCAGATGGACATGAGACTAGCTCCTCTTCTTCAGCAGCAACTCGAGTTCCTATTCCAATCAGTCAAGTTGATAGATCTGGTGATCAGTCGCTGTCACCTCCGACTCCATACAACACACCACAAACCCCTCAGACTCCATCAGAAAGCCCTCCAACAGGAGCAACAACAGAAAGAGACCTTTCCATTCATCTTGAGAGGTTGCGTCTTGGAGGAGATAGCCGTCCTTTATCTGAGAGTTCTCTGGAGGGTTCCAGTGGGGATGATGCAGATGGTTCTGCTGCCACAAATTCAGAGATCATCGAAGATTTATCAAGTGTCAGGGACAACGATAGTCGCCTACAGGAGCTTGAGTCTGCCATATATAATCAGATAGATGAGTTGGAAGAAAGTCAGAGAGAAAATTCACCTGTTTATGTTTGATGCAGTCTTGCACAGAAGCTGGTAATAAATTGCTCTTTGGCTATGTTTTACAAAATGTAGGTGTTACTCTGTATATTATGCTGGTAGTGTCCATAAAACAATGCTAGTTTTGTGAAACAACTCATTCAGGATGTTAGGTTGTCTAGCATGATCGCTTATGTTGATGATCATTGTCAAAGGTAACCCACTTAACAGATTAAAAGTTTTTTTATTTTGCAGAATTATTATATAGTAGTCTGTGATGATAGCTTTTCCTCAAATGGAAAGTTATATAATTATAAAGCTGCATCTTTCTCTCTGCATTTTCTGCCTCCTTTTGTAATTATCTTGTGCATGGTAGCTCCTGTCTGAACAGCAAGAGTAGACGCTATGGCCATTGGATCCTGGGTATTTTAATGCTGTCTAGCCAGTGCTGCGTGATCCACTGTTTATTTAGACAAGTAACATTGATGTGTGGTTCATGAACGGAGGAGGATAAGGTCTATAATAGCATTTCTGCAGAATCCTGATGATCATTCAACAAGACAGCATTAATGTTTCTTTGCTGTGCTATTCTGCTTGTATGGACCTCAAATTAGATATCTAGATACAATGTGCTAAGGTGACGGATGTATTAGTATAAAATCAAGACTATCAGCTTTTTTATTTAATGTAGAACCAACACCATAAATAACTCTGTTAGCATTTCCTTCATCTAATTTAATGAGCAGTTGAGATGGATGTACATCAATACACATAATTCTTGTGTACAGCTTGTGCAATCTTTATATACTAGATTGTAAAGTTGCGTGAATGATCATAGATTAACTGTGAAGAATGATCGCCTGGATGCATTTTTTCATTTATCTTTTCAGAAAGTTACACATAAAAGTTTCATCACTAGTATTTATGTGCCAGGTGCGGATCATAACCCATCTGCCTTAAATGCATTAAATACTCCACAGTTTATCACTAGCTGTTGTATTTTATTAAAGATGTTCTAGAATATTTAAGATTCTTTTACATAATTTGCTCTGGTATAATGACAGGTCCATAGATCCAGTAGGATTCCGAGGAAAATCTTCAGGATGGAATTTGAGATAAAAGCACCAGATACTTTGGTAATATAGTTTTCAAAAAGAGTAAAATTAATATTATAAAATTATCTTGTTTCAGCTTAGTTGTTTCTTAAATGCTTGTTAAACACACAAAATAGTACAACTACATGAAATCATTAGCTTGTTATAGAAACCCTCTGAGCTATTATGCTTTTTTAAGTGTGCAAAATATATTTAAAATTCAAATTTAACAAACTTTCCTATATTTATTCTTTGTTTGTTTGCACACTTTCACAATTTTTTTGTGCAGTGTGATGCAATCATCGCAGTGCTGTGATTGCCTTATTTACAAGCTATTAATAATAAACTTGGAAAATATATTCCTCTTCTTAGTTTTTCTGCACAGATTGCTGCATTTGTACACCATCATAAGGATTGCTTTGTTGAATGTGTGTGTATTTCAAATTAGTGTAAGGTTACTTCACAATTAACCACTGACACCTTAAAGTAAAAAATTGCTTTGCATATGTCAATACATGTAAAAAAAAATGACATCTCAACATGTCCATATTTATTTAGCACGAATGTTCAGTCTAACTGATTTAAGACTAATAAGTACATTGAAAACCAAAAGTGGGGAGAAAAGAAGTCATATCTTTTTTGTATCTACGATTATGCGGCTTTTTCCTTTCAAAAACAAAGTGGTCTGCATTCCCAGTGTTGTTTATTCCTTGTTACTCCTTGAGGAGCGTGGGACCACAACAACACCTCGCCAGGAGACCTGGTTTTGGGCAGCCCCCATCATTCCCAATGATGTCATATATGTGCTCGGCATGACACCTTGTCGAAGACTATCCTTCAGGGCACCTTGGAGGGTAGTCAATGCGGCAATGGCAAGAGGAAGAACTGCCTTACAAATATCAAAGACTGGACTGGTCGTCCTGTACAGGACCTGCTATCGCCCAAAATAGGGATGAGTAGGGGCTCTGTCAGCTGCCGTGTTTATCCACTTGCCCCCTCTTCCAGTGATAGGTACCAGTCCAAGGGATAACTGATTGTAAATGTTAGATGTGTTTGTTGATATCAAGCAAAGATCCAGAAATAAGAAGGAAAAATTAGTTGGAAAATAATAGCTAAAAATTGAAATTGCTTGTGGATTTTTACAGTTTGGAATATGTGGAAAAACTAAATTCCAAACATAGAAAACCAAGAGAAAAAGTGAATCAATTGAAATGGTGGTCAAAGCACTTGTATTTGAGAAGTTTAAACTTGTTTTTAAAAAAGTATTAAAAAATTATACTTAAACCAACATCCAGACTTGGAATTGGAAATATTAAGCAATTTCATAAAAGAACTAATACCACTGTCATAGAACACAAAATAAAATCTTTATAAGGGTTTTGTAGCAGTCTTGTGTCACATTTCCTAATAAATGCTTCAAAAAGCATAAAACGCAGGAGGAAGGAACATAATTTATTAACAAACAATACAAGTGTCATACAAGCATGGCAGCCATATTTACTAGATTGTAGAAATTAAAATAGTTGCATGTAAGAGACAAATTTATTTTTAAATGGCTCATCCAGGAGGCAGAATACTAACTAGGTAATGTTATAAAAATTACCTGTTTCACATCATAAAAATTGTATATATGTATTGATCTCAACAAATTCTCAGAATTATGATAAGTACCATTTCTTTGGTATGTAAGATACAAAGTTGACCTGCCAACAATGTTAGTAAGAAAGGTAGAAAACACCAGGAGACATTATCAGTCTGGAAGACCCTAACAACTTCTCTACAGGTAAACAACTGATTGAGCATAATAAATATTTTATCTAATGCCTATATAGAGTTGGAAAACAACACTCTTCCACAATATATTTTATAGTTTTATAGTTTTTATAGCTTTTATCTTTAAAAGAAATGAAAACAAAATTCTCAAAATGAATAATTTGTAGTAATAGTGTCACCCATAACCAAAGGTATAGGTATATCCACAAAATAAGGCTACAAACAGATGCTCAATAGTATCATGCGGTGGCACTATGAAAATTGTTGTGACTACTACTACACGTGACCATAACGAACTGATGGGTTTTATTCTCTACATTCTCCAATTTGAACCTCGTAGAAATATCTGACAGCTTCACGCATCTTCTGAGCTGCTCAATTGCAGCTAATTATTGTGTCTTCTGATGCTCAAGTGTAGCAGAGTCAGCAACTCGGCCCTATACTACTATCATGGCACAGATACCTATTCAGTTTAAAGACACACCAAAATGGGTGTAAAATTAAAAACACAGAACTTCAAGTCTTGAAAAAGCATGCGAGACCATCAGTTAGTAGGCAAGTGTGCAAAAAAACCTGTGCATCAGAATAATATGCACTTACACATATACATATACTCATTAATTACTGTCATAAAAAGTCATAATAAACACAAATATTCTTCACCAAAAGGCAGTGTACTGATGTTTGTTATGCCCAAATCGTGTAATGGAAAATACATAAATCCAGCAAAAGCATTCATCAGTAAGTTTTAAAACACTGTACAATGACAAAAATTATCAACTCACATAGATTAACAGTCTTATTTTCATCTGAACACAATACACCTCCCAAGAGTTGTAAGATTTCTTTTATATAACAATGTTTACTTAATAGTTTTTCAAGATTTTTTTCTTTTGGTGACGGCTTTTAATCAACCAATTTTACCAAAGCCTATCCTGGGAGTTTTAAATTACCAGCCCCGACTTGAATCTCAATATCAAGGTAACAGACAATTAGTGCCGAGATAGATGCTCATAGCTTGAGAAATCTCTCTCAACACATGCACTCCTCCCATACAAGCGAATTTTATATTTTTTTAATGATGTGTCAAGGACTTCTTTTTATGATCATTCACCTTATCTACAGTTTGATAACAGGCCATTAACAATTCATGTACCATGAGAAAATATCCACCACAGACATTTTTAACCATAATGTGCCTTCATTATCAGATGAGTACAGAATTGTTTTCATTGTTATACAGGCAAACGCGTTCACCGATACAACCTAACTGCAATAAAAAAGGAGACATCAAACCAGTTGAAGCTTCAAATCGCGAACTTGTATTACAGGACTGCTGGTAGACGATTTTTTCCAGTTTACTAAAATGAGGCATGCTTGTACAAAGCTTCCTGTTAGTCACATGCTTTGTTTAGGCTCGCCAAGACTAACAGAGGAGAACTTCGCAACAGACTAGGCGTTGGTCTTGACAGACAGACATCCACCTATACACATCCATGTTCAAATCAAGACCTAACTGACACCCATACAAGACCAGCCAGTAGGCTGACTGCCCCAACTTTACAGTATATGCTTCGTGCCTCTTTAAAGGTCATGCACACAGCAAAGCTGACTCCAAAGAGTAAAGCTGAAGGGAATGTGGACATGAGGCCAAGTGACACCTGATGACCCTGACCTGGAAACGAGGCTTTGTCTTGGTCCTCAAAAGAGTAGAAGTGTTTCAGCAGCCTGAGAACAAGAAATAACACATTAATAAAGAAATAAAACAGAAACATAAAAGTAGCAATAACTTTAATGTCAGACATTAACCTTTTCAAAGTTTTGAAAATTTTACTTTAAAAAACCTTTCCATTTTAATCACTAGACATTCTGAACAAGATGTCACCATATTCAAATTTTATAATGAGAAAAAACAATACTCATGATACTCTGTAGACTTGTTTCTCTTTAAAAAAAACTGCCTGCTGGCTTAAATGGTCTGTTACACACATTGGAATAAAGGCATACAGTCAAAGGTAGGAACAAACCAAAACTATTATATAGCTATCTACTCTTTTATTCATACAAACACTGACTCGTCTTTCATTTGAAAACGCTGATAAAGCCACATCTTAATCCCTTGTTCATCTGAAGGAATATCTTTGACAGAAATCTTGCTAATGTGTACATGAACTTTGCTTGTGCAACCTGACAAGAAATCTGAAATCAAAATAATTTTATAGGAGTGAACAACAAATGCACCAGTTAAATATCTCTCACTATATGTTTGTTGGAAGAAATGATGATATCAACACAGATAATACTTTCTAAAAAAATAATCTGTCATTGCAACCAAAAATACACGCTGTGCATGTAAAAGTGTTAACACTCTGTAGCAAAACTAAGCTTGATCAAATACAGCAAGCTAATTTTCTTAAGTAGATAATTTTGACGCCAAACGAAGTTAACAGACTTTTTTCTCTAAAGGTAAGCTGTTTGAATGAACTGTTCGATAGTACAGTACTGTACTACATGCATCCGTATAAAACGATAATATAATAAACGGCTATAATACAGTAATTAAGCCGGAAAAACATTGTCCTTGATTAACCTGCGCTTATTACGCCATTTTCCCTAACTCGAAAACTCCGTAAGTCAATTTTTTTTTCGGGTCCCTTTAAGTTCAACTTATTGAGGTCCGACTGTAGTTCTTTTCATAGCAGTACACTTACCTGGCATTCCAGGAGCTGTTAATCGGTTCCCTGTGTTGGGATCCCATGTCTTGTTGTACCCAAAAGTTATATCATAAACACAAGTCACATAGCTGCGCAGCTCCTGGAGACACACCTGAGTGGCTTTGGCACGTGGATACAGTACATGGTCAAGTTCCTTTACTCCTGAACCACAGACACAATGTCTCCATTTTTCATGAATCACCATCGATTCAAGTACATCATGTGACTTCATGGAATCGAGTCTAATGATAAACATCACCTAGCTCCCAAAATTCCATCCACATTAAAAAAAAAAAATTGTCTACAGTACACAAACAGATCAAATATGCTTAGATGCATGCATATTACAATAATAATTTCTGAAGATAAAATTTTTTACTTTTAATTAACCAATAATTTGATTCTAAGCATGCAAAAATAGAATACTCTGCCTGAACTAAACTTTTTAGATTTATACAAAATAAGCCATGACAAACATCTTCAATTCTCTCAGAATGCATTATTACAGGTAAGACAATAGTTTTTAAAAATGCAACTAAGTATTGTTGAAGTTGTTTTTGCTGTCATTGGCCTACTTTTTTGTTCCACTTGGAGACCATGCAGCTCGTAAGATGAAATACCATTTTTGATGGCAAAATTCCTTTCTTTGAGTATTTACCAGATGACATAACTATATGAAGTTATCCTGACTAACTACCTCAATTCAAGCTATACACTCCCGGTTGGTCAGACCTGACCAATAATCAGGGAGAACACAAATTAGACCAACTTGCCTCCCACCCACCCCATCTTGCCTTGCCAGTCTGTGAGCTCTGTCACTCCAGTATTTCACCTGAATCACACAATTAAGTCACATGTCAGCTATTTTGTTTCTGTGGTCTCATTTTCACTGCACTTACTGCCTGCCCTGCTCTGCAAGTTGCCTGATGAAGTTTGGCTGAGGACATATGTGTGTAGGTGGTCAGAGATGAACCATAGTACGAAAGTAAAGACCAGGATAAGGTCAGGATAGACAGCCATTAATGTTTTGCCCCTCAACACTAAATAACCTTTCTATTTTTTTAACTTCAGTTGAAGCTTCTGTATAAAGGTCGAGGCAAAAATACGTTGCTTCTTGAACACAACGACCTGAGTGATGTTTCTTCTTTTGACTCAAAGACATGCATAGATTTGCTTAACTGAGCCACATGCACTGTCACAAATACTACTTGCGTGCAATGGAACTCTCCATAATAGGAAAGTAATTTTCTTCTGCTTAGTGGCAGATGAGTATGCCAATGTTTGAAGGCTTGTATCTTGAAAATAATTATGTCCTCATATTTTTGAATCATCCTTTTTCAAACTTAACCAGATCATACATTTAAAAAAATGTTGCACTCAAGTTGGCCTTTAAAACTTCGTGCAAAATTCTTAAATTACAAAATTAGTCATTGTTTCCTTTCAATGTGTTTTTTGTCTTCAGGCAGGCTCACCTTGCTGACGAGCAAACTCTTGGCTACTCTTGATAACATTCTTCAGGTCTGGGTTGAATCGAGTACCCTCAGGAAAAACCACCATCCACATCTACAAGCAAATATGATTGCATTTTTGTGATCAAAGATGTTAAGCAAAAAGATTTAACAAACGAGAAATTTTCTTTTTCCATTAAATGTACTCAGTAGTATAGGGAACATTTTCAATTCCTTTTCACACACACACACATATACGCTTAACTCTGAATATAACAATATTAGCAAGAGGCATGAACAGAAAATAATTATTTACAGGCATGTTTGCTTTCACCATGTTTTGCAGCTGTTTTTGGGCTTTATTTTCTTGAAACTTGCCTGCACGTTTTATGTACAAAACACCATGCTGGAAAATGAAAAAAATACAAGAGAAACATCAATGCTATTGTTCATGATCAATTGTATATCAAAACCACTTTCACAATCCTAGCAGCACATTAAAGCAAATAAAAATAGTTTTGTGGAGCTTTTGGCATAATGATGTTAGTGGTGTGGGCAATTAAAGAGACCTTGAAATTTTTTATTTGTTCTAAACCTTGCTTCAAGTGGTGAAACATTTTAGTCTGGACTCTCAACTGACAGACCTGTTTGGCTTGGTTAGACCTGCTAGGAGACAAGGCTCCTGCCGACATAGCTCTGTGGATCAACAAGGCTCACAAGCCACCACACCACTACAAAGTAAGTTGCACCAATTGTTGGTGGACCGAGCATAGAGTTTTACCTAATCATTAGATAAATATTTTGCACCTAATTAGTCCCTTAAGATAAATCCTTGTCATTTTGAAAGCCACAAAAAGTGCCAAGAATTTAGGAGTTTAAAATTTTTCAAATGAAACTTTGTAATTATACAGTGTATAACTTTATCTAAATATCTCTCTAAAAAATCTTCTGTTCTAACATAGCAGCTTATGAAACACAGACACAAGGTAACAAAGAATTCTTTATGAAAACCTTCAAAGACATACACCCTTTCTGATTATGCTGATTTCCCTGGTTAAAAATTAAACATGTTCAGAATTTAATTCTTGTAGATTTTTAAATAAAAAGCATCTGGTAAATGTGGCTATCTCTTAGTCCTCATGTTCACAAAATGTAAGCAGCTAATCTGCAATTTACCTGGGTCAGATAGAAGCCATATAACGGAAAATATTTCAGCCCATCTTTCACCACAAAACGACATCGATTCAAGGCACCACATCTCAAAGCCAAAGAACAGCCAAGGATCCAGTCCACTATTGTACAAATATATATCACATACATCTTTTTCTTCGATTGCTCAGTCGCAGAATAAGTAACAAGTACTGTACATTGTAACAATCTGATTGGAATTCATTTAGCACAGCAAGATATTATGGAAGTATTTTTTATTACCAAGAACATTATTGCAACATTTTTCAGAAAAAAAAAGTACAGAACAATATATTTTTAATGAAATTTTATTTGAACAATAGACTAATGAGGAAAAAGTAATTTTGTTTATAATAACGAATCCTTTTAGATGAAAAATAGCATTGATTATGCTTCTGATGGATCTTACTGGTAAGACAAAATCTTTCACTTACTAGTACTTTGATGGTTTGAAATGAAGATTGCATTTTCAACACTTTTAGGTTTTTTAAATCTTTACATCACCATAAAATATCATCTGAAAAATATAACAGAAAAAATTAAGAATAACACCACCATCAATGTACATAAGACAAAAAGTGGGCAACCTCTAATCATCTGATCATTTCAAATCATCTGAGTGATTACTTATTTACTTTTAGGTTTTAAGGTTTGGGTGAAGCTGACATTGTAACATTTAACAATTTCTATAACTAAGAACCCTCATCTGTCATGTCTCATGACAGTGGTGATGGTGGCAAAATATTATACTTGTACAATATTACAACACAAAGTCTTACCCAAACCACCTTCATAAAAGAAGCAGAAATTAAGAAGAAATGTAATTTTACAGTGTGCTTCAATATGCTTTTAAAAATGCAAATTTTGAGCAATTATAGATGTCCAAGCAAACATATATGGTTAACTGTCTCAATGTGAGGCATTTAGAAGAGCTATACTGAATGGAAAGGGGAAGTATAGTAGCCACAACAAAAATCTCCCTAAAAACCAATGACTTGTTCCACAATCGACCACTCTACAGACAACAACGTTAATAAATTTATTTAAATTTATTTGTAAATTGGTGTACCCCACACTGCCACTGCAGGATGAAAATATCTTAAGCTCATCTTTTCTGGAAATACTTTATTTTGCTGAGTTTGTGAATAGCGTCTAGCGCAAGAATTATTTTTATTAACTTTCGTGTTGAAATTGCAGATATAAGCCATGACTGAATAACGAAAACTATACCTGGTTTTACACTCTGGAATGCAATCTAGCTCTGTTTATTTCATCATACCGACAGTAGCTCTCTCCACCACTCTCTTCCACTTAAGTTCAAATATATTTTTAAACTCCTTCCCTGTTATTTTGAAGGCAGAAATAAACGTTCTATTATCGTAAAAGCAAATTGGATATACCTGCATGCCTGAACAATTTTCAAAGAAAAATAGGAGGAGACGGATGTAAGTGGAAAACATGAAAGTCATCTGCGCGTCGGTAGAAACGTTTAGGCAAAACTGAGGTGCACACCCGTGCAGGCCACCACAACATGAGAAAACACGGAGCAGAACCCAACATCAGAGCTGCAGGTGCAAGCCAGTGTAGCTGTTGCAAGAGTATGGCCACCGAGAGCAGCATAATGTCAAAATAAATACTTTAAAAGTTTCTTCGAGTGGTGCAGCACTTGCTCTTGGAGACCATGTGGTAAGTCAGAATGTCAAGGTTCAAGGTTAGAAGGGTACGGTATATCTATACTGTATAAGCGGTGTTAAAGAGTACTATAATGAATAGAGTTAAAATGAATTAAAGCCGCAAGAAGAGTAATCATAACTTAAGAATTAATCCAATCGACTGTTTGTTCGTTCTCAAGGCTTTAATTTGCTTTAAAATCTAACGTAAACGAAAAGACGGTCCCCGATCGAACCTCAAAAAACCATTTGAAGAGTCAGCCATATGCAGACTGCTGCTGTTTGCGCTAGTCGGCTAGTGTGTGAAGGAGTAGACCCACAGAATTATCATAGAAGTCTGCGAGTAGACCTCTAGAGGACTAAATAAGATAATGATCATGGTCATACTGATGAAGTAGAAGGCTGCTGGATAAAATGGCGGAATACCTAAAATTCCTCACCAAATTCTTCATCATGGGTCAGCGACGAGATTATCCTGTTTGGCGGATTATATATGTATAAACTGTATACAAAACCCAAAAAGTTTATGCTGGAGATTAATGCAGTGGCTGCAATTCTTTTGAACCCAGGCATAACAGTATCTGAAGACTTTTTAAAATGCTTTTTACTTTATGAGAAGATTAGACTTTCTAAATTCCCTTACGATTTGAAAGAGCATTGATTTGGCCTTGCTGCAAAGGGAGTAACACTTCTCCCCCCTGACTGTGGCTGGCCTATTACCACTAAATGTACTAATAACATTTCGCTGCTTTTTGTTTCAGGCTGATATGTAATTATATCTTGTTTATGTCTGCTGAATTTAGTAAAGAGCGTGCAGCATTCTTATTACTGGCATGACTACGTTAGTCGTGTCATTCAATGCTAAACACAACACTGTTAACCTCTCAGTACTGTAAGTGTAAGGTGTAGATGGCAGACTTTGTTTACCAGCATTTCTTCTCCCTGTTTTAGGTCAGTGTATCAAACAATGTGTAGATAAGAATAATCTAGTAATCAAATTACTTGCCTTTCAGAAAAATGTTTATTGTGAGTCTTGCATGTCATACAGAGGTAACAAATTTACAGTTAAAATCTTTAACAGTTAGTGAGTTACTTTCAAAATGTCTGATATTTAAACAACATGATGTAGTTAAAATTGTGTCTCCATTATTAACTTTGTCAGAAATACTGTTTTCAGTTACCTTTCAGGAAATATTGATTTTTAAATCTCCCTGTTTTGATAAGAATAATATGCAATTTCGTCTGCATGTTAATTATCCTCCTGTGACAGGAGCTCTATGGGCAATGGCAGACATAAAGTTTTAACATAGCTCTGCAAACTGTTTCATTGTTTATAATTAATATACCAAACTTTGTAAATCATAAAAATGCAGACAAAAATGTACAAACGAAGTTTTTTTTGCATTAAATTTGCATGCAAATGAGATTATCACATTCATTTGTATAAGAATAAATAGTAGTAATATATAGATCTGTAAAATATACATGGATTAGTTACTGTAATTATATAATAGATAGCTCCCTCATACACCCACAGATAAAACTTGCGATCAAGCAAAGGGGGAAGAATATGTCTTCAAGCCCAGAGGTGTGCTAGTTTGAATGATATTCATGTGGCACAAAAAACCTTCCCCCAGTCAACCCAACTGCTGGGAATAGATACCGGAATCAATAGAGCGTTGAAGTTTAAGCAATTAGGAAGGGGAGATTGGCCTCACCCTTGCAAAAAGATGCAACAGGAAAAATGGTCTCTAACACTCTCACAGTCGGTTAACTCAAGCATACAAAATATGAACTGAAATGAATGCATTTCTGTCCTCCCCACTCTTCTGATAAGCCAATTTCACTTTTCTAGTTTTTGACTAGTCAGATTTTCCCCTATACAATATGAAAATATTAATACCAGCTTGTACTTTAAAAGTAGAAATATCAACTGGCATAATGCGACCAACTTTCTAAATACAGAAATGTTGTGCCCATAAGTAAACTAACTCTTATTTCCTGGTAAGCACTAATAATAAAAACAGCACTTTTATTTAAATTTACACATATAATTTGATTATTGTTCCCATGTCTTTGTCCTTATGAATTAAGGGACCAGTCATATTTCATATGTGACACTTTAAACTTTTTTCCTCGTATCAGTTCTCCTAGCTGATTTCTCTTTTCTCCTTCATGCATATGCTCATGGACCCACTGGACTACCTGTCATGAGAAAATAAAACATCTATTTATCCAAACTTTTGTGCATGTGGGTACACACGAGCATGTGTGCATATACATGTCATGTGTGTATAACTACTTATATCTGACTGTTTAATAAAACAATAAATTACTTTTTAGATGACTACACAAGCTGTATGAAATTGTAACAAAATTTTAAGAAGGTGAAGCACTTTTTTAAAAATTCAAAATGTTTGGTTTATAGTGAAAAAATACATTTTTTGGAAAGGGTACAGAACATTTTCGAAGCACTCATTGCCCACAAGAATGTCAAAAGTCTCCAGAAATTATAAATATTTCTTAATATGATAAGCACTGGATGTCACCTCATCGGTGTTCTTGCCAAAGTCTTCTTGGTACCATTTAAGGATCATAGATAAGATACACAGTCTTCTTTGTCATATCCACCTCACAACCATCAGAGCTATCAAGAAATGCCTCGGCTGCCAGTCGTAACTGGTCATAAACTTCCTGTATATTTTAACAACAAATAATTTTTGAATGATTTCAAAAGACTGCAAAAAATATCAATGAGTTAAAAGATATTTTTTTTTTGCATGTAAAAAAAACTAAATATTTTGAAAATTAATTATCTAAATTTCAAGTCCATCACACCAACATATTCAGTGACAATTGGTGGATGTCATCTAAGAAAAATGTGGTCAGTGGTTAGAAATTTAGGAAATTTCAAATATGATTATCAATAGCCAAATCCAAATTGAAGTTTTAATAAAAATCCAATGACGTATATCAAAACTCAAAATTGTTTTAAGTGCACAATGCAATACAGAGCCTTATGATAGACTTTTGATTGCCCAATAAACTTAATTAAAATTAATGTAAGCTAAAAAATACTTCAATATTGTTATCTGTGAAGTATGTGTTTTATTTTTCACCACTGGAAATGTTTGTGTTCATAATTTATAAATAAAGCTATTGTAAATACATGCTGAAGAATTTTGTTCAAACATTTCTTTAGCACACTAACTTTAGGTTTCCCTTCAGATAAAAGGTGTCCTGCTGCTCTAAAACTTAAAAAATTGCAAAATGTATAACCTCTGCAGTATATGTTTTGATTGGAGGACAACTCTTGGCACCACAAACCAACCCAAAGTGAATGAGTGGTTCATGTTCCTCAAGTGCCACTTTCAGGCGTGGATCAGACTTGCCAAATGGACGCATTATCATGCCAACTCCTTTCTTGTTACCTCTCAGCACACCATTTTCAATGTCTTGAAGGGAATATTCTTGGCCACCAATAATGTACTTTACAGTGTTAAAAAACTGAAAACATGTTTTAAGACGCCAATTCAAAATTGTAAAATGTATTCGCACTTCATATTTCATTGTCTTGAAATTTGAAAATAAGTTTTAAAATGAAATATCAAATAGAAATACTTTCTGACCTTTTGTTAAATGTTAAATACTTTTCTTTATATGCTTTATGTGCTCTGGTTAAAAAAACCCTATTACATCCATGTATTTCTGATAATGTAAATAATGAAGAAACAGAAGTTTTTTTGTAACCTTGTATCGCTGCCAGAGGTTGACTGGCGGCCCCAGGACAATGTTTGCATGTATAACAAGTGCATTATAGACATTGATGAAAAATGCAAGCTTCTCTTCCTTGCTAGTGTCAGCAATCTTCACTCTCTGGAGTTCTTTGGTCAGTTTTATATAAGTCTGGAATTCCGTGCTGCCTCCGATTCCTTTGTAATCCACTTTCTTTCACAAAATAAACTTTGTCATCATTTATCTTTTTGATTATCAGAGGATTATATTATGTCTACAAATATTGCTCTATCAAGATAATTCTGCACTAATACCTTTTAGACCTATATAATTAACAAAACTTATGAAGAAACTACCATATTTACAAAGTTAAAGTGGTTACATTAATAGGCAAAAATAAATCTTTAAGAAGTCTCACAAAATAGGGATGTTGCTGATAAAATTAATTAGAAAAACATTAAAATACTTATTATTGACAGAGAAGATAATGCATTACTTTTCCATCCTTTGAGAGGAAGGCATTGTAGAGCTTTAAAATCATTTTACGCAGTTCCTCTCCAACCCTGCCAGCTGAAATGAAGAAAGAACTTCACTAATCATTCAAATTACATAAGCTTAATGAAGGACCTCAAAAGAAGGAAAAGATGAGAGGTCTTTTATGCTCTGTATTTAAAAACTGTTTTAAACTACATGGTTTAATTTTTTTAAATTAAATGTAAACTGTCCCCGTCCCCCCCTAAAAAAAACCTACCTGGCTGGGGTTCACATTCAGAAACTGAACCACTATTAAGTGCTGAAGTTTCATCATCTTCCATCAAACGATAATAAGTTTGATCATCACGAAATATCTCATCAGTTTTCACATTATAGCCAAAATGGCGATCTATCAGCTGTTGTCCCATCTCTACTGCTCGCTCTCTATCTGAAAAACATGATAGACACATGCACGTACATATAAAAGAAAATGCACGCTAATTTTTACACAACTAGATAAAAACATACTTTAAACTTTTAGCATCAGCTAACCGTGGGTTTGGCATATTAAACTTGTTCACAATGTGGCAACTATTATAGCCAGAAGAACAAAAACTTTGAAATATCTTTGTAATGTACATCGTAAAAGGCAAGCCATCAATCTGATGAGCAAAAGTGTCAATGTCAAAAAACTGCTAATCTGCTAGACACACGCATCTCCTCATCTGAAATATATGGTAGTGTTGGTGTAGGAAGAGACTGACATGTGCACACACACATAAGAGCTGCAACAGTGCTTTGATGTCTAACAAACTTTTACCCTTTCTAGGGTTTTTCCAGAGAAAGATGGGCTGGGGGAGCTGGTTTTTCTTGGTCAGCAACTACATGACCTGGTTTTCCTAGGGAGATGGTTGGGACACCATGGCAAATGGACATTTTCTACAATATCTGGGGTAGCAATGAGGGCAAAGCTGGAAGGGAGAAGGCATTGGGATAGAGTCGTTGAAGTGGGAGCATCACCCCATAGAGGAGTTTTAGAGATAGCTTAGGTCGCTTGTGAAGATTTCGCCTTTGCCGGCAACATCAACCAGGGTGCGACTAAAGCCTGTTCTACCCACAACAGTGTTGACTGTGTTTATTATTGTGGTGAGACTGGGCAAGCAGCCTCCATCTCCCCTGTTAAATATACCTATAATATTTTTACCCATACAACTTCATCAAGATAACAGCTTCATGTTACAGATGTACCTTACATAGTGACAGGGGTAGTCAATTGAAGGAAAATAGGTGGTACTCTGTCTAGTGTTGCCTTGGTGAATGGGCCAAAAGACAAGCAGCTACTACATCAGGTGTTTTTCAGAAAATGGCGACGCTGTCCTGCATCTACACTGACATCAGTGACCATGAGGTAGGCTTGCTGCTTATAATTTACATGTGAACATAACTCACATGCTAATTTCTGATTCTCTGCTCTGCATTCTGCATGAACTTACAATCCATTGCACCTTTCACTCAAGCACAGTTGGTGTAAAAAGGAAAAAAAAGCCAACTGCAAGATTTAAAAAAAAAATAAATTTCAACAATATTAGGAACAGTTTTGGTTAAAATAACTGACCTAGTCCTTTGGTCTTGAAAACCCAGTCAACAAATTCCTTGCCACAAAATGTGTTTTTGTGAACTCTGAGGCCCTGTCTATGGTCTTTTATAATACCACTTGCCTTCAGTTCCACAACAAGCTTGGCATATTCATCTTGCTCACATGTAAAATTGCCTGGATCTGAAAACAAAAACTTAAACTTTAATCAAGAACATTTAAACTAATTTTACTATGCAAAATTTCTTTCTTGAAGCACAATGGTATTTAAACAACTTGAGTTGTTTACAAAAACAAGTGGAGAGATCAATTTCATTGGAAACATTAAGTGTTGGGATCAATGATCGTTTTATTTCCAGGAACTATAAGCCCTCTCTTATGTTTGTTTTCCTTATCATGTACTTGTAAATAGTTTAGCCCATTTTAGAACTTAGTGATTTCTAAAAAATAAGGAAAGAATGGTGTCAACAAATAGAAAAAATGTTAAAACACTAATGCACACTATTGATGAATCAACAGCTAAAAAAGCCGAACTTACATAAACACCTTTTTTTGCATAGTAGTCTGAAAACTATATGTGGAAATGTGACTGGGGATAAAAATATGCACATACAGTAAAATCGTTCCATAAGCTAGCAGCCATAAGAGTGATTCATCATGTCTAGCATAATATAGAAGACAAAAACTAAGCCTTCCTCTGCTTGTTACCTCCCCTGATAAATCAGGTACCCATATGTTGGGTGAGAATGAGATGTTTTCCAATCAAAAGCCTGGGTGAGTGTTGAAAAGTCTTTGCTTTGATGCTGATTATACAAACTATAAAAGGTTATGGCCCTTTACCCTAGCTAATGGGTAGATGATAAATGTGATCAAGCTACTGATATGAATGAATTCACCAGTCAGCAGTAATTTCCAACTGAGATTTGTTAGGTATACATGTATACATACTGAGATTTGTTAGGTATACATGTATAAAGAATCTCATTTTATCCTCGTTGCTCTGACCTGTGACAAACTCAACACTAATAACATTAAATATCATATATTGCGTACATTTTATAATGATTAGTTAAAATTGATACAGATTTTAAAACTTTACCTAAAGATTCTAGTGCTGTACTAGGGTCTGGAGGTATAGGGGCATCGGGAGGAGGGAGTGTGTTTCTCACCTCCTCTATCAAGGAGTCCAGTTTTGCTTTATCCTGAACCTGCAGGAAATTTAAAGACAATAAGACTTTTAAGAACATATGCACTTTTTTTGGTAACACTCTTTCATGTCTGTATATATATATAAAACAGTCGTTCTCTCGCTCATTGTACACAACGATTGCTTGACACGAAGCTATGTAACTCTGTGCCGAGGGTAACAAGTGTCGTCTGCTTGCTGTATGAAAAGTCTGCTTCCGTCGTGTGTATCACGAGACTCCATCGTTTAAAAACAAAAGTTCAGTTTTCTGAGAAACTGCATGTGCAGATTAGGTTTTAAATTCATGAAACAATTGACAGTACGTTCATAGAATCAGCCGCTGTTTACAATATATTGTTATAAATGCCCTTCGGCGTTTAAAGAAATATCATCATAAACATCCTTACCAATTTCTGTAAATCGTCATTGCCTCCGATGTGCGTGGCATTAAAGAAAATCTGCGGAACTGTCGATCTCCCTGTTCTCTGTTGTACATATTCGCGAACAGACTTGGGATAAATATCCAACCGAACATCCGTGTATGGCAAATTCAGTTCTTGTAGAGTACTTTTCGCACGCATGCAGTGAGGACAACCGAGGATCGAGTACACTAGAATCCTTCCTTGAAGATCCATCGGAGATATTTGAACGATACCTCTGACAAAACGTCTTGTACCGATCGCCACCAAAGGGTCTGGACTCCTAAAGTAGTCAGTAATGGGACGAAACAAAAATTGAATGGGTTGTGATAGCACGCTGAAAGACCGCGACCCTGTGAACAAAACCGGAAAGTAATTTTGAAGTGTTCCGGTGAGTCTATTTAGGATATTTCGAAACATGTTAGCGACACAGCTACTGTGACTTTTCGAGACTGCTTGCGTTCTGGATTTCGGTCACTATGACTAGTAGAAATGATAAAACATCTTTGCTAGTACCTTAACTCGCGAGCAATGGGTGTGAGACTGTGAGTTGTCTACCATGATTAGGCGTTTTTCCTGTGGGGTTGGCCTGTGCGTCGCAAACCTGTAAAAGTTTTTCGCTTTGTCGAAGTGGCCACAAAAAAAGAAGTGGGAGCTTTTGTTGGAATAAAGCTTCGCCTGTTTCCCGATACCAACCCATGAAGTCATAAAAGTGGGAGGCAGGGGGTAAGATAAAGTGATCAGTGGGGGAAAGCGGGGACGGATGGTCACCTTAGGTTAGATTACGTACATTAATGACATTTGTAAACCGAGCGACAGCATTCTTCGTAGATCGATGGACCACTCCACACTCCCCTGTGTTCAATGGGAATCGCGAGCACTTCCGTTACGCTGTTCTAAATTTCTGCTTTTTATTTTTTTAAATTTTAATTTATGCTGTATTAAACCTTTTCTTAAATTGTCTCAAATATTAAACGGAGAGGACAGCTCAACTATTAATGTGACCGTACACAAAACAGAATATTTTTTTAAACAAATGTAAAAGTAGTGACTGTAATTACTGGGGTGATAAGGTTATTTTAGAGACCTCAGGTCTGCATTTTGGCGAGGGCGATATGTCAGTTTCTTCTCCCTCAGTGCCTCCTCCCCTCTCTAATCCTCTAAGGAATCGGGTACATATTCCAGAGCTGGATCATTGCATGTTTGTGTGTGTTTGGGGTGGGTAAAGTATTCTACGTCACAAGGGCATCGAATAGGCCAGGGTAAAGGTCTCTGGTCTCAGACACTTTCGGATTCGGCTGCTGTTGCTCAAAGTTTTCTCAAACCACTTCATCCGAAGGTAGTACTCAAAAACATTCAACGACAGTGAAAGCTGCTTTGGGATTAATATAGAGAAAAAAAATTAGAACTCGTTCGGTAACATTTTTTAATTACTTGTCGAACGGCCCACTACAAATCACGACATCAGGGCCGTGCTTAGGGGCAGGCGGACGAGGCATCTGCCTAGGGCCCCGCGCTTCAAGGGGCCCCGCGCTTTTGATTGATATGTGACTTTAGATCTCAACTAAAACCGTGTGATCGTGGCGTGAGGGCCCCGCACATGCCCTTTGCCTCGGGCCCCGCGGGGGCTAAGAACTGGCCTGCACGACATCACTGAACTGTGATACCAAACTAAATTAAAGATTCTCATGACTGGCTCTCACTATAACATTCATGCAGAAAAACGTTATAAGGATATGTTGAGGCAGAAAACTTCTGATATATAATGGTTAAAATTGTAATATATTTAAAGTTTTTCATGAATAAACACAACATTCAAGAATGATCATTAACAGAAGTTATCATTTACTCAGCTTTATATGAATTGATACATTTTAAACACCATTGTATTTCACCTGTTGAGTCATCCTTACACAAAATCAAGCAAAAGGTTTTTAAAAACAATAAGAAACAAATTATTGGCTTAAAAGTGAAACCCCAAAGTATCAGAAATATATGTAAAACACAAAAACAAAACAGTTTATGAAACAAATGTTAGTAGAAAATAATGAAACAAAAGAACTCTTTTAAAATATAAAGCAGTCTTTTGGGTACCATATTTTTTTGGCCACCTGCTGCTTTACAGTTCTTTGCTTATGCACATGCCTATCTGCATGTTCATTTGTGAGTCTGCTCTGTATATGAGTCTTTTTTCTGTTTTTTTTTTTCCTGCTACTGAAAAATACATTTTCTGAGATCATTGATCCCTCTCAGTTGTATAAGAAGATGTTCAGCTTTAGTGGGTGGGGGGAGGGGCAAACTCCCTGTTGACTGCAAGCAATGTTCAGATTCAGTCAGGAAGTGCTTCTTCCTCCTCCTTCACAATGCCAAGTTCGCGAAGAAAGGAGTATTCATCATTAAGGTATGCTTGATACTCCATCTTTTGCTTCTGTTCAATCTCCTCATCTGTGAGGACCACATTTGGTGCAATCTAAATTATCATAAAGAAAAGGGTCATTATCATTATCACTGCCAACAAATCTATTAAATTTAGCGCTGAATTTTTTTTAAAGTTCATTTTGTGTTGATTTCATGCCTTAAAATGCATCATAATAACTCTCATAGTTTATGTTCAGTGGAAAGTTTTAGTCTATGTCCCTATTGTATCATACAAACATTTATACAGTTATAAATAATCAATTAATCCCTCATATATTACTTACACCAGCCTTGCGCTTGATTTCTTGTACCATCTCCTGCTTTTCTTGCTCCCGAAAATTCCATCGCTCAACCACAAATGCACGTCGCTTCACCTCTCGTTCAATGTAATTTGTGACACCATTCAGCTGGGATTTCAAAAATAAGATTTGGCAAAAAAACTAAACTTTATGAAAATATGCAGCAACTCTATGTTTTTAAATAGCAGTATACCTCTTCGCAGAATCTGTCCATTGAAGTAGCCAATGAAACAAGATATTTATTTGGCTTTCTTTTTTTAAGTCCATCTAATATACGTTCACATCTCATTGATGAGTAAACCTGACCTATCAAGTTTTTATTTCAATATTGGACCATTTTTAGAATGGCTTCTTTTCATCTCTGACTTATGGACACATCATGATATTACAATCTGTTTTTGATAAAAAGCAGACCTATTACCTCTCCAGGTGTGGGCTGACGAAGACTCCAGGGGACTTCCATGATGTGAAGGGTACCGGAGTTATCACCCACTGCCAGTAATTGCTGTTTTTCTGAAATGTATTGAATGAAGGACATTCTGGATCAAGGATGCTGAACACAAACAGATCAATTTTAAGAGACTAAATAGAAACACTCAGAAAACACAGAATAGCAACCTACGTGTAGTTTGATATGGATAGATGCTAGTAATAGGTGCCGGAGATACACTCTGAGTGAGGCAGGGCTCATGTGTCTTGTCAAGTAGATCCCACACATCCACTGCGCCATCTGCTTTTGAAATGTAAAACACTCCAGCACGTGTTGGTGACCATTTGCCACAGGTCAAATGCACAGATCCTGAGGCAGACTGTATAATTGGGCCACTCTGCAGACACAGGCACATTGTATGTGCTTATTCCTTGGACATACTCATAAAAATCAATGGCAAGAATTAGTAGTTTCCTTGATCACAAGACTTTAAAAGTGGGATACTGACATAGCCCTTCTCATTTTAAAAACCCCGTAGCCTATTACTTATATTAACAGTAAGTAAAACCTGCATTGTTCGTGTAAAACTATGTAGGCAAATGCCTCAATGCTAATAGTCTTACTAAATGCTTTCTGATGAATTATAAAATTAGCACACATCGACAGCTCCATTAAAAGCAAAGATGAGTCAAAAGTATGATGTAACTTGGCTTTTTACAAGAAGCTTACTTTAATATGCTATGGACCAACCTGAGCTAAAAGGGATACACTGCATTATTTCATTAAACACATTTGCCAGGGTTATAGTGGTATAATCTGTAGTGACATTATGAAATACAGCTTCATACTCATTTCTCAAAATTTAAGGTGTTTCAGGATATAAAGGAAACCTGGAATAATTCTTTGAAATTAGCAACCAAAAATTGACAAGCAAAATCTTCAATGAAAAGGTTGACCATTGTTCTTGTTGACATCATTAGGCAAGAACAAACAGGCTTTAGGAAAAAAAAAGGTCATACATTGATCAAATCTTCATCTTTAAGACAGATTGTAGAACAAAGCACAGAATGAACAGCACTCTCCATGCCATGTTCCTAGACTTTGAGAAAACATTTGACACTATACATTGTGAGCCATTATGGAAAATCATGTATCATTATGGAATACCACAGAAAAAAGTAAATGTAATAAAAGCACTCTATATAGGTGTTCCTTGTCAGATGGTTTGTAGCAGCAGCAAGGTAGCAGACAATATCAATATTACTACTGGTGTCAAACAGGTAAGAATTCTCTCACCATTCCTATTTATACAGGCCATGGACTGGCTTATGAAACAAATAACAAAAGACATGTAAAAAAAAAATGTGTTGGATATTTATGTTTGTACCATAAGATAATGGTGATGACATCGTTACACTTTCCAGCCAACACAAGGGTAATGAGGAAAAAATAAATTATCTGACCACAATTGCATCAAAACTAGGAATTAAAGTAAACACAGGCAAAACAAAAGAAATGAGACAGATTGCCAAGTCAATAGAACCCATCAAAATTGATAACAAAGAAAAAGAGAAAGTCCAGAATTTATATATCTTAGCAGTCTAGTAACAACAGATGGATATACAGAAAAGGATGTGAAGAACAGACTCATCAAAGCAAATCAAGTTTTTGTCATACTAAAAGAAAGTTGGGAGTCCAAATCTCTAAGGAGGAATATAAAATGAAGCAATTAATGTCCTTTCGGTTTTACTCTATGGAAGTGAATGCTGGAAAATAGCAGCAAAAATCAGGCAGCAAGTCAGGAAAATTTTAAAGATATTTGGCCTCATTACTAATAATTACTAATGAAGAAATCTTTACAAGAGCCTGCACAAACATGACAACCATAATCCAAAAAAAAATATGGCTATGGCATGTGTGTAGAATGAAGCAAGAGACACCCCACAAAAAAGCCCTTCACTGGACAGCTGATAGCAAGAGGAAATGTGGTCAGCCAAAAGAAACACGGCAAAAGTCACCAGAGAAAGAACAAAATGACCAGAAACTGTCCTGGAACAATAGCTAAGCTTGCTGCTAAACGACAAAAATAGAGGTCTGGGATGCCTTATAGGTACAAAGCACCTCTAGGTACGAAGAGGACTAAATGACATACTCTTTTGAAGTCTTTTTCCCTTTTTTGTTTATCTGGGCATGTAAATGTAGTAAAGGCTGGGTTCAGACACCAGCTGATTAGTCAATTGGTCAGTAGTGCTGTTTGGTGCACAGGGGCAGCTGCAAGGAGTGTGTTACATCCTACCTAACACCCGTATAAATAGTATTGTCTTCCAATATGGTCGATCACCCTATGGCCTATACCTACACTGTAAGTGTTATTTCCACAAAGTGTGTGCAAACATGTGGTGAGCAGTAGACAACCCAGGTTACATAAACACTTTCCAAGGTCTGTGCTTCATGCGCCAAGAATTTCTGACTCTCCCCCTTTAAGGTTAAAATAAAAAGTAAGGCATCTAAGGCAGACATGGCATAACATCTGGCAGTCACCCATTTATTCACAAGCAAACAAGCATCACTAAATAGTTAGGTACAACTTACACTGACACCCTCCTTCCAAATAGTAAAATTCCATCCCCCAACACTGAGAAGAACTTCTTTCATGAATGGAGACCGCTCTAAGGCTACGACAGGGCCATCATGGGATCCATGATAAAAGCTTGGTTTTGGTGCTGAAAAGAGAACTTGATTATAAATTGTAATGTCTTCAATAAAATTATTTAGTTGGAACTGTCTCATTGACTGAAATGAACAAAATTAACTGTCATTTTGTTGTTATTGTTATTAGTCCTTACCTCTTTTAATTAGTTCTGCTTTATTCATTCAACAGTAATCTTATTTTATTTCATTTAAATCAGTTTTAAGTGTAAGAATTCTGGCTTAGGCATACAGTATAAATCTATGGTGCAAAAATCAATCTTTTGCAAACATTTGTACATTTTTGATTAATAAACTTTACAGCTGCATAATGATGTTTCAACACCATATAGGGGCCTTCAAACAATGTGCAATCAATATGCAGTTCACATATTAGTAGAAACACTTCACAGTAAACTTTGAAAACACACTCTGCAGCTTTCCAGTATCCTGATCTTTCTGTGGCATCCAATCTCCATAAACTATTTCTCCATCCTGCAATGTAATAAGAATATTAGTCGTAAATCTACTCTCTATACATCATACAATACCATACATCATGCTATATCAACCTCATTTACAATGTTCCATGCACCACTTCTGATGTGATTTCCTCTTGTTACTTTATTAACTTCCAACCTAGTATTCATATCCAGGGTTATTGTGGAATGCTACCCTAGTACCATTCTAGCCTCTCTCGGCATAAATCTTGTATCACTAGTATTTTCTGATGCATAATGAATTTTATTCCACATCTATCTTCTTATTAGGAAATGTCTCAGTCAAATTAAAAAGAAAATCAGCAGAAACTCAAACAATTAAGAGATAAGGCAACTAAATAACTGGACTGCTTCAACACTAAATTCCTTTGTTAAAACACTCTTAATTGGCATGGTGGCATGATGATAATATTAAATGAGATGATACTGGTGTGATGGAGCTCTGCCTTTTTGTGAAGGACAAAAGAAATGAGAAATATTTTTTTTAAGACCTTAATGTCTATTAATCTCCTTGGTGGTCATTTGAAAAGTTTTGTTAATAGTAAGAAATGACTACCTCAGTACCAGTAAAGAGGCAAGTGCGAACACCTTCCAGTGTTCGCTCTTTGCCTGAACTAGGCTTTGGAATATTTGCTGCAAAGCCACCAGTCATTGTTTGTGTAGGATCTTTTTCTGTTGTGTCTCCTGCAAACTGCACTGCAGAAAGTAGAAACTTATTAAGTTTTGCAATGTTGATAGCTTCTTAACATCTGTATTACATAGCATTTACTCCACACCATCTAAAGCAACTAAAATATTTCATCTGTAGATGGGTTCTGCCTTCAGTTTACTCCAGAATGTGAAGACCAAAGAGATATGTAAAAGGCTATTTTAAAATTAGGCATTTCTAGTCTATAACATTTTTGTGATGGATTTCCTATGCTTCACAAAACATTTACAAGAACAAAAAACTAATTCTCATGATGCGATTTAAATCACATAGTATTTTTAGATAACTGCTAAAGGTATTTCTTTCATAATATGACAAAAGTGAGGCTGAAACAGTGGCAACCTGGTTTGACTGCATTATTTTATCTTGTCTTTGTGTAAGAAATTCAATTTCAGTGACTGGAAGTGCTTAAACTCACATGCTGATCGGTCACCTTGCCGCTCATGCAAAGAGAACTTGACAGGTGCATGGTCTCCACCAGGTTCAGACTTTGACAAATGCATCTGACCCATAAAAAAATCAACTCTGAGTGCAATTGTGAAGATGATACACTTCAAAATTATATGATGGTTAGGCATCTTGTTAACCATTTCTAAATAAAAAAGTGTGAGACATTTAGAGTAACTGTGTGCATGTTGCTTCTGTGACAGCTTATTTTTTTAACGAGGCCCTATGCTCCTTGAGGTGTAACAAGGACTAAACTAAGCTAGCTGTCTGCATGTGTACAAGCATGTGCATATGTGTGTGTGAGAGGGAGAGAAAAAAATATCCTGTTTTTTTTTTTTTAATCATCTGAATGAGAAGGGAACAGGAAATGGCAAATATGGGCAGATGGCAAATGCTTTGTGTGAAAGTGCACGTGTGAGTGTCTCGTGACATCTGTTATATTTTTCTCTGATGTAATGGCATCATTAAGAGGAACCACTAGAATAAATTGTGAAAATTGCATTTTTTAACAGTGTACGTTGTGTTTTGTACTGGAGTACAGGTTATGGAACCTAACAGTTTTCTTCGTTTTTGTAGTGTTAAGTCATTACCAGACTTAAAAGGGGACAAGCAGAAAGGTAATTTGGCAAAAATTGCAACTTTTAAGATTGACATATATTTTGAATCTGGAGCACCTCTTCTTTGTTTAGTTCTAAAACCTTCCTGGAAAAACATTTGCTAATTGACCTTCTGTAGATCATTTGTTTTACATTTTAGACTTGGGCTTTGACCACATCAAGAATAAATCAGGATATATAATAAGGCATGCATCCCACCACTAAAAAGTGCTGAATTCTATATCTATTTAAAGGCTACAAAACTTAACTGCATATGGCAATTACATTTTCAGTTTTACAGTTTTTTTTTAAATATACTAACCACTTTTCTATAGACCATTTTTCTACTCTTCTTTCTCAGTTTTCATAGTTTTATCTTTAGTCTTATCTCAACTTTAACAACACCTTAACCAAGGAAGGCAGAGCTAAGAAAGCATGCAGGCTGTTTATGCATATTTATTTAAAAATTATGCAAGGAAAATGTTTGTGAATTGTTTTATTATTTACCATCATTTCTTAAAATAAAATAGCATATTTTTGGTGCTTTTCCTTTATTTGAAAGCCACTGTAGTGTGTTTTAACTCCGCCAAGGACGGTCCCAAGCCCAGCTGAAAAAGGAGGAGGGTTGGGCGTGGGGCTAGCACCCCCACCCCGTCAAACAAACCCTTGCTACAAAAACATCGAAAACAGTAAAACAATTGCCAACAGTCCTGGAAGAGGAAAGGCCTTCATCTAGAGGGAATATGACGTGCTGCGGTGAAAGCCGATCTTCGGAAGCTACAACACCAACCACCCTTCTATCGACCAGGAAAACACTTTCCATGACATGGAACCCTCAGGGAAAAAGAAAGCGAGGAAGGCCGAGAAACACCTGGAGACGGAACCTCGCCGCCGACACCAAGCTCACTGGACTCGGATGGGGGCAACTGGTGACGGTAGCCCAGGACAGGAGGCGTTGGAGGACTGTCGTCGATGGCCTATACACCAGGAGGGGCGAAGGGCATAACTAACTAACTGTAGTGTGTTTAATTGTTTGAGTGGGAAAATGACTCCTTTTCTGTTTACTTCTTTTTATTTATTTTGTTGTAAAAACTTACCTTAAGCATAGGTTTCCAGGTGAGATCCAGATATTTAAATGTGTTAGAAATACCCATCGGAGTTTTTGGTCCTTTATCCTCTTCTTTGGCTTGTTGTCCTTTGGATGGGCGAGTGTCCCAGAACAATATACAGCTGTGAAATTGAAACACCATCAGTATGATTGTCAACAATTAACAAAGCTCTTTTATTGATACAAGGAAACTCAAGAGCCAAAAAGCACTTTTATTCAAGGATTGTTAGGCAGTTTCTTTGCAGCTTTGTGAGAATGAAAATGATTAGAATGTAGTGAAAATAATGTATGATAAACATTTTTGATATAATTACAAGATTGTTGCAGGTCATGTATTACACTACACACTTGCATTACTTGGTTCAGCTACACATTTATTCCACAGCTCTAACATGAGAGCATTCTTTGTTCAATGTTTTTGCCACTGCAGAGAGAGTATTTGCCTTTCCTTCAAATCAAATATCCAAGATCTCTCCTAACCATATTCTTCAATACTTTGTAAATAACACAGAACAGTGCTACCTTCCACAGGCATAAACACTTATATGGAATCTACCTTCTAGTATGGAATTTGTAGCCTAGTGGCATCTGCTGGAGTAATGACAATGCCTCAACATAAAACTGAAGATCATATATTCACGATGTTAAGGATATACTGACAAGGTCTTTGTATTAGAAACAATAACTCACTTGTCTGTGGCACAAGTAATGAGCTGTACACACTGAAAGCTTTTATTCTCCAAAGGTACACCCATCCGGCTTATCTGAAAACAATTTACTAGTGAAGAATGTTTCGAAAACATGAATAGGGGGTAAGTTGGACAAACTTAAATTCTAATCATTCTAAACACTTTTAATGAAACGTCTGTGTAAATTGGCAAACATGATGCAATCTAATAAAAAAAAAGAGCTGTTAATTTGGAAGCCAGCAGACAATGTCAAGCATTTTGTACTTACAATTAGTTTACCTTAATAATTTTCTTGAAAATCCACTGGAAACTATACTCACTGTCACATGATCAGGTAGCCACTGGATGTCTGTAATAGAAGCCTTATGCCCATGCTCTATGCTTGAAACTGCACAATACCGCACAATTGGAGTCTTCAGAGCATTGGGATCTTCAAAACCTGGCTGCAAAATAAAAAAAGGTATATTTACAGTTATTCTTTTGGATTAATTTACTGCTTCAATGGATTCCATTTATGACATTCTATACCTTTCCTAAGTAAGCATAATTACTGATAAAACAGTTCATAAAATCAGTTAATAAAAATTATTTCATGATACTACCATCTTTTTTCTTAATGTGCCATGCTATAGTTGCTAAAAAAAAGGGAAAAAAAAAGCCGTACCAAAACATTACTGCGTTTATGACGATTTCCAGCCCGAAGCTGTTTCAACCTATCAGTATAAGCTGCAATATCCCATAATACAATCTGGCCATTGTAGCAGCCTCCTGCAATGATGTTGTGATCAGTAGGGCAGAATGCAAAACTAAATATGTCTTCTGGTGCCTCTAGGATCAGCTGAAAGACAAAACAGGTAGGTTATAGGCACATATCCATATTAAACTAAAACATGCACATTAGAGGTACTGCTCCTGGGTTAGAATATACATGCAATATTTCAACATCAGAGCTAAGGTACAAAAATAAAATGATATGAGACATGTAACGAGCAAATTTCTCATAAAATTACAAGATAATATGCAATGGATAATAAATAACTTTTACGTTTAGCAAAATAAGAGAAGAGGCTGAAGCCAATCCTAGTTTAGAAAACAGCATCAAGCTGCAGGAAAAAAATGTGTTCCTGAGAACTAAACTGTAACTGAAAAGAAGAAGCTGGAGAAAAAAAAAAGAAAACAAGAATTCACATGAATAGAGACACCATAGGCTTATGGAGATTCACTAGAGCACTGCATGAATCAAGAAGCTAAGGGATAAAAATCACACTTGCAAAGGGACAGAAGAAGAAGAAACACACTGACTGGGAACATTGCTGCTAATGCACTTAGTGATGTTAAAAGACTGCAAACATTAGGAATCTACATCACTACTTAAACATAGGATAAAAAATCATAGCGGAAATGCGTCAGCATAAAAATAAATACATCACCCTCTCTATCTGAAAAGACCTGACATTTTAGCAGAGCTATACAAATTGCACAAGAGACAGATGAATGGGGAAGATAGATCTCTTAAACAGAAGCACATGTGAACTCTCACCTGAGGATTTATGGGATCAACAAAACTCCAGATGAGAATTAGAGAAGGTGTCATTATGACCTTTGCAGCCTGATCGATACGCTCATCAAAAGATAATCTTTCAGCTATGGACACAGCTACCACACCTGTAATGTACAAAAATTACCACACATCATATTGTAAAACTCCACTTGCATTTCAAAGTAAAAGTCCATATTGCCCTGAAACATATTGACGTAATTATATTATAAGAGAGATTAAATATAAATGGTTCTGTATGTGCTTATAGGACTGACGAGAGAGGGGGACAGGTGGGTCTGGTATACCCAGGCCAGCGACTGTGAAGGGAACCTGGCCTTGGTCAGTGGATTTTTTTTTCCTTTTTCTTTTAAAGAAAGGTTGACATAACATTCCTTACTCTGGGGATTTTTTTCTATGGAGCAGGGGGTACTACAACTCTGATCCTTTACCATCAGTTTTCCTCATTTACTAGCAATCACATGTAAACAACTCTATGTTTAAGTAGTGATGTAGATTCTAATGCACTTGTCCTAATGTTTGCAGTCTTTTAAATGCATTAGCAGCAATGTTCCCAGTCAGTGTGTTTCTTCTTCTTCTGTCCCTTTGCAAGTGTGATCTTTTATCCCTTAGCTTCTTGATCATGCAGTGCTCTTGTGAATCTCCATAACCTAGTGGTGTCTCTATTCATGTGAATTCTTGCTTTCTTTTTTCTCCAGCTTCTTCTTTTCAGTTACAGTTTAGTTCTCAGGAACAAATTTTTTTCCTGCAGCTTGATGCTGTTTTCTAAACTAGGATTGGCTTCAGCCTCTTCTCTTATTTTGCTAAATGTAAAAGTTTGTAGTTCACTTGTCTTGGAGTGTAGTTCTTTCTCACACCTCATGGAATAGTTTCTTTGGCTGCCTCTATGATTCTGTTGTTAAAATCTGTTGACAACATTGTTTATATTTCTTCCTTCCACTTTAAGTGTCCTTGTAGGCTCATTGGTGTGCATGCTGAAGAGTTCCTACTATGCCTTCTTGTAATTCCATATTGCAAACTGGTGGGGGGTGGATTTGGTGCCATACTTCCTGAAGAAGTACTAGACAGTGATCACTACCTCCTAGCTGTGTTTCCTACTTTCTGCTGATTTTCTTATTGATGTTGTCTGTGCAGAATGCCAGGCCTCTGGCATGAGTAGAAGGTTGGTGTGTCAGTGGGGTCGATGTACAGGATTAGGCGTTTCTCATCTTGCCATGCTTCTGTATTTTCTCTTCCTTTATCTAGGATGTCATATCTACAGCTCTGAGATTAAATGTTGACATCTCCAACGAAGAGGGAGTCACTTTCCAGGACCTGTATAGCATCGAATGCGAGCGTCTTATCACTGGAGCAATATAGCAGTTGACAACACTGATAATGAGGTCTTACATTGTTACCCTGACTTCGATGTATTTCATTTGTTCATGTTTCTGCTGTTTTATTGACAATGACATTAAATGGATCACATGCACCAGCGCGCACACACACACACACAGAACAAAAGACTGAACCTTTTATAGTAGGATGCCACTGGATGCAGGTTATTGTTTTGTCCTTGCTAAACTGTAGGTCTGTGAAGGACTGGTACTCCTGCAAGGCAGACAATGACCATGAATGATAAATGATGAAGAATCAGTTCAGACTACAAACACAAAATTTGTTTTCTTAGTTGGTGCTGTCAAGAAACATTCCAAAATTCGACAATAATATAGCCAATCTAAAATGTTTTGTTTATACATATGTTTAGTAAGAAAGAGAGAAACATCAATGCATAAAGCAGCCAAGAAAAACTTTTCTTCATGTCTGCCTGTCTAGTTAGTATTGCCCATTAGGACAACCACAGAAGAATGGAAAATGGAAGGCATTACCTTGAGATGATTATCTGCCTTGCTGCCAAAAGCATCATCTGCATCTCCCAGATTTATCCAGTCATCATAGAAAACATTCATGATAGCATTTTGTTGCAGTGCAAGATTAAACCTGAAAATCAAGAGATCACAAAAAACTTCTACATGCAAAACTGTTTACAATGGAAAATTATGAATTGAATAACAAATAAATATTACAGTGAAGTTGTTACAGCCTAGAAATACAAACCCACTTAGCCTGTGTGTGTGTGTGTGCCATAAGTACATGGCTATCAATGTTGAATGTTTCCAGTAAACCAGACCCAGTTTCTGCATATTTTATAAAGGTAACAAGAATGTACCTACCTTGGCTCCACCTCCTTGAGAAAGTAGAGAAAATCATCTGATGCCTCAATTTTCTCCAGTTCCTCTTTAGAGAACTCACGTGAATAATACTGAGTGTTGTTGTTTTTGGGATACTTCCAAACCGTTTGGACACCTTTGTCTATCTGCTGTGGTACTGCCTAAAATTTGAATACAGAAAACTCATACTTCAGGCAGAAAGTTAAAATATAATTTGCAAATTTTCTTCAGTAATAATGTTTTAACATGATCAATGTCTGTCCTTGCTTGGTCTTGGTGATGAATGGGTTTGGTAGACTAGACACATGAAAGACCTAACTAGAATATTACCAATCATTCATTGAAATATATGGTAGTCTGAAAAGCAGGGCTTCCTTGTAAAGTATATGTTTTTCAAATTTCAGATCTAAGTAACTGACCCCCAAACATGTTGGTATTAAATTACAAAGATAATAAATAATCTACATAAATCTGTTGGAAATAGGATAATTAAATACATTGTCTCTGTTAACTGTGTCAATCCTTAAAATATCTCAAAGTTTCATCCTGTGCATGATATAGGAATCATAGCTTATTTCCTGTCCCCATGTTTTAGAGAGAGAGAATAAACATGCAAAGAATATGTTTATGTATTAACATCACAGAATGCACATGCCAGCTTGTACAAGAGACTAGTCAGAAATAATAATCAGGCCAGAATGAGTAAATAATTTTATTTTATGTTTATTCCTCTGTGCATAGCTTATCTGTGTGGCTTATACGTGAATATATTAAGCCTTTGCGTGACTAGACAGTGTGGCTTATCTAGGGTTATTCTGTTGTGTAGCTCACCTGTATGCTTTTTGTCAGCTCCATCTTCCTTAGATCAAAGCTCTTGTCTTCATATGGAAGGCACTCAACGGTGCCTTGCTTTGTATCGCCTGAGTTCCTATCTTTGAAAGTAACTGGTGCACCAAAGTACTTTCGCAGTCTTTTTATGGACATCTTGATCTGTTCAAAAACTCTCACTGCAAATATAAGTTCAAAAGGTACAGTTACCTCCAATTTTGACCCTGACTGAAATTTATGACTAATAAGCACTGTGCACACCCACTTGTCATAGCAAATTTGGCCAAGGTATGGCATGATAAAAATTAGGTACCTAAACCCTCTAAATGGTGGAATTATTATCTTGTCTCTAGGAATAATCAT
Source organism: Pomacea canaliculata (assembly GCF_003073045.1). Classification (NCBI taxonomy): domain Eukaryota; kingdom Metazoa; phylum Mollusca; class Gastropoda; order Architaenioglossa; family Ampullariidae; genus Pomacea; species Pomacea canaliculata. Next base: position 12,753,359 of record NC_037599.1, read on the forward strand.
ACTCACTTTTTCTCTGATCTCTACCACATTCTCTTCCTCCACTTCCTTCTCACTGCCCTGTGAGATCCAGTCTTTAGGAGTTGGAGGCACATAAACATACTGCACTTCCTCCTCCACTTCTTCAGTTTCTTCACTCTCTTTTGCCTCTTCTGGAGGCTATGCATATACATGCCAGAATCAACACAAAATGACTTACACAAATATCTCTACATAGCAACATTTGTGCTTCTGTGTTATGTAAATGTGAAATAAGTTACAAGCACATTATTCCTCCATAGTAATTACTCTATATATATATTAGATTTAGAAGTTTCCTTTGAAAATAAGAGTAATGGAAGATGGGTTTTTTTCAGACAGCATACATTCAAAGGTAAAACACAATAAAAAGAAAAGATCCGCAGGCTATATGCATCATATTTAACTTTAACCTTAAACTTGTGACTAGATCCACAATGAATAGACCCAATTTTACAAAATGAAGGCAAGTGAAAAAGAGAAACGGGGACTGGCTTGATGCATAAATCTACAACTAGCCAAACAGAATTTCCAGCTATGCAGCCACATATGTTCTCAGTGATAGAGATGCTAAGACATAATGTACACAAATAGCAGAAAACTTTCTAATAAATGACAATATCTGTGCAAAGACATCAATACTAATCATGTAAATATAAGATTTCATTAAACAACTTCATGGCATCAATTCAGACACTTCTATACACATGCACATGCACCTGTGGCTGTAACCTGTACTGTGAAAAATATCTATGTGCAAAATAGCTGTGATGTTCACTAGGCTAAGGTATTCCATCTCAAGTCCTTCTTTAACAAAAAATAAAAACCTTACCACTAGGTGAAAATATGCACAAAAGTCTAAAGGATACATGTGTACTATACACAGTCAAATTTGGGTATGCATGCATTTGCACACACACACACATATTGGGAGAAGGGGCAATCTCTAAAAAGAAGAGAAATATATATGCTCAATATACACTCCCATTTTCTGATAAATCAGCCCCTCGATCTTTTGTCCCCTTCCCCACATGCCTCCCAACACACCTCTCTCTCTCTCTCCATTCTTAACACAGATTTGCAAAAGGTGTGAACAGGAAAGGCAGATAAATGTTTGAACCACCTGTGCACTATTCAATTTACTTATATTGTGTTTGAGTAAAAAGCAATAACTTACAGCTTCATCATGAAAATCCTGGTTAAAATGTATATCAACATCGTTTTCATCATCCATCTGTATTTCAGCTAACAATATATCAATAAAATTAGGATATGACAGGCTTTTTTAGCTGCTAAAGTGTGACTTATGAACACTGCCACTGATAGATATGTAAGAAATGAATAGTTATTGGAATAATTCTTTCATATACTTCTTTATTTCCCAAGAACTGTACTTACATTGAGAATCAGTTCTTAGCCTCCTCTGTCAAAGCAATGTAGAAGTTTTGTCCATATTTGAATTCAGCATCAAATACCACCAAAATCTCATCTGAAGGATAATCCTGAAAACAATAAATAGATCGCTGGTAATTTTGCCATTTTCAACTAGCAGGCAACTTACAGGTAATTTTGAAGTCGACTTGAAAATTACTTTAAATGGAGATACTACTAGCACTAAAAATAAGAATAATAATTGAATTTGTAGAACAAATATTTCTGTGTAGGTAAACTCAATGTGCTGAGCACAAAAGAATACAAGCGCATCAACTGTTTGGCACACAACTAAGAAACAAGAGCAATAGCATACGGATGATGGTAGCAAATGGGACTGATGGACTGATGTGATGGATAAAAATAGGGTACAGAAGAGCGAGAAGACAGATTTCTTGGGTTATGAAAAGTATTTCTGGAAAAGGTGGGTTTTTGAGGCTGGGCTTGAAAATTGTATGCACACTTCGGAGAGAAAGGGCAAATAATTTGAGGGTAGGAGAAGGAGAAGCATCCGATGCATGTCACATAGATAATGTCAACACTAAGAGATCTGTGAGACAGACATGGGTGGTATAAAGGCATCGATTTTATATATTGGGAATCAGACCTATACCAATTAATCAAATACACATACATTTTAATCTACAATGAAATAATTTGATGAATTCATTAAGCTATAACAGCATTTAAGACATGAAATCTCAAAGATTTTCTGATGTTAAAGGCAAGTAAAGATGAAATCACCAAAACTTATTTAAAATAACTTTCTGAAAACAAGACTATAATGTCTTACAATAATCTGTGGCTTGAAGGGATGAAAGTCACTTATCGCAGCACGGTTCCTCATGTCATCTAGGATCTCTTGCTTAGTGATGATCTTTATTGGATTATCAGCAGTCACATCTTGATCACATACACAGTGGAAGATTTCCTGGGTCTTGGAGGTCATAAAAAGTGGGGAGCATCCAGCAGGAAGGCCGCCTGGAATTTTTTTTTTTAAGTTTAAAGATGATTTCAAAATATACTTTAAAAATGCTAAGCAAACAAAGGTTTATAAACAGTCTTAAGAATAAAAATGAAATCTCTGACAAAGATACTGACACTGCTCATTACTGTAATAATTTAGATACATAAAAGATAGGCTGATTGATTGCAAGAGAATGTGTACATGGGGTTTTATATTTAAAAAAAACCAAAATAAATATGCTATTATCTCAAAACAAGAACAAAATGCATGGCACATCATGATAAAAAAAACATAGCACAATTAACATGGATAGCATGGATGACATTCAATGAATGTAAAATTCCCAAACTGGCTTAATAAATATATTCTAGGTCAATCAAAGAAACTTCTTCTGAGGAAAAATAAGAGTATTAAAATGAACTTGTTTTATGCTGCAAGATTAAGAGCAGCATGCAGGAACCTTGTTCATAATGACAAATCCCTTAATATGCATTTGGAGTGAGAAAGATATCACTGATACTTTAATATATTTCTTTATTTTTGAACAGCTTCATAGATTTGATTGTCTGAACAGTATGAAATATGTCAGTAATACTATCAAAGCAAAACCATATTCTCTCTTGTCCATACACATTACAACAAATAAGATGTCTTTCAAGACCCACCCTCTTTGACTCCTTCATCTACTGGTTCAGGTACTTGCTCAGGTTTCTTCTCTTCTTGGCCTGTTACTCTTCCTTTTTTTTTGAAAGAAAAATACAGCAAATGTTACATAAAGTTTGTTTTTTTTTTTTTTTTTTTTTTTAGTGACATGCTCCTCATGGTTATTCAGACCAATTTGCACAATACTAATGGTCAAAATAAATATTTTTCACACTACAAAAAATTCCATAAACAGACTAGATAAAAAGGCTGCACAGGTATGACAATAAAGTCCTGATTACACTATTGCCTTTTAAAAAATCTCTTTCAATTTCGGATCTTAAATAAGTTTTCCTAATTCTCTTCTAGCACTCTTTCAGCATTTGTGTAAACATAATGGTAGTTGAGCAATCTAGTTGTGTATAAAAAAATCAATGGTCATGTTTAGCGAGCAAGACATATTTTGATTTGTATGAAAAGGAGAAGGCAGATTCCCACTCTACAATCTGGTTCTGGGGTACGAAGCAAGGGTAAATCATTGCTATAGGACAGCATGGGGAAATCAAGGGAAAAAGTCTTGTTTGGGTAATTATGAAGCTGTGTCGAGACCCTGCAGATAATACTTTACTCACTCAATTGACTGTAGTATGAAGCAGTGGCAAAGATGGGCTCTGGAAAAAGTAACATAAAGCAATATCTACTTGGTCTGGACACCGCTTGGTAATTACAGAGACATTTGATCTTGATCCAGGAGTCTCACTTGAGGAAAGGAGAGATCCCAAGAAAGGAGAGATAAATAAACCATCAAAAGGACAAAGAGAGAGGCAGCACCAATGAACTAAATAGCCAGAATGGTCGAGCTAACTTAACAGGATCGAAAGCAACTACAACGCTTCTATCAAGCTCTTTTCCTTCAGCATCATAAAACTGAACCTCCTCCAGGGCTATAACATAAGCAGCAGGAAGGTTGGTGATCTGCCAGTCTTGTTTGGGAAGCTGTGAGTATCAAACACACGCAGGTGAAATTGACCTAAGTATGCGATTCTTTATAAGTGGCACAACCACCACAGTAGCTTTATATGCTGTCGCTCTCTACAACCCACCTTGCTCGATCTTTACTTTTTCCACAGTCATGAGTGTCTTGGTCATTTCAAGAGTAAATCTTACTCATTCTGCTCGTTTTCCTACTACGTGATGATGATGATGATGTAGTTTTATAGCGCGCTAGTATCCGCATCACAAAGATGCGCTCAATGCTCAATGCTCAACGTGGACTGAAGCTCTGCAATTCTAGACACAACTCATCCTCTTTCGCAATCTTCAGATTATAGTCTTCAAAATTTTCCTGTTTGAAAGGTATTACTTGTAAACGAGGCACAGTCTGTTATCGTTTTGTTTTAATATACTGATTGTCATAGCGGGAAGCTATAGGACGTTCCTTTAGTTTTATTAAAGGTGTGCATTGGGAAGGGGGAGCTCATGAGACAAGAGAATGAGACCAGAACAAGCAGGGTTTCGCCAGGATATGTCAAGCACTGATCACGTACCTCGCCACCCTATTTATCATCAGTGAGCAGTCTATCGAATGGCAATCCTCCCTTTATATAACTTTTGTGGATTTTGAGAAGGCTTTTGACAGGTAGACAAGGACGTCATCTGGAGGTTGATGAATCACGATATGGTACTACGCCTAAGTTCATAAATATTATTCAGGGGTTGTACGAAGACTCGTCCTGCCAAGTTATCGACAACGGCAAACTCACTAAGCTTTTCATAATGAAGACAGCTGGGTTGCATATTATCGCCAACAATCTTCCTGGTGGTCACAGACTGGATTATACGTAAGACGACCCACAACAACAACAAACTGGTACCAGAAGACCTTCATCAAACAGATTGAAGACCTGGACTTTGCATATGAGATTACAGTCAAATCTCCCTACTATGCCACCTACCGGGACCGAGCAAAAGTGGCATAGTAGGGAGAGTGGCATAGTAGAGAGTGTTCGTAAAAACGGCTTTATTTGCTCAAGTTACCCGTCAGTCCAAAGCAGGGGTGGGCAATTAATTTTCCCAAGGGACCGCATGAGACATTGGGATGGTTTTAGAGGGCCGGACTAATATAGTTAACTCAGTTTTACCCAATACTGTATATATACTGGCGGGCGGGCCGGTCAGAGACAGGAGGCCTTTGCCCAGGTCTGGTCCAAAGCTCTCAAGAATCGTCGGCTTCGCTAGCTGTCTCCTCTCATTCTCCCCCTCACCTCTTCATCCTCCACCCTCCCAACCACATCCGCGCACCTGCATCCTGTCGCTAGTCGACTCCCTCACACCTTCCCTCTGTCACGTGACTGTCACCCGGCTAGCGACCACCCCCCCCACCACATTGCCAGCCTCCACCCTCCCTGTGTGCGTGCTATGTTCCATCCACCTAACTGCGATGTCCCACACTACCATACAGTTTAGTAATCGAGCACTGCGCGGAATTTTTACAACTTGTGTCTTGTAACAGTCACAAAAAAGTGGCATAGTAGGGAGAGTAGGGGTGGCATAGTAAATTTTTTTTTACATTGAATTTATAGTCGGGACCGAGCAAAAGTGGCATAATACCGAGAGTGGCATAGTAGAGGGGTGGCATAGTAGGGAGATTTGACTGTACTAGATTAGTCTCCTATCTCATCGGCAAAAGCATGCCCAAACCAAACTGAATAGGCCAAATTTAAAGGAGAAGCGGAGAAAAATGGCTTAAAAGTCAACAGAAAGAAGACTGAAGTGATGAGAATCAACAAAACTAACAGGAACTCCCAACTTCAAAGAGAAAACATTCTGGAAACAGACCGCTTCACATATCTGGAGAGCATCGTCAACAAGGACAGTGGAGAAGACGATGACAAAAGCCGCGTCAACAAAGCCATGCAGGTATGCTTCCAACAGTCTACGCCCCATCTGGAACTCCCGAGCATTATCCCTCGGGAGCAAGACCCGCATCCTCAACTCAAATGTGAAGGCAGTTCTATTGTATGGTTCTGAAACCTGTAGATCAGTGACAAAAACCATCAACAAGCTCCAGACCTTTACCAACCGATGCCTACGCCATATCCTGCGAATTAGATGGCCTGAAAAGATCTCCAACATCAGCCTGTGGGGGAAAATCCAACAAAAATCTCACTAGCCAAGACAACAAGAAACGAAAGTGGAGCTGGATAGGACATCATTGCCAGGCAGACGCTTGATTGGAACCCTCAGGGGAAGAGGAGAGTTGGGAGATCAAAACAGACTTAAAAAAGACTAGTATAGAGATCGAGCGAGGCAAAGGATGGAACCACATGGACCCAACTGAAGGGGGCTGCCCAAAACGGGGTCCGCTGGAGAGGTACGTGTTGCGGCCTTATGATCCTCAAGGAGTAACAATTAAAGGACTATTAAACTAAACTAATCGAGGGGGGAGGGGGGGCTCGTAGTAGCCATAGAACAGGCGCCTTAAAAATGTTGATCATAGCTAAGTATTTAGACATTATCAGCTAGGAAAGATGATCAGACAAAACGGAAGCAACATTAAAACAACCATTAGAAACAATGAGCTGTCACCATTTATACGTTATGATAGAAGGTGTCCAAAGGAACGGACGCATGATAAAACCACGAACTAAGATGATAATAAGTCGTCAAAGGAATAGAAACAGCAGGAATTGATATCACTACAAAACTATCAGACTAACACAATAATAGATGTCTCCTGTCTCTCAGCTAAAAGACTTCAAAACTGCGTGTCACTTAAAAAAAAAAATCACGATACACAACAATTTTCGTATCTTCCCTGCCGAAGATCTATAACTAGAGTATTTGCTATATATATAAAGCTATATATATAACTGTGTGTATTAAATGTCTGTGTGAGTATGTATGCCTGCCCTTGTGAGCAAAAGACAAATTTCTGTCTTGGGTATCCTTGACAGACAATAAATTCTGATTTGATTTGATTTGGACAACTTATTATATTTACACAATTCAAATCGACAGATAGAATAATAATTAGAAAGAGATGACAAAAGAACAGACCTACTTCAAATTTATACAATTCAGCAGATCAACTGCTAGACTAACATGCATCATAATAGAAGAAAATATATTAATCTCTTTCACAAGTTTGTCGGCTTCTAAAAGAGTTGGTGTAAGGCTCACCAACTGCTGAGATCTTTTTGGGTGGCATAATTTTTGATCGAAGATCATAATAAACAAGGGAAGATGTGTCAGGACTGGGTAGGATGACGTCATGCGTGTTATGACGTAAATATCGAATGATGTCACTGTCACAATTCGATATATTTCTATACAGAGAGAGAGAAAGAAAGAATATGTATAGTGTGTGTCTATAAAGAGAGTGTATTTACAGACATATTTCTATACACAGAAAGAGAGAATATATATATATAGAGTGTGTCTATAAAGAGAGTGTATTTATAGATATATAGAAAGAGTGTGTGTATAGAAAGAATACATATATATAAAGATGGAGAGTATATATATATTTGAGTATAGATATATAGAAAGAGAGTGTGCGTATATAGAATGAGAGAGTAGCGTCTTAAATTTAGTTCCCAGTTGGAAACGCGGATCAGGGTGGCTCGTGCAGAACGGGAGCTGGGCTCCTTTGTCCTAGCTGTAGTGATAATTATCTTGAAAGTCATACTGAAGAAAAAAGCCATGCAGCAAAAAAAAAAAAAAAAAAAAAAAAAATTCTATTTAAAATTCAAAGGCTTTAGCAAGTGAATGATGTCACAAAGGCAGCTATATAGAGGACTATTGTTTATTCTGACTGAATGCATACACGTACGCGTGCTGTTCCATTCACGACACACATACATACACGCGCGTGTACATAGGCATGCACAGAGAGTCAGACAACAACCATAGATGTCAGGAGTGTGAACGGTGATGGCCACAGTCTTGAGGGGTGGGGACGTACAATAATTGACAGTACCAGCAGGATCTTTTCCACAACACCATCGACTTTAGAAGAGCATTTACGGAATCTATTGCATGTGGGATGTGACAAGAAAACTCCGCATCGAAGAAAGCCTCGTCCAAGTCATGGATGCGCCGTACAAGAGATCAACAGACACTGCCACCATCGATACCCAAATGGAAGCTTCACACCTCCATTTCCATTGGTGGGTGGCCTATGCAACTTGCGCTTTGTAGATGACGTCGATCTGATAAGAGACACGAACAGCGAACTGTCAGACCTTACCAACAAATTGACGTAATGCGAGTGCTTATGGAATGGACACCAGTACTGACAAGATTCAGGATCATAGCAACTGTAACAATGACCGGACAGGATTAAGGCGCAGCAAGAGTCCATCAGGTTTTCTAAAAGTCCCCGGATCGTCGTTCCAATCCTGCCGTACGAGACCGAAGGAGATTGTTTGGATGGTAAGATCTATTTGGTCATCGTGAAAGTTTCTGCAGTTTTGAAATGTCCACTTTAAAAGTATGCAGCTCAAAATGAACACCATTATGCACATCGATGTGCCATAGTCTTGCCAATATAATGAAATTCAGCCATCAGCCATCAAATTATCAGCCATCACCATGTTGAATGTTTCGAACAAACAATAATGTATCTTTACTCCTAACTGTGTGTGTTAGATGTCTGTATGAGTATGTATGCCTGCCCTTGTGAGCAAAAGACAAATTTGTTGGGTCTCCTCGACAGACAATGATGTCTGATTTTATTTGATTTGAAATGGAATGTCTTTAACCAAGAAATGTACACGGATTTTATCCAGAAAAATATTTTAGCCACTGAATCTAAGCACTTCCAGAGATCTGTAAATTCTTTGACTATAATTATATAGTCATTTCACACGACTCATTTAAGACTTTTTTGGTACCCATGTATAATTTTCTATGAAAAGTAACCCTACAGACACAAATCAGCTAACAGAAGTTAGTGCACTAGATCAGCATTTTGTTATCATTTGTAGGCAGTTATCATCATTGTCTCCATCGACAAGTCTTATGTGATGCTGTGCTTTTAAAAATATTTCACATTACTTTGCTCTGACCTGTTAACACTGTACAATTCACCGAATATTTCTAATTGAAAGGCCTTATTTACTGAGTGTTGCTGAGAACATTTGAACTGTAAAGAGTTAAGGTATAAAATGACTCAGAGTGGGCTTAAAAGGCTGTATCCTCAAAATAAAAGTTGAAAATGGCTGATCTTGGTGAGCATTAAGTAAATAGTTAGTGTGAATGTACACAAACATATTATCAACCATTTTAGTGGCAATACTGGACAAAATAAAATCCAGTGTGATATCTGCCAAAATATGACAACCACTACTTTTTAGAAATTTCTTTTTATGTACATTATTTTTTAAATTACAGGCATTCCTCTGGAATGTAATCCATGGATAAATCACATCACCTGCAAATAGATTGCTATTGCATTTTTCTGGATAAAAACCAATTTAGAAAGAACAGGCTGCATCCTAAAAAATTACTAGAAAGCAGAACTAGACTACACACCTTTTCCATCCTTGCCTTTTCCTGCCTTCCCTTTCATTTCGGACTTTGCAGATGACTGAGTACTACGAGCACTCCCAGGCTTATTTCTCAAGGAGGAGACATTCTTCTTAACATCTCCAGACTTTCTTCGATCACTTGTCGCCGTGTCCTGCACATTAGAGATGGTTTGTATATTTGAAAGGTAAAATTAGAAACTAGACTAGCAACAAGAAGACTAGAACACACCATAAGTCTTACAGACCTTAATATATTAAGTCATTAATCAGCTGTGACCCTACTTTTAAATCTCCTTTCCTGCTGTAACATATGCTGCATTTCTCAGATGCTTTTGATTATGATGTATCACATATGTTTTGTAACTATGGTCTTTGGTACTGTCATAAAAGGGTTTCACTTGTCTAGCTGACTGTACTAAATTATTGATAGTGAACAGTTTTTGATTTGATATTATAGTATTTCAAGTCCCAGTGTTTGATATTACTTAATTGCACTTTTCTTTTAACTCTTTCACAGTTATGGTTTATGACATTTCATAACTATCTCATTCATACACAAGAATGAGAAAAAACTTACCTGTTCTTTCTCTTCATGTTGGGCTGCTTTCTTTTCTTTTTCAGAAGATTCTGTGTCCTCATGATCTGCCATTTTTTTTTTTAACTTGAGTGTTTACAGATACTTCAAACCCTGTAAACCTAGAAAGTATGAAAAAAAAAAGACCCAACATGCACGATTATTATTTAACAGAGCAGTCCCGTGAAATTTTGTTTTCAAAAGATTTTTTTTAATTGAAAAGTTTTTCTCTTAATTGGAGTAAAACTCAGGAACAGTAGGAAAAATGTAGCAATCATGCACATACCAATTTTGCTTGTTTCAGGATCGTCCCTAGATTCCCCATGTATATAAATATTTTTCGATGCTGTATTAATCATTGTTCTTCTTTTGTAATATAGATTTCAAGCATATTTATTAGAATGAATGTTGATTCTTGTCCTACCTTGCTTCGACTTTATGAACAGTACTAGGACTCCAAAACTGTGGTGGCTGCCATGTTGGTATCTGAGATAAACGCTCCCGTTGCTACATAGAAATGTAACTTAGTTTCCTTTCAAACATTTGGTTTACAGTCAAGTTACATAGATCAGTTTTCGAAAAAGTACACAAAACGCAAGACACATAACAAGGAAATATAACATATGAAGAGAAAGAGGAAAAAAATGTACACATTGTATAAATATATTTACGAGACGGAACAGCTTCACTGGGGATATAGCTCAGTGGTAGAGCATTCGACTGCAGATCGAGAGGTCCCCGGTTCGATCCCGGGTGTCCCCTTAACTTTTATTGTATTTTCATTTTATAATGTTCCATCTGCTTCACGCCACAACTTATACTGCATCACCTAGTTGCCACCAACGATACGGAGTACTCCCTAGTAGCCATGTACACCATGAGATAAGATAGGGCGAAGCTACCGTTTTCGAAACAATGTGGCGGAAGCCAATCATTAATTTCAAGTTGTAATCGGAAAAACAGCGTAAGCTAATTATTCGCACCTGCGAAAACAGAAAGAAAGCAGTACTTGATGCCATATTTTTTGTTACATAAATTAAACTGAAATATTTAATTTAATTAATGGTAAACAATTAAGATGTGCAGCTTTCATCTTTTACTTAAAAAGGAAGCCAACCACACGTTATGCAAGGAAAGCGACATCTTTCATGGCAGGAAGTCATCATGGCAAACTCCAACGACGGAGGTGCAAAAGGCAGCCATTACAAGTCTGCACTCAGCTCCGATGTCCCATGCGCAATATTTTTAGATCCTCGGGCAGCAGCAGCAACGCAGCAGCAGCAGCAAGTCACAACAAACAATTCGCTTACGAGCATTATGGGGAGTGCAAGGGGATATAGCTCAGTGGTAGAGCATTCGACTGCAGATCGAGAGGTCCCCGGTTCGATCCCGGGTGTCCCCTTTTGCTTTGTTTTGGTTTCATTCCTTCTTTTTTATTGCAACGTGGCATCAAACGATGCATCTGAAATGAGTTTGCCGCATGAAAATGTTTTTTTGTTTTTAATGAAAAGAAGCTAGACCAGAAGACAGAGAAAGAAAATTTAGATTGACAAAGAGCTAGGGTGAGGGTGGAAGGCATGTGAAATGTGAAGATGGTTGGATTTCAGAAAATAACCATAGATGTCAATTAAAGTCATCGTGTTTCTTTGGATACTATTTTGCCCTCAATAATTAATTTTGAAAATAAAAGGTAATTTGCTTCATACAACAGCTAACGCAGAAAGAACATAAACATAGAAAGAAAATTCCTACTGTCAGTCCCCCTACCCCCTAAAATTCCAAAAAGTAAATATATGTTGCCCACTCCACGCTAATCCAAATAAATATGCAGACCTCTCCAGTCTATCTATTCGATTGCTACACTTGATTTATCTGTCCGCGAAGCAGTAAACTTTGCACGGCGGGTTTGGCTGTATGGACGTAACTTTTCATGAGAGCATTGAACACAATGTCTTCTTTGATTTCCCTCAGCGACAGTAACATAAATCACAGTGAATTTGGCACCGTAACACAAGAGTGAGCATATTCTCATTCGTGGCTCCAAAGCCAGGCCGGGAGGCGGATGGTCAAGCATGTACGTGTATTTCAGGTAAAGTATGGCTATAAAGAAAACTTAGACTAAAGTTTAGACATGAAACTTTTCTGCTTTTGTCGTGAGCCCTGCCATTATGTCAGTACGCTTTAATGTCATTTAGACTGACATTCAGGAAGATAATTGTGTGGGCCACGTATAAATGCTATTATACGTGAGGCTTTTCTTTACCTTTACCTTGGTCGGACTTTTCACTGTATGCAAAATTTATGTAAACTGATGCTAATCACTCCTGTCAACGTTTATTTCGCATCGATAATAGCAACATATTTATATATATATATTGCATATGTTTAAATGGTGACTGGTGGGTAGTTTGTAGTCTTTGCAGCACTTTGAGCTCGAAACCACACTGGATGAAATGCGCGCGAAAAATTCTAGTTCTTCCGTGCCTTTATAAGAAGGACATGTATGAAAACAAATTAGCTACAAGAGCTGCTAATTAATAGACAAATGGAATTTATAGCTGGAGAAAGCTTAACAGTGGAACGTTTTCTTTCGTGATTCGTGCGTGTATCTTTTTTTCTCTCTCGTTCTCTCCTCTCTTTCTCTCTCTCTCCCAGGATTAAAAAGGCGAATAACAGCAATCGACCTGCTGTACGTATTGGGACATGGCTGAAAACAAGCAACAACCAAAAAACCCACGTAGTTTCGATAATATGTTATGAATATCGATCCCACATCGCAAGCAATCCATAATTTGTATAATATATATGATTGTTGGTCGATCTATATTTATATATCGACTGTAAGTAAACGAAAAAAAAAAAGGTTTATACTGTTGTATAAGACCATATTAGACGTAATTAACTAGTTTTTAGACGTACGCAAGCGCATACATCGACGTCTATAGATGCCATGCACAGTCTTGCATGCTACAATTAATTGTTGTGCTTCGATCCTTTTCAGAAAACGCGCGCGCGTAAAAAAACAAACAAACAAAAAACCACTTAAACAAAATCAAAAATCAAAAACTCATTGATGCAGTGATAAAGGCATAAAATTGTTTCCTCTTGGGGCGAGAGAAGCGAAATTCGCCACCACGAACCCTTTAATATAAGCACGAACTTGTATTACATCTGTTGAAATATACTTTCTTCTTAATTATTAAAAAGATACATCAAAGCAAGGAACTAATTAAATGCGAGGATTGTTGTTAATTTTATTGGAATAATTCGAGAACAATGATAGCTTAGTAAAAAGTGTTCGTGAAAAGTAAGCTATTGGCGCCTTCTGGCTATACATATGTCGTGATCCTGTAGTCGCCCCTAGTATAGAGCATAGGCCGAGCGCAATTATACACCCCGACATCGGACCCGGTTCGATCTGGACGTCCCTTTCCAGTTGTAACCGGACTGACCGGCACCCTATCGCTACTAACACCCTAGCGCCAAATCAGTCCGTATCCTCTTTTGTCGGTCCAGGGCAGAGGACGGGAGTTCCCTAGGAGAATTTTCCACGCTACGAAAATTCTGGCTCTCGTTAGTCGGGTGCGTCGCCTAGTTCTTACGTGCCTCGCGTTGTGTTCTTTTCCTTTTCCTTCTAAACCTATTTCTGCACGCACCCGAGCTGTCGGCTGTCGACCTAGGAGCCCACAAAAGACCCTGCTTTACTAACTGCACGTAAAGTGTCCTTTCGGTTGGTGTGTCAGTTTCGCCGGACCTTCTCGTGTGTTCTCTTCTGCTGCGTCACGACTGCATACACAGGGACAGTACACACACTAGCACTCTCTGACACTACACGCTCACACAAGTGCTAAAGTTTAAGACATAGATTTTATTTACAGAATATACACCTACCACAAAACAACTGCCAAACTTAACCCTAATCCTAACCCTACCTAGCCAAACCTATACCGCCTAACTCTACTCCCAAAGGGGGAGAAAAAGGAAAGAGAGAAAAGGAGACTGAGTGTCGCGAGCCGCTATTTCCAGCGGACCAGGGGCATCGCTGCCCAAAGGTACTTCTCGCTAACTCGCTGCTGTACGCCCGCATTTTGTACAGGGCAGCTTGGGTACTACGTCATCCGCAGTTGCTGCCCTGTCTCGTGCTGCGCGCCGCTCGCGCGGCCACGCGTGGGGTGGAAGGGGATGTGGGGTGGAGGGACTAGACGCTGTCAGCAGTACCGCTGACCGAAACTAACGCTCCCGCTACACCATGTTCAGTTATACTTCGCTTCGCGATACCACACAACATAAATATATGTACGCATCCAGCTATACTGGTCGTAGTGCAGACCTCGATCTGTCGGTGTGACACGTACTGTTTACAGAGCTGACTGAAAGTGATTCGATCTTCTTCAGATCCTCCGATGATTTAATTCCTCCACCATTGATGCAAGTGTTATACGCGCTGTGCACGTAAAGTGCTTTGCGCCAGGCTTTCAAATGCACTGTTTTATTATAGTGTATAATAAACGATGAACGACATAATTTATGCACTTTATGATTGCTTAAATTAATTCTCACGCCATAATACTATATATATAATCCCCCCCCCCCGAGCTGCACCAGAATTGCCTTCTGGGACAAATAAAGTTTTATCTTAATTGCCCCACGGTACAATGCATTGTCGCACTTGCGTGGATTCAGGTAGTAGTTTTAAAGAACATTGTTGAACGAATTCCCCAGTATAAAACTGAACTTTCGTAGTCTGGTATAGATTCCATAAAGCGTACTACTATATACAGCACGAGTTTGTATTATATACACGTCCATGATATACATGTACAGCGAAACACTGTGGCATGCCGGTATTACAGTCAGCGTCGTCATAACAACAGCCAATCAACGTTGTTAAGATCATGCCCGCGCGTAGTTGATTGCAAGATGGCGGCTACAATCCACGAAAATGTGAACAAGAAAGAGGAAAATCGGGCGTTCTGCCCGTTAGCTTTATTTCTGTAATAACAACAGTGTTTCAGAAAGGTACGTTTTACACATTAAACCGTCTGTTTGGTAAAATGCTGTTACAGATTTTTATCATACTTGGGGCGAGGTTATAGTAATCTAGCATGGGTGTATTTAAGAGCACAGGCCGGACCGTAGATTAATGCCATACGGTTCATGGTTTGAGCAGAAACCGTTATGTTTACGATTGTTGGTTTGAGTACGTGACATAATGAGCAACGTTTATTAATAACTGAATGATTAATTATTGATTTAAGTCAAGACAAAATGGTTATTCTATTAGTGATACTGTGAAGACAGTTTTCTAATACTGTTAGTAATAGCAATAATATAAGAGTTCAATTACGTATTTATTTATCTTGCCATTAGGTACTTCCTACACCAAATGTGCACACATACACACACAAAGTATGGCCCAGTGGACAATGGTCAGCTCCTGTCACAAATACAGTTAGGATTGACTGTCCTAGCCGTGAACATGGCGTTTTTTCACAGCGTGTAGCATATTTTTACAGGGCTGGCTGCTTTTGCCGTGATATAGTCATGTCCTGGCTCGGCATAAAACATCAATTCACCCTCCCCCCCCCACACACACACATCTCTCTGTCTCTCTCACACACACACATTTATAAAGTGAGTGAATTATGAAGGGTGTGTATGTTTAGAGACTGTGACTTCATGGTATGCTTGAACATAATCTGAACATTGTCTTTTTTAAAAACAGGACTTTTATCAAAGAAACTGCATGGTGATTGTGGATTGTTTCCAGCAGATTAGTATACATTTTACCATTGAAGACATCTGACTGTCCTGCTTGAGAAATTGGAATGGCAGCTGATGGTGGCCAGCTGTCATGGAAGTGTTATGAATGTAACATGACCTTTGGAAATCCCACCTTGCTTCAGAAGCACAAAACACGATTCTGTGTAGGTGGTCAGCTAGGAGACCCAGAGCTTTTACTTTTGCAACGAGGACTACGAAGCGAGGACCCACCTAATCCACATCCCATTCCTGAAGATGTGAGTATACCTAAAAGATTCATACATGATAAAACATGCTAAATAAAATAGTTTATATTGTTACTGTGATTTTGTTATTCACAATAAATAGTATCTACTGAATCTGATTATAGATGAAGTATTTTCGGTGTAAGCAGTTATATTGTCTTTTAGAGAATCATGAGTGGTAAATTGATAAAATCTATAAGTGATTAAAAAAATCAAAGAAAGTTTTTTGTCAAGTTTTATTAAATTGAATTTCATTTCACCATTAATTTTCATTTATTTAGTAGATTATTCTTTATGATTTATTCTTTTAAAACGTTTTAACAAATTTGCCAAAAGAGAAAATAAATTTTGATCAGATGGACATTTTTACTTAAAGGTTATAAAATTTTTTAGTGGTGCTTTAAGAAGGCTAAGCAAACCTATAGATATTGTCCTATATATTTCATAGTACTGTTATTCTGACTGCAAAACTGTTGATATTTTTGGCTTTGCAGGATTATATGAGAGAAATGTATAATCTTATTAAAGTGGTAAGGTAGTTTATTGCAGTGTGGTGTTCATTGTCTTGTTATTTCAATTGCTATTTAAATTGTAGTGAGAAACTGTATACCTTTTTCTTTTTGTTCTGTTATCTGGAATGAACAATATGCATACTCATATCTCTAACCTTATTCTTTTTCTGTGATTTGACCCAATCTTTGGAATGCCTTTATTTTGTTTTCCTGATCATTTAAAATAAAAATTGATTATAATCAGTCTGCAAATAATTTCTTGCAGTGTTATCTTTCTTGGTCCATGTGATAAATTTTGTTTTAAATTACATTTCAAGATTCAGTCATTTGATATAAAAATGAACAAAGTAAAATAAATACCTGTTCTTAACATTATGTAGGAAGTGTAAATTACAAAGCTTAGCTAACACTTCACACTCGTAGTCATTTTGTAGAATAATACTCATAAAGTGAAGCACTGTAAAACAGATCATGGGATGTGAAATGTTTACTACCAGCCTATTCCTATCCTTAACCCTCTGAGCATGACATAAAAGTATAAATATTACAAATATTACAAAGACTGGCTGATATAAGTGAAGACTGCAAAGACGACAGTGGGGAAGTTTTTTTTTTTATTATTTCTGCTCTCGGGTAAACATTAGACCAAGGAACCTATATGTTTCTGGAAAGAAGAAAGTTTGAACTTTGCAATAAAAGTAATGAAAATCACCTTCCCTGTGCTTTCCCAACAAATCATGCCCAAAGGGTTACCCACTGATTAATTCCTGGTCACTAACTCTGTGGCTGTCTGCTGCATATGCATCATTTGTTTTCAGTTTTGCCTCTTCAACAAAGTTCCTATCCCTCTTTTGTTTCTGTACTTTATCCCTTCTGTTTGTCCAGAGTATTGTGAAGTTTTGAATTTTTTGTTTAGTGGTAAAACTTTAAGTGTCTTTTAAAGTGTGCATGTTTGTGTGCACCTGTTTTAATGGTTATTTAACATCTTTGATTTCAATTTCCCTCCTTGTCAAAGATAACATTATTTATGTTGTTGCATATGTCAGCTGTTGCTATGTTAATACACCAGAAACTTTAGAGGAGGCATTCTGTTTGTCAAAGCATTTCTTTTTCAATTCTATCCACTTTTGTCACATCCTCCAATCACATCCTAAACATTTAATATGCTCAGATGCTCTTCCTAAATGTCTGCAAATGTAATACTTCTGTAAATTTGCTGACCTCTGATGCTAATTTGCTTTTGAAGTTCCCTTAATGCTGTCAAGCTTATGTCTTAGATCTTGTACATATCAAAATAGTAAATGATGTACTGGAAAGTGTTTTGTCGAGTGGTTAGAGCACCAGTAACCAAGGCTGGAGAAGCTTACTAAAGTGAATTGATTCCTATGTTGGTTCAGTATAATTTCCCTAGTTGAACAGATACTTGAGCCAAAAGAGGGTTTGGAAGGAAAGTCATTGAGAGTGAAATGAACACCACCCTCACGAAAGTGAGATCTTTAATACATTGCTCCCCAATGATAAAGAGACTACCTTTACCTTTAAAGAACATTACCTATGATTTACATAAGCTGTGTATGATCATAAGTGTTCTGATAGGATAATTGATTTACTTCCCCCTCCCATTAGTAGTGCAGTGGACCTGATTTGATAACACACCTTCGCAATGATCTATAGTTTCTCAGGAATGTAAGCATAAGAGATCTGTGGCTTCTAAGTGCTTATTAAAAGAGCATTGGTCTTTAATAATGCTGAAACTAGATAATGAATATCATTGTCTCTAAGAATTTTGTTATTTTATATTCCTATAAGTTCATCATAGTATTCATATTCCACGAGGGTTTTATTGCAACCAAAATGTATATGAAATTGTTGTAGCTCATTTATTTTGGGAACCTGATAGTCTCACTGTGTTTGCAAAACACATACTGTTAATTATTTCTTCCTTTTAGTTTTATACACAAGGATTTAAGAGCATTTATTTTATAAACCCAAATGATATGCATCATCCCAAATTATTAACTAGCAACTAAACATAAATGATAATATTAGCTGGACACCTTATGTGTATTTAGATATGTGATCCTTAACTAAGAATATGATTAAACAGCCACTTATTTTATTCATTGCCTCTTTTTATCCTCTTGAAATCAGAACATATGTCAATGTATTTCATAAACATTTTGGGTGTGCTGTTAACACTTGAATTGCTTCACACCCACATATATCAGGACCTGATGTTCCCTGAGGCAAGATCAATTCAAATAACCTACTTGTTTACAGTACATTGAAGAGTTTGAAAGACAGCTACTTGGTGTCAGTGAAAAGTATTTCAGTCAGACTGCTAGGTTGTGATCCGGGCTAAAAGTGTTTATACAGCAACGCACCAGACTAGCCCTGGCAACTCGTCCTAACACCCTGCTATCTTTTCATCTACTTTCTTTTGTTAAGATTCACCCTTCCAGTTGTAATAAAAGAGGGTCTTTGTGGCTGTGATTGAGAGGCCAAAGTAAGTGTAGTATGGGTATTGATATTTATGTTCTTTGAATATTAGCTTGGGAGAAGGGATATCTTAACTACAGGTGACTCAGAAAGCATGTCCAAACAAATAAGATTGCCTATCTTATATGGGTGTGCCAGCTCAGAGTTGGGTATACAGTGGCCACAAGTCAGCACAGAACAGGCATTGCAGCTGCAAAGCAGAGAACTTTAGAACTTAGCAACTTCTGATGTCTTAGTAAAGCTCTTTTGGGGGCCTGCATTTTCTCAGAAGAAGACAACTGTGTCTTGGGATCAAAAAGTTAAATTGAGGGCAGATTCAGGAGTTTGTTGAAGATATGGCTGAAGATCACAATTTCAAGGCAAACATCAATATGAAAGAAGTGATGACACCACTACCAGGCTGTTCATCACCATCTGCAAACATGGGCAAAAACTTTGCGTTTCTTTTCCCTGTAGGATGAATATGAGTTGAATTTCTTTCCTGTTATTCCCTTGGAAGAAATTTTAGAATTAAGTCCATTATGTCGCTAAGGAAGAAAGTTGGTGAGGTTCAAGATTACAAAGAGCGCAAGCGCAGACAGCGTGAAATTCACAACTTGAAAGAGCGAATGTTGCTGGATGAGCTCACTGAAACAGACAGGCGTAGACAGGCTGCAGGTGGACGGGAGAACCATGACCGCTTGCACCTGTCCAAAGACAAAAATGTTCGACAGCTTCAGATTGAGGTGAGTCTTAAAAATTATCTTCAAAGATGAAATTAGAGGGTTTTTTCTTGTATACTTTTAAAATAAAGAGAAACAAATTTAAATTGTTGTAGGCAGTTGTATAATGTAATATTTTGCAATTTGCTCACATGGAATGTATTATCAGTTTGAACAAAGGCTTTTTTGGAAATTTTTTATCTTACCCAGATGTGGCACTGTAAAATACAAAGAATGTATAAAGACTGTCCACACTATAATGGGTTATGTGAGTTTATTAATGTCAGATTAATGTTATTTTTCAGTATGAACGTTTAAAAGAGAAGGGAATGCTAAGAAGAAACGAACCTTTTGGTGCACGCAGACGCAACTGGCCTGTTTTTTCAAGCATTCCTGACAACTCAGTCAGTATATATATAATGATGAATCAAGTCCACATGCAGCCTTGGGAGTTGTGCCATTTTGGTTTTTGTTACAGCTGTGTTTATGCACTTTTAATTGCTGTTTTTTTTTTCAACTGATTGAAATTTGTCTGGCATTTTGTTCAGTATTCTTTACATTTGTGACTTATATGATTTTTTATTGTTTTGGATTCATTAATGTCTTTAATATCCCTAACTAGTTATGAAAATCAAGCAAGTTTTTTGCTTTTAACTTATTATATTATTCTTGTTTATTTATTATTAGTAGTACATGTATTATTTTACAGTTTTGATTGTAATCTTGGCTACAAAAATCACAAATAATTAAATATGTTTTGTATCCTTTGTTAATTTTAAAAAGTGTGATGTTTATATGGGTGGGGAGAGAATGTGAGTGAGAGCAGCCAGACAAAAGTTAATTTAATTTATAAGTACAACACAAACATGAAAATGCCATACTAAAAGGTAATGTCTGTTGTTTTTGGACAGAATGATCCTCCACGTTACAACCCCAGGCAAGATCCCAAAATACAACAGCTAGCCGAGAGCCATGGCCGACAAATGGAGTTTCTCCATAACAGAAACAGAGAGTTGGAACGCCAGCGAGAAGGTACCTTTTTAAAATCTTTTTTATTAGCTGCAAGCAGTACTTAATATGACAGGAAATAGATTTTGAAAGGTAGATACTCTATGTTAAAAGCTTAAGAATGAGAATTATATCTAGCATAATATGATTGATTAGAATCTGAATGTCTCAGTTTTGTTTTAATGGACCAATGTTCCATTCTCAACATGTAAGGACTTGTTTAGACATGTTTAGACTCGTGGAAGACTGAACATTAGAAATACCAGCTTTTGTACCTGTTAAAAATGTTTTGCTCCCCTTTTGTTAGTTTGATAATAGTCACAGTGATTGTATTGTTGTCGATTGATTAGCATGACTTAAGTAGTTATATGGTGAATGAGGAAATAAATATCTTAATTATATTCATGTGTAAATGTTAATAGTAAAAAGATAAATTTGTTAAAGATTGAAACAAACATGCAGTATCATTAAAAACAAAACTTCAGCTGTTGCAAAATGTAAGTAGTTTACAGTAAGTAGTTTACAGTATAAATTAAGTGCCTATAGAAAATTTTTAACATTTATTTTTCAGGATTACTCAAAAGATCTCCCTCTGACGATCCAGTAGCATTAATTTAATGTGATCCAAATGAAGAGATTATGTTATAGCTTTTTCATGTATGTATAATTGTCATTTTGAATAGAAAGTGTTTGATAAGTTTGACTGACAGCATCAAACATTTTTCCATAGAAATCCGGCGGCGGTTAGAAGAACTTGGTCGTCGTCCACCCAGAGAAGACCACTCTACTGAAGAGTTGCTGCGAGAACTGAAAGAACAAGAAGCTCGAAATCAGCGGCTCTTGGATGAGCTTAAGCAACAACTGCTGGAAGCAAGACGCTCCGTGAATATAGTGTGAGAGATTTTTTAAATCTTTGACAATGCTTATTCAATTACAAATAGTCTTCTTACAAGACTGCAACAATATTTCTAAGAAACTAAAGATTAATTGTTGTGATTGTTGATATTTTTGTTTGCTTATTTTTGAAATGCAGGAAGACTGAACCAGAACGTCAGACAAAATCTTATATCTATCCCATCTACTATGGAAACTCCCTTGTAGCAGAAATTGTGTAAGTAAATAAGGGACTTATGTGATTAGCTAACAACTGTCAATTTTTTAAGCAAAAGAATGTCGAGTGCTTGAGTATGCACATGTGCACACACATTTGTTTTTAAACTAAGAAGGAAAGATATGAGAATACTCATGTGAGTTAAAATTCCCACGAATTATAGTTTTAAGATCTTACTGCAGGGCTGTGCGTCAGGCTTATCTTCAAAATGGAGGCAATGACCCAGACATCTTGGCTCAGTTAGCACAGATGCAAGCAGAGGCCCAGGCCATTGATGACAGTATGAGGAATGCTCAGAAAAAAGGCAAAGGTAAGTAATTGATTTGGCCCTATACTCCACTGGGGGTGAAAAGGAATAAGAAGAATTAGGTAATTGATTAGAGCTTTTCATGATAACACAATGTCAGAACCATAGTCATTTCAGAAAAGAGACTTGAGTGCACAATAGCATGATACCATTGTGTCATATTTTTATCAGACATATCTCAGCTTCACTATTAATTTATCATTAAAGACTTCTGTCATAATGAAAATAATTACAAAAGTAATCTTTCTTCAAACAGTTTGAGCCAGCTCTTACTTAAGTCTTCATATTTAGTTAAACTGGTTTTTGTTAAGTCCATGTTCATAGCATTTATAAATGTCTTTGTGATTGAGAAGCTAATGCATATTATAGGTCTTTAAGAAGAGTTGAATAAGACTTGAATGAGTCTTCAGTTCACTTAAGTAAGATCTAGTACATTTTCTGTGTAGACAGGTGTTTTAGATGCATTTATGATTTTTTTTTACTTTGTTTAAATAGATAGGAAAGATGGTGTTCCTTCAAATCTTCTAACACTTGAATTGGAGAATGAGCGACTCCAGCGCCAACTTCTTCTTCTGCAAGAACAGAAAATTATCTCCACAAATCGTCGCAAAGACAATCGTGAAGGTATGCCAGCCCAGCCAGTCCCTAAAGTTCCCCAGAAGGCTCCTGCTATGCAACAATCTTTGTCTAAATGGGTTCAGACCAACCCTGTGCCTCTTGTAGATGCTAGCAGTTCTGCTCTTCCTCCCGCTAAAGATTATGCTTCCAAACGGAAACAAGCTAAAAGAGACTTAGATGAACGTTGGGGTGCAGGTGAGGAGAATAATTATATTCCTACAGTAACAGGAAATCAAGCTTCTACAGGTGTGGGTGGTGGGAAGAATGCAGGTAAACCAAAACACCCAACAAACCAAACACAGCCACAGGAGCAGCACCCCAGTCCTAGAAAGTTAGACACAGTTCAGTCTCTGCGTCCTGATAGAAGGCTAGACACAATTGAAGAAGCTGCTTATGATGAGGAATATGATCCAGACCAGCCTCTGGACATAAATCTTGTAGCTTTATCTTCCAGGCAGAACAGAGTGCTCTATCCATACAAGCCAAACGTTGGTTCGGTGGTAGTAAAATCAGAAAGACCATATGGACGAGTAGACTTTTATGGAAGAGAATTAGATAAGGATGGAAATTTTGTGAAGGAATCTGGGTTGGAAATAGAGAAACCAAAACCACCCAAGTAAGTCTTAAGCCCAAAGAAGATCGCTTCCCATATTACAGAACTCACTTAGCAGGCCAGCGCCTTGGGTTTTATGAACATCATCTGAGGGAATTGTTTCAGAGATCTGAAGATTTGATTTTTCAGGACACCATACTACTACAATCTGCATAGAAACCGAAAACGTCGCACAACTGATGAAGATGAAATGCAGTCATTGTATAGTCCAAGGAAACCGAGAAACCCTCCTCTAACTCTGGATGAAGTGAATGATAGTAATGAAGCACAAGGAGAATCTGAAGACAGTCATGATGAAAATTCTGGTGGTCAGCAGAAGAATAATGCATCAGCACAGACAAACAGTGAAGAGCTGGCTTTAATGGATTCTGTAAACACATCTGACAACTTGGATGATCCTCAGCCCGGAACATCCACAGCCCAAACTCCCCGGCAGCAGAAGCAAAAACCACAACATGCATTACACACAAAAGAGCCTCAAAGTTCAGAACCACAAGCCCAAACCAGAATAGACAAATGAAAGAAAATACCCCAGAGCAGAAGACAAGACCACATGCCAGTCCAAACACTCAACAGAGGTATCCAACAGTTGCTGAAGTTTATGGGAGTAATGCTTAGACTTAATGCTATCCCTGCAAAAGCTTCCTTTCCTGCTCAACATGTTCAGAGTTTATAAAGCTCGTCAGTTCTGTACAGAGAGGTCTCTGTATATTGTATCTAAATTTGTTGTAATCTTAAACAAGTTATTTTTATTAAATCCAACCCCTTTTTATGGCTCTGTTCTAAACAGTCTTTTACAGAATTGGAAGATTCAGGCTAGCATCACAGAAGGTCCAGTTAATTATTGTAAATGATGGCATATATCATGACATATGCATATGCTTTGTTTGCTTACTCCATGGAACAAAATATGTGTGTGTCTCTGCATGGATAGTGCGTGTTAGATGTACATTGACTGTACTTTGATCAATATATCGACAGTTTTTTTTTTACCTTAATTTTCTCTGCTGCTATTTAAGCATTTGTTCATGGTGTATTGCTTGTATATGCTACTTTAATAGAGTTATGCTTGCAATCCAGTCGTAGGTAGATTCTTATAATTGTCACTGTACTGTTCTGGTTTCTTGCTTGCAAGAAAAAATTCTTTTTTACCTATTTCTGTTGGTGTGTTTATGTTTTATAAATTCTAAAACAGCAATGGGACAAATAGTCCAAACAGCAAAACGATAAGTTTTGCTATTTAACATTTAAAAAAAGCTGATTTTTCTTGGTGTTCCAGGTGTAAGATGCCAGAACAACCACAGGTTTATCAAAGAGTTTGTTTATTACTATATTATATAAAAATACATGACATTGTTGGTAGGCCTAACTCAAGTGATAATTAATGAATTCCCTAGATGAATTCCCCAAATTTGAGCCAGTATTGTTGTTCTGTTCACCCAGCACGAGCCTTTTAATATTCTTGTCTTTCCTTTGGAAAGAAGTAAAAGCTTAGGCATGAGACAAAATTTTTTAAAGTTCAAAGACAGTTAATTCCATCAAATCATATTTTTGTTTTATTTTATGATAATGTGTAAAAGGTCAATCTTGCCACATCAATAAATTACTTACTATTATGGGACTGCTTCATTAATTTCTGTTCGAAGCTCGACTTGCCTTCATGGATTAATAGCTGATGTATGAACTGATGTGTGCTTTATTCAGATTGTTATAAAAAAAATTCCAAGTACTTTTATGAAAACTTTTTAATGATATTGCTGTGTTTTGTTAACCTGGAGGTTTCTTAATGTCCTGTTAACTTTGGCATGCCTTTAAGAGTGCAGCAATGAAAAGTATAATAAAAAAAAAAGGCATAACAGAAAGATCTATCAGACGAAGGACGAGCTTTGAGTTTCTTTCTATCAAATTTCCTTCCAAACTCCAAAATTCTGGTTAGAAGAAAACCCATTTTTATGTTACCTGTGCATGGGTCAATAAAAAAAATACCCTTCTCTGTGATTTGAGAGAGCGAGCTTATGTTTAAAGTCAGTTGCCCAGAAAAGGAGATAATAGCACTTCAGTGAAGAGTCATTGCTTGCCTTGTTGCAGGTGGAACACGTTTCTGTCATATTTGTGATGCTTATATTCAGCACCTGCCACTTGAAAGAATTTGAGTAACTGAATATGATAAGTTGTTATATAAATGATCAGATGTTTCTATATTTGTTTCATGGACATTTTAAATTAAGTTTTACATTCCATGCAGTCTTTCAAAAATAATTTAATTATGACTGTCCTTGCCATACAGACTGTTTACAAAAAATTATTTTCTTGATTTGTATTGTTCTGTTAATGTAGGCACTGATATGTTCTAGATAAATATCTATGTTTCATGTAGCAATTTTCAAGTTAACACTTGATATGAATGACTGATTAACTGTTCCTTACTATTTAAGACTGAAGAATAATCTTTTTTTTGAGGTGGTTCACAAGAACAGGCAAAATGGTCAGATGACAGTATAGGGTGAAACAGCAGACATTGTCAATAACATATGTGAATGTTCAGCAAAACAGTCCTGAAAAGACATTTTTTTTCCATTAGTGTTAAAAGTGGCTGACTATAATATTATTATCAATTTTTCTTATAAAATATTATATGAAACTGTGAAATATATGGTCTTTCAGTAAGTTCTTTTAAAAATTTTATTGAATAGATATTTACTTGAAATATAATATTTCATGTCTGCTGAGCATTGATACCATTTGGTCAGGAAATATACGCATGATTGTAATAGTTTATATATTCAAGTCTCTTTTTGTTCTTATCTAACAGTTGCATTAGTTTATGCAAACGACACACATTTTGTGTATGATTGATAGGTTTTTTAAAAAGTTGGTTTATAAATAAAAGTATAACTTTACCTTCTATTTTGTATTTTCTTTCCATTAGGTATAGTGCTCAGCAGACACTTTTACTATAATTTATTTTTATTGTTAGATCATAATCTTCAGAAAAAATCCTTGAAAAGATACTTAAAATTTTAAGTAAATTCTAATATTTTTGCAGTTCTGAGCATAATGCAACAGTATAATTTAAAAGATGCAAGTGAAATTGTCTGCTGACCTATGCCAGAGTGTGTGCATAATTATGGACGTGTGTGGGTATGAGAGAGGGAAGTTGGGGAAAGAGTTCATGAGCATGTGTGAGAGAGAAAGAGAAAGAGACTATGCCTATATGTGTGTGTGTGTGCTTGTTTACATGTGTGCACTTGCGTTTATGGGCATAGAGATGAGTTAATAAGACTTTAAAGATAGTCACCATGCAGTGGATGCCATAAGGGATTTATGATTCATACAAACCTGAATCTGTCATGTCCCACCAGCAAACAGTGCAGTTCAAAGAACTAAACAAATGCACAGTCTAAACTCACCAGCTTTGAAGCAGTAAATATGTATCTGTAGAGTAAATAGGATTCCCATTTGTTCTACCATCACAATGGCATGTGCTTGCACACCACATAATCATATACAGAAGACTAAATAGAACATGTAATAGGATTTACATCTTTCTTTCTCTCTCTCATAGGCATGCACACACACATGTATATATACATAAATGCACACAGTCTCAAATATATAAAAAAGCATATTCTTCATTCTGGTAAAATCATGGAATTTAAGGATTATTTGTATGCATCCTGCAATTAGAAAACGTTTTAATAAATGGTGTAATTGACTTATTGTTTAGTAAATGTGAGTGCATTAATAAATTAACTTCCACAGCCTATCGTTTACTTAATGTTAGCGTAATAATTTAGCTTCCAGGACCCATATTTTAGTAAATGTTTGTGTAATAATTTGACCACAATAATGTATCACTTAATACACCCTATCATGGCATTAATTTGACTGCCACATGCAAATTAGAGAGATGGAGACTTTTGTGGCTGTTTATTTATGTTTGAATATTTCATTCAGAATCTTGCTGAAGGTGTCTAAAATTTGTGCCTTTCTGTTAATGAAATCCTGATGAAAATTACATTAATGCATTTGAAATAGCTTAATTGGCACTTTCCTGACAGTCAGTGAGGCAGTGTTGGGACACCGTAGTTAGTTAGGCATGTCAACAATACAGTGATGATCGGATGTCCTGGGCTTAGATCTCGTTACAGTAGACCAATTGATGTATAATGTATCTCTAATGGCTTGGGGTAAAACACCTATTCCCACAAAAGCCAGTATGAACATTTATTTTGTAAAGAGTCTGATGACATCAAAGAGGGTTAGTGCCAAATATATTTAGCTTTCTTACGAACTAAGTAAACCCGAACACTAAGTCTGCTGAAATCTATCTAAAGTGCTAACTTGGTATACTTGTGAATGTCTATATTTGAGAAAGACTATTCTTTCTCAAAGATTTACTTACATGCCTTATTTGATCTATTTATTTCTTGCAAAATCCAGAAAGCTTCTTAAAGTCTTGTTGGATCCCATGAGTGTAAGGATCATGGGATTCTGTGTGCAGTTAATGAATCTAACAGCTGATGCTTGAAATTTCAGATGAACTTGACCAGGAAATACGTCGTCTTCATCGTGACCACTTGCAGAAAATGTACCAGCTACAGCGAGAAATTGAACGTCTGCGACAGGAAACGCTCTTTGATCGGATGCGCTTTGAGATGCAACCTCCGCCCCCTACAAAAATAATCTTACAGCAACAGGGACCTCAGCAGCCGCAGGTCTGATCTGTTTAGAAGGCATAGTTGTATTTCATGAATAATGAAAGTATACAGCCCTATACAGTAACCATATCAAATAGTTACATGCTATGCATGGAGGGATTTGAAGTGTCAGAAAATAGAATAGCATTTCACTGCTTTAATGTTTAAGCTTTTTTTAAAATTGGTCATAAATGGTGTATTGTTTAACTTGCATTTTGTAATCATCATGCCTTAATAAATATTTTCTTTCCTAACAGCTTTATGGTATGATTAGTGACAAGACTTTGTTTTATATATTTTTCTGCAGCGAGCTTATGTGGATCTTGAACAGACAGTACCCTATGATCAGTAGTAAGTTGGCATTATTTGTTTATTTGCTGTGGAATGACTACATCATGTATGTAAATTAACATGTAAATGACTATTTTTTTTGAAAGATGTGCTCAGGTTTATTTTGACCAGACTGCTGAGGAAATTTCTAATCCTAGTGTAATATTGTTATAATGTTCAATGCGACTGACAGCTTTGTCATTTTGAAATCTGTTTTGCATTACTAAAACTGGGTTTGTGTTAATGCTTACACAGTTTACTACATGCTGAATGCAATACATTCTTCTGCAAGTTATTTAAAATTCAATGTAACATGACTTGAGCTGTACGTCAATGATGACATATAGCATATGAATGACAAAATGTGAATGTCGTTCAGTCAGCATGGAATTTGCTCCCCACCCCAACACTGATAATCTTCCTAATCTACTGTATCTATATATATATACACACACACACATAGATATCCTAGCATACTGTATATTCTTTCTCACAACACATATATGCACACTCTCTGATACAAAAACACAAGCACTTGCTAGCCTATGCATGCATGTAGATGCAGAATACAAGTGTTTTTGTAGCTGATCCCTTTTCACAGACTTTTTCTGAATGGCTTTTAAAATAAATTGTGTCTGTATCTTCATCAAATATGCCTCAAAATTCTTATATTTTATGGGAAAATAAACACCGTTTTAAGGTAGTCTGATATAACTGCTGGTAGACTTTAAAGTGTAATAATCAGCAGAACATTGAGTTTGCAAAGGAAGCCTCTTTGCAGTTCCAGTCCACGCCGTGTGAATGCTTATGGACATACTTGGGTGCACACACAACATCGCCAGGATATGGAAGGAGACCCTTATTTTGACCTTGATCTGTGAATGTAATTATTTTTTTTCTAGGAACATATAATTGTGTTAATTATTTTTGTTGCCTTCTTTAACTGTTTAAGATGTGAGCTATATTTCATTAACTCATTTAATAGGGGCTTATCAACTGAATTAAGCTATAGCTATGAAGACATTTAATTGTATTCGTGGGCGGGAACCATGTAGGAAGAGCTTATAGCTGAAGTGTAACCTCAAAAAGCTTGTTAAAAAATAACAACAAAAACACCTCACATCACTTTTTTACTAAAATGAACTCATTTATTTTACAGAAATCAAAAGAAGAAGAGGATAAAACTCATGAGGAAATTACATTGATTACCACAATCTGGAATACATTTAGATTTTTTAATATATACTTCCTTTTAAAAGTAGGCAAATGCTAACAAAATATCAAAGATGCTGCCAAAAAACATACTGTTTTTTGTCTAATTTGAGGCAGCTGCATTTTTGTAATTTTGTACAAAGCCACAGCTGAAATTAACTTTTTTACTCCACAAATTGTTTTGTTGTTCTTAACCATATCAAAGTATAACTGATGTATTTAAGCTGCCTTATGCAGCTTTGTGTATTGAATTATATAGATTCAGTGTCAGTTTCCAGATAAAGATATTTAATGCACAAAGGTCTGATCATCTTTAATATATGTCAGGGTGTGTATCCCTACAATGCCACAAAAGCTGAGCTGCTTCATCCTGGGTGTTTCCCCAGTGCTGCCAAGACCAGTGTTTTCACTCCTGTTCATTGCAATTACAAGTGACAAAAAGTGCATCCTTTTTAGTCAGGATTGTATTTCAGTCTGAAAGCCAGATTAGTCCAACCATAATTCAATTTCTGCTTATAACTTAATATTTAAAATTTTCTGTATTGAAAAAAAATTTTGTTTGTAAAATGGATTAAAAAGTTAAAAAGAATTTGAAGATCTACATATATATTTGGCAAGGATATATTTCTTATACTGGTTATGAGAACAGACCTAACTGTAGGATGAATGAAGTCATTTTACTTTTATAATTTGGATTTAACTGAACTTTTTTTATTGTGTTTAAGTATGTAACTCAGTACATTAATGGATATTATAAACAAGAAATGCATATATAACTCCACTTTTTTATACATATGAATTTATTTATGCCTACTTTATGAAAAGTCTCTATTGCAACTTTAAAGTTAATACCCACTGATACATCGATTCTCTGATTCACATATCATTAATATTCTTGGAATAAGCAGAATCCTTCATGCATCACTTAAATTAGTTTTTTCAATGATGAAAAGAAAAGAGTTCTCAGTTTTCAA
Organism: Pomacea canaliculata; assembly: GCF_003073045.1. Classification (NCBI taxonomy): domain Eukaryota; kingdom Metazoa; phylum Mollusca; class Gastropoda; order Architaenioglossa; family Ampullariidae; genus Pomacea; species Pomacea canaliculata. The sequence continues at coordinate 12,784,114 of NC_037599.1, forward strand.
AAGACACAATCATAAACTTTAGACATGGTAAGAAATGCGTAAATGGATCATCAGTTGAACTTGGGAGATAATGTAAACCCTGATCACAATAATACTCTCTCAATATATAATATTACTAGAAAAATGAATCATTGCTTTCTTTTTGATTGCAGAATTAAAAGTAGATGTGAAGAGACAAAATTATTAAAAAAACATAAATGCTACATCTGTATCAAAGTATTTGCTAGGCATTTGGATAGAAACTTGTTAAATTGTGACACTCAGCACATTTTGTTGCAATATACACAGAGGTTAACTTGTTTTCATAATCTTTATCAATCTTGTGGTTATTATTCGCATAATAGCATGTTTTCCATGCAAATATGGGTAAATAAGACCCAGTATATTTTTAGTCAGATACTCAGAAATCCTATTTTATTACTTGCTCTTGAATGCATGTTTATATAATAATGTTTGTAATGCTTATGTCTGCTTATACACATACACTTATGTTACTATTTTGTTTGCTTTATTTACTGTATTTATAAATTTTTGTAGTAAAGATAAATATAAATCAAACTGATTTTGTTTTCTGTACCAAAAGATTCTGGGGAAGTGAGCATGCTTTGGATTTTTACAAATAAGTAAATTTAAAAGTAGATGTACCCAGTTGTAAGTATTTTATAGATTGCTTTATTTCTAAAAGAAATTCTGTAACCTCACACTGAGCACTAAATGTTTTTTCATTTTCAAAATTTATGTGTAGATATAATACTTATCAGCTTTCTGGTGGGTTTAGCAAGTAAAAATATTACAGGAAGAAGTACAGAGTTGTAAGATATAAAACAGAAAGGTGAGACTGGAAAAAATGGAGAAAAACACATCCAACAGCCTGCAGAATCAATCTTCTTGCAATGACTATAGCATATATATACATGAGAACGTTTTGTCACTTATAAAGGGAAGCTGTATAACTTACAGTTCCAGCCTGCAAAACCTCATTTATTCATATTTAAGGTAAACAGCTCCAAAGGAACAACACTGCCTTTTTTCATGGTACATAGTTATGTTTCAACATGATCAAACAGTCTTTCCATATTGAAATGATGTTTATAAGTAGTTTTGAAATAAAAGAATTTTTTTTTTACACAGTACTGGTCAGATAATTGAATATACTTGATCGTGACCTTGATTCTATACAACCGAAGAAGGAAGGAGAAAAACCTAAGAAATTAATTGTTTGCATTATATGATGATAAATATATGTTGCAAGACAAAGAGCACGTTTTGATGGTTTTGCTACAAAATAGATCTTTTTTTGTCTTGTTACAGTGCAGGGTTTGTGATGTTCTATGACTTTGTCTTAAACCTTGACCCCAGCATCACTGCTATACGTCTGCTAGTTGGTCTTCACAATTTGTCTTCAAAACTTGGTGAGCCCACTGTGTTGCCTCTGGTGTACACAGAACCTGCCACTCGACAAAACTATCCTCAAAATGTCTGCAATGCTGTCATTGGTGCAAGGCAGCCAGTTCCAAGGTATTGTCCTTACTCCTGTGTATTTTTATAGTCTTTCTGAAATGGACGTTAACTTTCGAATATAACATTTCTAAGGTGCATTTTTTTAGACTGTCTTATATTTTAAATATATTTAAAAATGCATGCATATAGAGACATTGAAGCATTTCCATGTCTTTATGTGTTGATGATAAGGATATATGTTTTTTTTTAAATGGCTACAATGGAAATTTTGATTTTAATCAATGATTTTAGTAAAAACTAAAGTTATTCACAGTAAATTTTGGGGGTTGTAGGTGTCCACCTCAGTCAGACCTGGGCATTGTGGTGGAGCTACAGGCTGCTGGAGCTACTGGTTCACAGCATGACCCTACACGCCTCATCACTCGTGCCTGGTCTAAGATACCACTTTTCGATGGGCAGGGTCGCCTTATGCCTGGCAGATTCAAACTGCCACTCCGATGCAGTCCTATCAAGCCATACATTCCCTTTGGTGAATTGGACTCCATTCCTCAGGTTTTGTTTGTTTATATTGCTTACATGCCGAACCTGACACTTCAATTTTACAAATAGATTTGAAAGCTATTCCGATTAAATGGATTAGAAGTAATGTTTGAAAAGAGGACAATTTTATAAGCAGCTTCACAATTTATAAACATCCATAAAAGCTGTATATATTTATAAAGGTAGTTTTTCTTTTAATTGCTGACTGACAGATGCTCCTGTGTTCAATGTTAAGTCGCTTTTGTCAGACAGGAAGTTAATGTTAGAACCTGCAGTCAATAATTTAACAACAGAACATTGGACATTAAATTTTGATGATTATGTTTGATCTTCAGTATGGAGATGCAGAACTCTACTACCGCGTTGTGCACTACCGCGATGCAAGTGTACAGTCTTTGGCTACCATTGCTGCTATTAACCATGACTTGTATCAGACAGCACCCACTGTGAGTACTTCCTGCTGGTTAAAAACTAATTCATATCTAAATGACCTATTGCTTCAGTAGATGTTCTCTTCTTTTTCTTCTTTCTTCTTTATACTTCTTGATCTTCAACTTAAAGAGGTTTTTATTTTCTTCTTCTGCTTCATCCTAATAAAAAATATAGTCATTTTCTGCTTTTTAATCTGCTTCTTATAGAGAGGATCCATCCCCTTTTATTTATTCACAAATGACATAGGTGGATAAAGACACATGTCATTCTTTACTTTGACAGCATCAATAATGCAGAGAGTCTAAGAAAAGTATAAACTTAGGTATATTAGATACATATAAGTACATTTCAATCAATAGATCGGATACTCAACTTCTTTCCTATTCTGTTCTCAAAATTAAAGAAAGTTGAAACACTTAGGAATGACTGTTTGGTTCTGTGTCAGGTTTCAACACTTTTCATTGTTTCATTAGTCTCATTGATTTCAAATTCAAACATTTAAAAGATCTTTACATACACTCCTATACCAGGTAAGATTATATTCAGCCTTTGACTTTTGAGAGATGTCCAATCTTTTGATTTATATAGGAAGAAAAATCTACAGTCTCTCGTATTTACTATGGACTTTTTCTATGGACAAATAAATCTCATTATGAGCCAAACTATAGGTTAGAATCTGGATAACTCACAGGTATTTAATTTATACAATTGGTTAGGATATTCATACTGCACAGGTATTTAATTTATATTTTAGGTTAGGATCTGTATAGCTCACAGGTATTTTTGTTAGAATCCGTCTAACTTACATAGAATCTATGTAACTCACATGTATTTAATTTATATTATAGGTTATGATCTGTATAATTCAGTTTTTCAATTTATATAGGTTAATATCTGTATTTCTTACAGGTATCTAATTAAGCTTTGAAAAGTTTTCAAAAAATAAATTGCTTCTAGTTTTCAGTATCCACTACCTCATTGAATAGTTACGTCTTTCAGTGTAAAGCCTCGTTTCATTGCAAAACTTTAAGTTAACTGTGTGTTTTGTGTGTGTGAGAGAGATTTGATCATACAGACCACAAATAAAATCGTCCTGATGGTGTGTTTCTCTCTTACAGGGAGGTGTCCTCCCCCAGACCATCATTTCTCCCCATCTAATACCTCCCCCTCCTTCCACATTACCCCCTGACTCTCCTCATGAGTTTCATTCACCAAGACATGCAAGGTATTTTTCCCTAGAGGAATACTTCTTAAAAAGCCAGTTTTATTATTTCTGATTAATCTATCCCTAAGTCAGCCTTTTTTTTTCCATTATGTCAGTAACTGCAACTTTTAGTATACATTATGAGTATTAGCAGTGGAACAGCTGTAAGTCTTGAAAGGCATTATTTTTCTTATTGGCAACAGTAGTCTGAAGTGGAAGCTGCATTAAACCCACATATCTGCTTTAGTTTGTATATTGTGTCACTTGCACATTCTGTATTTGTATGGTTGTGGGATTACTTTTGTACCTCTGTAGCCTATGCTTTGCATTCTGTAAAAAGTTAACTTTTTAAAATTTACTTCTAACCAGTGATTAGCAGCAAGCTATGTGTTTACTAATAAGTTTTCTGCACAGTCTGAACAGAAAGATTATAATAGAAATTTTGCTTTCATATTTGATAGTTAACCATTTTTCTGATACATGTGTAAAATACTTGTTGCAATTTTTATCAGAGCTGGAAACCATCTTGGTAATTTTTCTGCTGCTTGAACTTATGTTTGTGTCTCTAATATTGCAAAAAGAACTTTTTTGTTATTAGAATTAAAGTGGCTTCTTGAGAATAATCTTATAAAGATGCATTTTAAATACAGTTTAAATGAAACTGATTTTTAAATTCCCTTTTAGCCGGATGTCGAACCTCCCGAGGATTGGGATGATGAACTCGGCGGAGCCTATTATAGGCTTCCAAGTCGACCGAGTGAAACACAGTGAACTGGGAGAAGGAAAAGTCAGGCTTACAGCATATTATGTATCTACTGGGAAGGTGGGAATATTTCAGATAATAATAATCAAAACAGATTAAATTAAAATGACTGAATGGTTTTATAAATTACATCTTGACTAAATGCAATTTTTGTTATTTATTTTATAATAATTGTTAGTTTTGTTAAATATTTAAATTACATTTCAATAAATGTCACCTTTGAACAGATATGCACTTAGTGTTGATTGTGGCAAGGTTTCTTCTATCAAATCTTGTTTGTTGTACATGGACATTAGTTTTTGTTTTGACAGTGTGTCTTCTGTAATCTGCTGCACACAGGTTGTACAGTCATCCACAAGCCCTGTAACATGTAGCACAACAGCAGTCAAGTCTAATTTCAAGTATGGTTATCACATTTTCGGCCAGCAAGAGGCCACATTTCATGATGTTCAGCTGCAAGGAGACATGTTGGTTATTGCACGATTCTATCTCAAGCGTCAGCCCAGTGAAGAGCCAGATGACTTATTTTTGGAACCACGTGCTCAAGAGAAGTCATTGTACGAAGAGGAAAGCCTCGTAGCATGGGCAGTCATTCCTCTTGTGCTTTGTGCTAATCCTGGTTAGTGGCCTTGAGATTTATTGAGGCAAAAAACTAAAAAGATTAATAGTGAGGACTTCTACTTAGTAATAATTACAATAGTCTGTAGCCTGTTTTTTTTTTGCTTGGGTTGTTTTATTTGGAAAGTGCTTATATTATTCCTATGGAAAAAAAGGATATGAAAGAAATGGAAGCTGGATTACCTGGAGAAAGCCCCTATAATGATCAGCACTTTGACAGAAGTATGTCCCGAGGAAGATCTTAATCCTATCTATCTATCTATTCCTCTTTGTGCATCAGGTTGCACATAAGGCCTCAACCAGAGTCCGCCACCGATGTCGATCGGCTGAAACACGCTCTAGGTGACCCCATGTCCAGCCCTTTCCTTTCATCTCCCTTTCCACTGTTCTTCTCCAAGTTTCCTTTGGGCGGCCTCGTTTTCTTCGGCCGTCTGGAGTCCATCGTAGGGCGACTCTGGAAAGGTCTGCTGTCTGCTGGCGGAGCACATGTCCAATCCATCGCCAACGCCTTCGTTGAACCTGCGTGGTGATGGACTCGGTTTCACTTCTTCGGTGGAGTTCTTCGTTGGTGATGGTGTTTGGCCAAAAGATGTTAAGTATGCGCCTGAGGCATCTGTTTTGGAAGACGTCAAGCTTGTTACTGATGGTTTTGGTCATCTTCCAAGATTCTGATCCGTAAAGGAGGGTGCTGATCACATTTGACTTGAAGATTCTCAGCTTGATCTTCTGGCTGATGTTTTTTGCCTTCCATGTGCTCCTGAGTGAGGCAAAGGCCTGACTGGCTTTCGCCAGTCGGGCTCGAATCTCCACCTCCGCATCCCCAGTGTTTGACATTTTGGACCCAAGATAGGAGAAACTGTCAACTTCCTCAATCTCATCTCCATTTAGTTTGATGCTGTCTTGGACTCTGGCGTTCACTCTCATACTGTTAGTCTTTTTTGTGCTGACCTTCAAGCCAAGGTTTCCAGCTGTTTCTGAGAAGGCCTTTGTTTTTTCCTGCATGTCTTGGTGGCGGTGTGACAGCAGGGCAATGTCATCAGCAAAGTCCAAGTCTTCCAGTGCTGTTGTTGCTGTCATAGTCATGGTCCATCTGAGCCCTCTCCTCTCGCTGTCGGTGGAAGTCTTCATGATCCAGTCCATGGCCAGGATGAAGAGGAACGGCGACAGAATGCAGCCCTGCTTCACCCGGTACTGACGTTGAAGGGTCTGTGAGCTCCGTGTCACAGACAACCTGGGATTTGAAATCGCTGTACAGCATTGCAATGACTGAACAAGTTTTGCAGGGACTCCGTAATGCCTCAGGATCTTCCATAAGGACTCGCGTGGATGCTGTCAAAAGCCTTCTCCAGGTCGATGAAATTGATGTACAGCGGTGTGTTCCATTCGTTGCTCTGCTCCAGAATCTGTCGCAGAATGAAGATGTGTTCGGAGCAGGATCGCCCAGGGCGAAATCCTGCTTGCTGTGGTCGGAGGTCTTTCTCAAGAGTTGCCGTCAGTCTTGACAAAACAATCTTGCTGAAGACCTTGCTGGTGAGGGAAAGAAGTGTTATGCCCCTCCAATTATTGCAGTCTCCAAGATCTCCTTCTTGGGTAACTTGAAGATGAGCCCTGTCTTCCACGCAACAGGACCTGCCCTGATTCCCAAATTTGCCTGAAGATTTCAGTCAGCTTGGGAGCTGTCACATTCACGTCTGCTTTCAACATCTCTGCTGTTATTCCATCTGCCCTGGTGCTTTGCCGCTCTTCATTGTCTTGACTGCTGCTGTCACTTCTTCCAGCTTGGTGGGTCTGTGCAGATGTCAAGGTCTATAGCTGCTGGCTGGATGTCTGCAAGCTGAGGGGGATCTGGTCTGTTCAGAACTGACTCAAAATGCTCCCTCCAGCGCTGTAGTTTTCCTGCCTCTCCCTCGACGACATTACCGTTCACGTCTTTCACTGGCACATCACTGTTCTTAAACCCGTTGTTTAGCTGTTTGTTTATCTTGTACAGTGTCTTCAGGTCATTTTTACTTGCTGCATTTTCTGCTTCATCTGCCAGTTTCTCTATGTGATATCTTTTGTCGGTTCTTGTCATCCTCTTTACCTCTTTGTTCAGTTTTGCATATCTTTGTCTGAGTTGTTCTTTCAGGCGTTCAGATCTGGTGCTGTTGATTCTTTGTTTGGCTGACTTTCTCTCTTCTATCTTCTTCCATGTCTCTTCTCTGATCCACTGTTCTTTCTTTTTCCGTTGGAAGCCCAGTATTTTCTCTCCTGATTCCTGTAAGACTCGATTGAAGTCGTCTAAGGTCATCTCTTGTTGGTCTCCTAGTGCCTGGAACCTGTTCTTTACTTCCATAGCAAAGGCCCTTTCGGTGGCTGGATTTTTTAGTTTGCCGGAGTCCACTCTCTGCTGACGTGCCTGTTTTCCTCGTGATCGACGCAGCTTCAGAGAAACTGTGGCTATCACAAGAGTGTGGTCACTGGCAATGTCTGCTCCTCTGTAGGCTCTAACATCTTGAAGTGAGCTCCTCCATTTTCGGTTGATGATGACATGGTCTATCTGGTTCTTTGTGATCCCATCTGGTGATGTCCATGTTGCCTTGTGGATGTCTTTGTGTGGGAAGAGTGTGCCTCCAATCAGTAGGTTGTTTTCTTCACAAAAGTCTGCCAGTCTCTCTCCGTTGTCATTGATGCTTCCGATTCCATGTTTGCCCATGACATGCTCCCTGCAGGTGTTGTCACTTCCCACCTTGGCATTGAGATCGCCGATGATGAGCAACATGTCGTGGGCTGGAACGCTTTCTGAGGCTGCCTGGAGCTGATCGTAAAAAGCATCCTTGTCTTCTGCCTCAGAGTCATTTGTTGGTGCATAGCAGGCTAGCACTGTCAGCTTGGTGTACTTGGAATGGAATCTTGCTCTCAAAAGCCTGGGTCCATAAGGCTTCCATTCCAGCAGTGCCTTTTCCGTTTTCTTGTTGAGGAGTAGAGCTACTCCTTCAGAGTGCTGAGCGTCTGATCTTCCTGAGAACAAGATGGTATGTCCTGACGCTAGTCTCCTCTTTCCCGTGCCGGTCCATCTGACCTCACTGACTCCCAGGATGTCCAAGTTGTAGTTGTCAAACTCCTTGACTAATTGGAGCATCCTGCCAGTCTGGTACAAGGTCTGGACGTTCCAGCACCCCACCCTCAACTTCTGCCTCGGCTTCAGTAAATCCGCTGTCGGGCGCCAGCTCCCTTTCGGGTTTGGCTGTCGTCCGTCATTAGTCCAGTCTCCTGGTGTGCTTCATTACCTTCGCCATCTGTGACGAGTTCTCTGGTTTTAGTTTCTGTAACAGGATTTTTTTTACATGGTGGGGTTGTTAGCCCTACCACAACCTATTTTACCTCTAGGTGAGGTGTCCACCTTAGTCGCCTCTTACGACATGCCTGGCTGGATGGCAGGGACCCTATTCTTGCAATGCTTGCTAGGCAAGCATACCCCGGGGTCCCACAGGGGAGATCTTAATCCAGATGTTACAATTCTCCCACTGTTGGTGTCAAGGAAATTTTTTTAGCTGTTTTGACCAGTGGTTATTTGTTATATACCTACAGGAGTTTGGATGCTTGCCTTAATTGCTACAACAGTGTCAGTCTTGACTATTGGCCTTTTCTCTGAAATAAAAGGCGTCCTTAAGGGTTAGGGTTAGGGTTAGGGTGTTTGATGTTATTTCATCTCATGTTATAAAAGTAGGAGATATAGTATGCAGTCGACTTTTTTTTTGTATTTATATATTTTTATTCTTGTATTGATCAGAAAGTTGTGAATACATTATGTTTTAGTTTCTTTTCCTTTATTACCAGAATTGTCTGCAAGAGCCCGTCGAGATTTTGACCCAAGTACAATGAAGATCAATACTGGTACCCATGTCCTCAAACTGTATGAGCCACCTGTGCCAGAGCCTAATCGTATATCTCTACAAGACATTTACAACCGGGAGTGGCGGCGGTATCGCAATGCTACACTGCGCATTCATATTTTCCAGGGTCAGCCCCGGCCAGGTTCACTGACTCCTAGTGACCTCTCTGATGATAACGAGGATGTCCTGCCTGAGGTGTGTGACAGAATTCCTTGTGGATATGTTTGCTGACTGCTAAAAAAACTTTCCATAACTTCTTTCAACATCATCTTGGTGCAAAATTCACAATTTTAGAATATTAATTTGCAGTCTGCAAGTTTTGATAGATGTATTGTGGTAAAATTGTACCTGCTAATATTAAAATTTAAACATGTATTGTCTTTAGTTTGCATGGCTTCCTCTGGATAGACGTCACCCACCAACAGAACCATTTATGGTGGGAGATGGATTTGACATATACATAGATGGCTGCCGATTCTTACCTGAATCTGTCAGTTTCTCAAGGGTAAATATAAAATTATTATAAAGTAAATTATAATATTGTAACCAACACATCAGTCCCTGATGGCTACGTAGTAGTGGGCTAGTCATACAAGAATTCAGCAAAGACAGGGGAAAGAAAAAATGTTTCCTTTCAATTTCCATTTGAAAGAACAGAAAATGTTGTGCTTTTTGTTTTTGCTTAATTGAATTTTGTGTGACTTCACAGTATGTAAACAATAGTTTATTTAAAAAAATATCAGTTAAAACTGGTATGATTGTTAATGTTTCAAAGATTTTTATAGTGGTGTCACCAACCAAAACCAGCAATAGGAACTCATATGCTCAAGCATGGTATCTCAAAATATTTCAAATGGAACCGTAATGTCAAATAACCACCATTAAGGATGATGTGCTTATGAGCAGAGTTCACTGTAAATTCTGTTAAGAATCTTTAAAATGTTTGAAGTTAATAAAAGTAAACCTTTATGTTCTTCATGCACAATTATTCAGGTCACCGGACGAATAATGGATCGGCGCTATGAAGTTTATGGAAAGGACATTTCTACCAGTGTAAAACTGGACAGCGACATCTATAATCCTGTATATGAACACAAGGAAGAGTTTCGGGAGCCCACAATTCCTCCATCTGCAACTTTATATTTCAAGGTCCATTGCAAACACAGCATTTCAGTTTCTGTATTCTCTTTGCACATTTCATGAAGTATTATTATTAATGATATAATAAAAATGTGTAATTTGTATAGCACATACTCACGCTCATAAATAGCATGCTCTTAGTTGTTGAGACAAGAACGAGACAGGAACAACATTGAAGGAACAGAAGAATGAACAACAGTACTGATGACTAATACAAGACAAATATGGAGGATGCAAAGAGGAATCGGATAACAAGAACTAAGAATGTCGTGATTCAGCAGAGGAAGACAAGTAGGGAAGTAGCAATAAACAGACAATGGGGAGAGGATTGAAAAAGGAGTAGCACTCTGTGGACTGTTGTTGGGAGTAATGCTTAAGGAAGAGGTGTGTCTTCAATGCACATTTAAAAGATTCAATGGTGAATAGGTGGCGGATATGGAAGGAGAGAGAGTTCCTTTGTTTTGGTGCATTGTTTCTGGTGACAGAAATATTGAGGATATGGTCATTAGACAAAGAGCGTAGTTGTCTGGCTGGGATGTAGAGGAAGAAAAGTTTTTAAAAAATCTTCCTGCCTTCTTCAAAAATTACTTTACTTGATCCAGTAAAACCAGTTAAATTAAATTATTACTTTTCAACTTTATTGCACTTTTCCCAAGAATTTTCAAAGTTGCAGAGACCATAGCCTTCCATTTTTATTAAGTCAGTAACTGCAGCTATAGATGCGTTATTTTTGAGACATTATTTTTTCTGACCAGTATGTTGACTATATTTTGATACTACAAAGGCAAAAGTATTATGATTGTATTGTTATGAAGTCTGATCTGTACTAGTTTCTTTGACACAATAGGTTTACACCATCGATAAATACTACCGCACACTGACAGTTGTTGGGCATGCCACGCTGAACGTCTTTGTGGAGACAGGCACAGTAAAGCAGCCAAGTATTGACAAGCAAGGAATGCAGGTGAGATGGAAATAATTTTTGAATTGCAAGGATGACATTTGTCACCGACTCTGTTAGCTATTGCTGTATTCAATATGTCACCAATGGAAATGAAGTATATATTTTTGTTCTAGGTTTCTTTGAATGAAGGGTCTCACCAGCTTCGCCTGTACAACCAAGGCCCAAATGGTGTAGATCCCTTCACTGAAAGCTCGCTGCGGGATGCTCACAGTCGACACGTCCCTTGTGCATCCTTGTTAGTCAGACTGTTCAAGGCTCCGAAGGGACCTAATGGAAAACTTCTGGAGGTGAAAAAATACCTCTATTACAACATTATTTTAGTACTTAAAACCTTGGTACCTGTTGTTGTTGTTGATGATTGATGATGATGATGGCCCAAGTGAGGCTCAAACCAGCAGTCTTCGGCCTTGAAGTCAATTACACCAACCACAAGGCTAAGGAGCCTCTGCTTTTTTTTTTAACTGGGTGTGTAGGTATATACTGTTATAAAATGTAAACAATGTTGCAGCTGTGCCATTTTATAATTTACCATGTGTCATTGTTTTGATCATTGTCATCAATATTTCTGTTTTAGTCTTCCAAGCATCCACAGTCTGATTGGGCACGACTTGGGCTTTGGTATCCTCGACCTAAGTACTCTGACCGCATCTATATGTCCAGTAAATGTACGCCTACAAAAGGGGAAACAAAGCTGTTTCATGCCATGATTCGCCGACGTCCTGTGACTGTACGGGAGGCTGTGGCCAGTAATGCTAAGGCCAAAGACAGCTTCCTGCGCAGTGACAAAAATATGGAGCAGTACATCAGGGTAAGGTTTTGTTTTTTCACATTCACAGTAAAATTATTTTGATAAAAGTTGACAGCATTATTCTCATGTGGTCACTTGGTTTTTTTCTTAGAATTCATGAATTTTTATCATGCTTTCAGAATCAGTTGACAAAGTCTGTTGATGCTAAACCTTTGGACCAGGACCTGACCTTCATTGTCCACTACTCTCCACGACATGGGATTAAGGTACTCTCTCTCCTCTTGTATGTTTAGCTCATTGACCTACTAGCAAGAAAAGTTTGTTGGTCTTAAAGATATATATATATCATAATTTTGAGGTTGTTCCTGCTGTCTTAGATTTATTAGAAGTGGATGTCTTCATCTTCTTGCAGATCGCTCTTGACAGTGCCCTGAACTTGCCTTGGTCTAACTTTACTCATGGTCACATTTGCCTGAATCCACCTGGAGCGTTCTATATGGTATGTTCTATGCAGTAGCACACATTTGTCAAAAAATATGTTGTTAACTCTGATAATATTCTAACAATCTGATGCGATGTTTCAAATCCTTGTAAATAGAAAAAAAACCATAGCAGATTTTTTGCATTGCATTAAAATAGAGCAGATTTATTACTCATTTTAACCAGTATGTTAAAAGTTTTAGGAGCTGTTTTAGGTGTCCCCCAAAAAATAACTTGGAAGTCAGACTGAGGTAAGTGATTGTTTGATATATGTAAAATAAATAAATATATACATTGCTGTTTTAGGGCACACCACATGCCACATACGACAAACTGATCTTTACAGAGAAGCTGAACATTCGCAGCACTCACTCCTCCCCAGCTTGGCAAGATGGCTATAAGGTTATTGCTTAAAATCTACTTAAAATTTACTTGATGCTTAAGTGTTCTATTTATTTTTACTTCTAGTGAAGTTAAACATTTTTAGTTCTCTTGTTTAACATTAAAAGGTACTTGTTTGAGACCTGAAAGAGAGAACAGCTTGCAATATGTTTGCCTGCAATGGTATACTTGAGCTAGTTTGCTTGCTTTTATTTCTGGCATGTTGTGTACAAGTCATCCTTGTTGCATGGTTCAGAATCCATTTTATCCCTGATTTCAAGAGATAAATGTTTCTATCACTTCTGCCTTTCTTAGAAAAATCCTTTACAAGTTTGCAAATACACTTTAACTACAAATCAATAAAAACTGCCTATGGCATATGTCACACGAAATTATCCCTGTTTATGCATTTTGACATTAAAGCTGCCTTTACAAAAATATCCATGTTGATTTCTCTGGAAAATGCAGCATTTCCCAAGACGCTCATTCCATCGGTTCCTGGTTGCTGTCATACATCTGCAAGAAATTTTTGTGAATGTCACACGAGACAGCTACAAATATGGACTTCTTGAACAGGTGGGAACAAAAGAACCAAATTTTTACTGGAGGGTGAATTTTGTGAATGTGTTTGAGGCCTAGGGTTATGATTTTTAGGTACTCTGCTTATACGTGCATTTCCTTATAAATTATTATAACGGATGTCTGTTAACTTCAGCCAGTTTTACAAATCTTTAGTTATCAGGAAAACTTTGTTTCCTGTTTTGCATTTGTTTTTCTGAAAACTTACTTTTGACCAGTTAGATAAATGTGATGCTTTGTTGGCTGTTTTTAGTAAAAGCCAAACACATGTTCCTTGTAAATTTATGGAGTATATGTTATTCTCATTTACTTGAGTAAATAAAGTAAGATAGGGCCCAATTTGCATATGCACAAACACAAGCAAACCTCATAAGATTGCACGCACACACTTAGTGGACTGTGGTAGTGGCGTGACCCTGGACATAACTGTAACTGACTGCTCAGCAACCCTGTGTTCTTACTAGTATGAGAGCAGCCAGTCCAAGACATTCTCATGAGCCAAATGGGTCACAGGGAAAGGTCAGCAGGCAGGGGCCAGCTGGATATGTGGTAGCTGTGGCCGAAGGTGTGCACACAGACAGATATGGCTGGTGGCCACATGACAACATAGGATGGGGATAGCTTCTAGAAATTTCAGGGAATAAAAATAACAATAGGGGAATTAGGGGGTTGTGTGGCATGAAAATGCGACTCAGTTGCATAGAGAGTATCGTCTCACCCTGCAAGCGAAGGTTGATATTGGCAATGTTTTGCCCTGCCAGTACTGTCACCATTTGTGTTGAGTTGTTTAGAGCCATGGCAAACTGTGTAACACCCCTATTTTACCTGTAATAGAGAACTGGCATGAGATGTATAAATCAGCTGGCAGCAACATGTTATCTTGATACTGAAAACATGCTGACAATGGAATTAGCTTTGCTGATGCTCATCTAAACTAGAGCATGCTAGTTTTACCATCTACATATGTGAACATGCACTGAGAGATTGCCTTATATTTCAGAAGTCTAGCTCTTTTGCTGCACTTGGAAAAATCATGTGCATTTTTGATATATGACTAGAGCTGTTCATGCAGATTTTTTTGATCATCTATTTGCTTTGGTTTGCCATTTTTCAGGCATGGACAGCTGTTCAGGTTTTCAAGGAGAAGTATGCTAATACCGCCACATTTCAGCTGCCCTTGTTTAAGGGTCCACCATCACAGCAGATGCTCAAACAACTGGCTCGAGAGCCATGCAAAGAATGGATGGAGAAAAACATTCGCAATGGCACAGTAATTATATGATTTTATGTGATTTCATTTAGACGTTTGGGTGTACAGTTAGTGATGTGAAAGTAACAGAGAGGTATAAGGTAAGCTTTGTGAATATTGTTGACAATTTGTAACAGAACTGACTTTAATTGGGTTTTTTTTTTTTCCTTCCCTCTACCAGATCAAGCTGATTGAAGGTGCTTCTGTTTTCGTGCGACTCTGTGATGCAAGGCGTGATGATGAGCTGGCATTTGATGTTCCCAGTTCTCGGCTGGTTAGTGTATTAGATTGGACATATTTTTATTCACAGTCCATGTTACTGGCTCCCACCTTCTTCATACCACCACAATGGACACAATCCTGGAAAAATTATGTTATTGAGATAGTACTGTTAACTTACTGGTGATTGCTGACTTGCAGATTCTTAAACCTTGATGTGTAGATGTCACAAGTGTAATAGCCTTGGAAATAGACATTCAAAGACAACTTTTTTTGATTGTGCCACAGAGAATCAGGGTATTTATAAGAATGTTGTAAATAACAAATAAGCATACAAACTTTTCCAGGTTGAGATTAACACTGATTACATACCTCGTGGCATGGACGAGATCTACAGTAGAGAAAAGGCTGGAAATATTCTGGAATCATTAGTCCCTCATGGGAAGAACCCAGGACATTTTATGGATGGTCTGGCTATCAAGTTCAAAAGTGTAGGTTTTTTTGCTTCTTTATATAATCAGCAAGTATGTATATATCTATGTAATATGTTCCATGACAGGGCTTCTGCTAAGGCTAAATTCTTTGGGGTCCCAGGGACCCCTTCTTCAGATTTTTAAGGGGTCCCTGTTCTTCGCCCAAATTTGAAGGGGACCCCATTGACGAAAATTGAAGGGGTCCTCCGAACTTTTAATGCGTACTGTACACAATTTTTTGCGTAAGCAAAAGCCCTGCATGAGCAGAGTTGTCAACAGTTATGATTATAGTCTATCGACTAGTCTGCCTGCTTGTCTTCCTCTGCACATTTGTGACACTATCTTTACTGTTTGTTTCATGATTCCTCTTTGCATCTTCTGTTTGTCTTTTGTTATTTGGCTGCATGGTTGTTTCTCCTGTCCATGTCTCCTATTTGTCTCAAGCTCTGAGAGCACACTCCTTTGCGAGCATAAGTATGTGCTATATAAATCGTACGTTATGTATATGTTTATGATGTGTATGAATGCATGTGTGTACCTATGCACCTTCTTTTGTGCAAGTATATACATATATAATAGCATGTGAATATTTTTCATAGAAATATGTCAGAACAAAATTTCCTTTTTCAAAAATGATGGTCTCTATTTATTATTTCTCATTTCTATGAATTTTTACAGTTGGTTTACAAACTTTACGAGGAAGGTGTTGTGAGCAACACATAAGTTGTGATCCAAACTGGAGACATCAGCATGCTTCGACTTGAAACCTTTGCTGACTCCTGTTTCATTACAAAATCTGCTGTGTGGTCTTCAAGGTCTGACAACACACACAGGCACATATTTTAAGGAGGAGATGGTGAATTTCTCGGACAGCATCAGCTTCCCAGTGATAAATCTGAAGAAGCTGGAAAATTGAGGTGACTGTTGCACTCTCAGGCTCAATTTGAAGTCTGAGAGCACATGTTGTGTTTTAAGAATAGTTTGGTGTTTTGCATTGTCTTTGACATGATGACCTCTACTGAAATGGTAGGACATACAAAGTATGCTCCATGTGCAGAGGTTTGGACAATGATGAGTGCACTCACACTTTGTTTTACAGTGCAAGAACACTTTGTAAAAGACAGTTTATACTTGACTGCTGAAAGTTTTAATTCAGACTGAACATTTACACTGGAACCATAGAACACAAAGCTTCATGAGGATTGATTATACCCATGAAGTGGTGGGAAGTTAAGTGCATGGTAACTTTGCAGAAAAGCAGATTCCTTTGTGGGATCAATACATGTGTTGCTTCAGCAAAACTAATGTGGCATCCAAGTATTGCCTAAATGCAATACAAAAAGAATTGGACTTAAAAATAGAGATGATTTAAGCATCTGATGCTTTTCATTTCATTTCTTGAATAAAACTGTAACCTTGACAACTGTCATAAAAATCAGGTTGAAAAGAGAGGAAAAAGTGGGAAGCAATTGAAAAAAAAGACCCTACGTCTCAGCAAGATCCAGATCCAGTTGGTGTTTATGTAAACTTCATTAAGAACCCTTTGGATGTCCTGAACAAGAGGATATTTTACCTCATCAGACAGTGGGTATTTCTGCAGATATATACAGGATTATTGCTTTGCTGGCGCATTGGCTACTTGTGAATTAAAGGCTGAAAACTGTCAACATCTTAAGACAAAACCAGTGAAACAAATTTACCAGCAGGTCTGAGCTTGCTTCTTGGAGAGTCGACGTGATTTCCATGATGCCTTTGAGGCTTGACATATCTAAATTTCTGTGATGTTTTTGCTTTCCTTCTAAATAAGCATATACCATCGAGTGTCTCTTTTTCTTAGTCTCTCTTCACTCACCAGCATAAGCAAACACACACCCAGACATACTTAAAATAAAACTGAACATTTTCATAAATGTGAAAGTTGTCTCGGGCTTTTACAGGTTGTACTAAAATATAATGTGTACAAATTAGCATGAACAATGTGTATGTGCATTAAGAATCTGCAGATTTTTATGCATCAAGCATATCCACAAGTCAAGTTCTAGAAAAACTGAAGCTCCTGATTTTTTTTTCAGTTTTAGAGTTCAATAATCTGCTCTCATCACTTGTTTTTTTAACTACTAAACTCATGGATGTGCCTATGCTTGAATATACAGACAATAAGCACGAAACATTGCCTTTAAGTACCGTCTTTATCCTTGGAGAAAGGCGTGAGAATAACCATAGTTACATGGTTCTTAGCATAACTTATTTCAAGAGCATTTATCAAAATAACTCACGATAACCTAGTTTTTGTGGTGGAACTTTTAATATCATGGGTTTGTTATTGAATGATTGTACAACCTCCCATACCTCAATATGCTTTGTATTGCCTGACTTTTGATATTGCTTTAATAATTTTAATTCTTCCTGATTTGCTTTGTGCCTAAAATTGCTGCAGTTTATAAATTACTATATTGTAGTCAATTTTTGAAATATTTTTGTGATCGTACAATTAAAAGATAAGCAATTTTTTCCCCTTGTATGCAGATGGGCAAAACAATGGAAGCATGATGCTTTTATCATTTACATGCATGGTATGGTATTATAGGCATACACAGAATACTATTTTTACACACATGCTCATGCAATGGCCTTTGTTTCATTTGTACAAGTTTGAGGATAAGTTATTTGTAAAGATCTTGTTCAACAACCTGTAATGTTTCTAGTTACTTGTTTTTACCTTAATTTAAAATTATTACATTTATGATCAAGAAAAAAATTCTATTATTTATCATGTTCACAATATAAATGTTGACCATTACTTTGTCTATTATAATTTTAAAAGGCATAATACTACATTTTATTGTTATTTTCTTGGACATGATGATATATCTGTTGTATCAGAGTGATTAACAATCCAAGAAATTAATAAATGAAATCACTCTTCTTCACAAACTGTAATACCTGAAAATGACTATTATTAACAAAACTTCAGTCTAACATGGCATACCTTTTGAAATTTTGATGTGAAGAAAGGTATGCAAAATTTCTGTTGGAGGAAGAAAAAAAAGGACATCAACCATATTATGACATTTAGTTTTATTCAGGATTTTCTTACAGAATAATTACATAATAAATGTAAACATGTTAGGAATACATTTTACTGTTTTCTCTATGGCCAATAACAAAAAGTATGGTGATGCAAGCTAACACTAAAATTTGGGGGTGATACACCCTGAAATAGCAAAAAGAGGAGCTGAATTCAGCTTCCCTCTTACATGGGCAAACATTTCATTTACTTTGGCAAAGTTATGTAAAGGGCACTAGAAACTAATAGCTTTTGGTGAGCATTTGGAAGTTGGAACATGCTGAGTCCAAACTTGTCTGTCAATACATTGGGACTTGGGGTACTTTGGATAGTTGTTGCTTTGAAATTTTGCCCAGTTAAGGACATTTATGTAGACCTTGCCTGCAAATATGCTCATCAAATTACAAAAAAATATTGATCACATGATCCACATTCATAAACAACATACACACATTCATCTACTTTTCATGTATGCAGGCAACATTTTCTCGCCATTGCTTATCATTTCTGTTGCTTCATCTTCTTTATCAAATTCATCTGTTCCATGTTTCCCTTTCGTTTCCTCTGAAAAAAAAAACCCAGATAAAATTTACAGACCAATTAAACATTTGTGTGTGAACGTGCTTACATGCATACACTCATGCTAAACTGTTGACAAACTTCTCCAATGGTGCAAATCTCAAGACACTGATAAAATACAAGCAGACATGTAGTCCAGGTATTTATTGCAGCCAACCTAACTGCATCCTACAAGATCATTCTCCAAGCATTAAAACTACATATTTACTAATGCTTGCATTTTGATCATATGCATCAGTATTTAAACATTTTTTTTTATAAAAGTTAATTCTGCATATCAGCTATCTGTATTAACCCCCATCTCATGAAAACCTCACCTGTGGTGTTCCAACAACATCAATGTCACTATTCCGTCTGCGTCCTGACAAAGAACTGTCCTCAATGATTTCATCACCAATGGTGCCAAGGTTAGGTATAATGCCAGGAGAGTCAGGGGCTGACAGTAAACTTTCATCATCAAAGGCAGGTGTTGCAGGTGTGGAAAGGGACAGAGTCAGGGAAGGGACTTGTGGAGTAGATATAGACCCCAGTCCCACTTGCTCTGTAGTGGGTGTTAGCAGTGGTGTGGATGCTGCTGTTGATGAGCTCTGAAATAATAAACTCACTTTACAGACTTGGTCAAGTGTCACAACAGTTTTCTGCAGGTTATCTTTTATCAAAATTGGATGCTGTGACAAAAAATGCTGCAAATGCATGAATATGTTTAAGCGTATTGATATGGTCCAAATCAAGATGACAAAATGAGATAGTATCTATTCCATGCATGCGTGTGCAATATCA
Organism: Pomacea canaliculata; assembly: GCF_003073045.1. Classification (NCBI taxonomy): domain Eukaryota; kingdom Metazoa; phylum Mollusca; class Gastropoda; order Architaenioglossa; family Ampullariidae; genus Pomacea; species Pomacea canaliculata. The sequence goes on from NC_037599.1 coordinate 12,803,666, forward strand.
TATTCCTGTATACGAGAAACATAAAACAATAATTTTATGCAATTCTTAAATCTCACCTTGGCAGGATTAAGTGTATCATAACGAAGTCGAAGCATCTGTAGCTCATATTCACAAGAAGCTAGGGCTAGTTTCAACTCGTACAACAAAACAATGTCTTGTCGGAGTTCATTGAAATGCTGCACCATCTCTTCAGTCGGCATTGGGTTGAACTCTGCATGAAAAAGTCTCAGGTAAAATATCAGACAATAAATGCAAAAGATTGTCTGCATCGATCATCCTGAATATTTAAGGAAAGTCATATTCTCCATTCACTTATGCTAGTGTTATCTAAGAAATGCATGTTTATACATGGTCTTCCTCCAGCACCAAAGCCAAGCTAAAAGTGCTTTAAATATATGTGAAGGCACACGAGCACATCTTTGCAGAGTGGCATCTAAATAACCTCCATACATGAACATGAACAAACAAGCAGACATACAACACATACATGTATATTGATGGTGGTAAAGAAACTGTGGTAGCCATAGAAAACTGAGCTGACAGAAACAAAGTAAACTGTGAAAAGGGGAAGTCATTGTGAAGAATACAAGAGACTTTGACAACTTTTTTGGAAGTCCTAGTGGCAGACATGCTGTACTTCATGCCCTTTCTTCCTCTGATGTACTCACCTATGCCAAGTTCTTCCAAGACTTGTTCGATTGCTTTCATTTTCTTTTGTCCAATAGAAGCAGGAAGTTTCATCTAATAAAAAGTCAAGTATAACGAATAAATGAATAATGAAGAAAGCAACAGCAAAGCAAACACCCAAGTCAGAAATACCCATTGTCTTTCTCTGTCCCTATATCTCTGATGAATAAAAGCTTATTCTCAAGCATTCTTAATTGGCAGACAAGTTGTTCAAGGTCTACATAATTTGATAAAGCTACTCTAAAGAAAAAGATCACCATGAATGCAGACAAAGTTGAAAATGCACATCTTGCTCTTTCTAAGAGCATGCACATGTACACAAGTGTACATGCACACACACATATGCATGAATAAATACATAAATTTAATGATTTTGACAATCACCCTTTGGCTCCGAAGAGAGACTCCAGATTGTTTAAAATCTGGAAACTTAATGCCGCCAGGTTCTGGTGTTGCCTGTAAAGAGATTTAGTTTGCATTACTTACTCTGCTGTCATTGAAATACTACTGACACTACAACTCTCTGAATTGAATTTATAAAGTACTTTACTAAAACGATGTGGCGTGACATCGTCACTTTTGTCTTTTGCAGCCATTTTAAGCTTGTTATCACAGAATTTAGTCTAAGCTGTTTTTGCAGCAGTTACTTACAACATTTTTCTGAACCTCTTTCCCTTCTACAAGACATAAACATTATGAAATTCATTTATTGTCTTTTTCCAAAAATGACTAGAGCTATTTCTGTTACAGCTGTAACCTCCATAACAAGTGTACACAACAAATGCAGCAATTAATAAATACCGATAAACAAGCACTGAAAACATTTCCTAATAAGGTTCTTGGTTCAAGAGACTTTGTAATAAGTAATAAGGCTTATCTATTATACTTTTCAGAATAAATTCTCTAAAACCTTAATTAACAGAAACAGGATTTCGCAGTATGTCATATTTTTTATGCAGATTTTGTTCAAAATGTTTTATCTTTTTCTTTAACATAAGCATATCCAGACCCTATGTGTCTATATTTCATCAATACATACTCCTCCATCCCGAAACTTCATCTGAGGAGGGAATTTCTTCTTTGTAGCTTTCCGCTCAGGTTTGCGGGGATCCATATTGCTGTCAGCTGCAGTGATAAGTTTCTGAAGGTCCTGAGTTTTCTTCTCACGTTCTTTTTTACGAAGCTCTATCTTCTTCAGTTCACCAATAAGATAATCTTCCTCTTCACACTAGGAAAGCCAAGACAATAAGGCATGACCATGAAGTTAGACAACAGGTACACAAAGTAAAATTACTTTATCAGGAGACACCCTCAATAACAGCAAACGATCAATCAGCCTGTCATTAACTGAAAACAATTAACTTATATAAAAAAAATGATAAGCAGTAAAACTGGCTGCTGTACATAGTGTTTAATTCCTGAACTCCTGACTAGAAAATAGCTTCTGATTTTACAAAATATAACACTATAGCAACTACCTAGCATGACAGCGATTATAATCATTATCGAACCCTGATAAGATAAACCATGTCATCTTGCCTGTTGATTTTTGAGTAATAAATTAAATATATGAACGACATGCTTTGTCATACTACAGACATACCACATGAGCAAGTATTTAACTGTTTGAGCAAGTACTGTTTTAAGTTATCTCTTCTCCACATCTTTTTAACACAATCTTGTTGTCAATCAGAACACATGCTATATTGGTAAATGCCAAGTAAATCATATTAAATTTAGAGTGCACATTTCTTATAAATATCTAGGGTTGAGGATAAAATGAAATTTGCTTGAGCTGTATTTCCTATGAAGCAAAGTTGTCTCCCATGACTAGCTGGAACATTCATACATGCTTGATAAGATCCAAAACAATTCTTCCATTATGACCTGTTTGCCCATGTTTTCAGATATTTAGATACAGAAAATGCATGCCTAATCCTAACTGTTAAATTATACTTGTAGAGACACAAAGGCTTGAGCATCTTGCACGTCAACTACCTGTTCTTGGGTTCTCTCAAAGAGCTTTGTCAACTGTGTTTTCCGACGCCTCTCGTGCTCAGCATCAAATGCTTTGATTTTTGGTTCCGTTCCCTGAGGAGCCCGCACCTGTTAAAAGAAGAAAAGGAAATAAAATTATAAAAAATTAATTGTTGGTGGAAAAAATACAGGAGCTAAAATGTTTTTAAAATCTCTTAACTTTCCAAGCTAAACAAATTTCCCCACAAACATCACAAATTTTACAACTAATCATACCTTGGTCAAAGTGTTGCAGACATTGTAATATCTCTCTTTTAGATCCTCAACACTGCGCTGTCGAAAACGCTGTCGGTCCCACCGATCGTGCACTACAATAAAGCGTACATCGAAACGTTTACAGAGATCAAAGAGATGGTCAGTCTCCTGTCGTGTCCATCCTTCGTCATGCAGATGCTGTTGATACTCAAGATCTGAGTAGGCAGGAATGTCCACAACCTTTAGGTGACAGACAAGCAAAAGTTATGGTCCATCACAAATTGAATCAATATGGAAAGACAAAGCGTGTCACAAACCTACTTTAAAAAAAAAAATTCAATCAGCTAGGAACAGGGCAGGTAGATGCTGAGTGATTTGTGTGGGAGTGCTTAGGTGTGATGACCACTTTTTTTTTATGTAATAGTGTCACTGAGAGGCTACACTAAGTTAGGGCTGATGTCAGGAGTGACTTTTACTGTTTCTTTGTATTTTGTTCTCGAATAGTCTTCCCCTTGAACAGGTAAGGGTAACTGATGGCTTTCCTTGTGTTAAGTCCTGACCAGACTTGTGCATCTTCTACTCATAGAAACCCTGCTGGGGCATGTCTGAATCAGTTTTGTTTCAGAGTCAATGAGTCTTTGAGCCTATGAATATTTTAGTCTTTTTTGAGAGTGAGTTGCATATATGGATTATTGTCCTCTTCATATGATGTAAATAGCTGAATGTAAAGTATTAATTGGGGAAACGTAACAGGTAGCATGGTAAGGACAATTTTTTCTGTCCAGGTTTTTCTTTTTAATTCTATTTCTTCATACATTGGTGCACTGGATCATACTGGACTTTGAGAAGCACACTAACCGGAAGAAAGATGGTTGTGTCTATGTTCTTTTATATTAGTGCTTGAAACCTGATGGAGGGAACTTCAATGAGGACATTCTTTGAAAGAGACTATAATATGGACTTTTTATAAGGAAAAATGTTATTTTATTGCATATCTGTAAAGTAATTCCTCACTTTGTTTGTTGAAAAATGTGGGATATTAAATTTCTTAAATTCAGATTTTTGATGGTGTTTTCATCTTTTTGAAAGCAACGTATGGTGTGCGGGTGACAAGGTGTCAGTCAAAACATCAAAACTAATAATATGATGTGAAGGTGGTTTCCTGGTTGGAACAAACTCTGGAGATTTCCACAAGACAATACCAACACTTACATGCTATAGAGAAGATGTTTTGCTATTTCTCACTGTTTTCTAATTTGTTTTTATTTTATAATTTATCAGAGCACACTTCCCAATTTATTATTGTCCAACTGTAGAGTGAAATGTTAAGTGAGAAATTTATCAGGTATGGGTACAACATTCAGAAATCTATAGATTTAAAAATGTTGCCAAGAGAATAAGGCAAAAGACTTCATCTGCAAAATGGCTTTTCATGTGATTTCTTACCTTGTTAAAACGTGCAAATGGATAGTCTTTTCCTTCATCAGCCACTTTTCTCCAGTGATAGAAAACTGCCCCATCCTAAACAAAAATAATGATAAATGTGAAATGATTATTTTAGATTAATTTCATGGAAAGGCAGTTATCAGACTGGCTCTACAAACAGTTGTGGACAGATGAATTCTACACTGAAGTGCTGTGTAGAAAAAGTCCTGCAAAGGACACAATAAACATGCTTCACCTTGCGTGCTGGGTTTGTGAAAGGCATCCATTTCCAAGGCCTAACACGACTGCTACCTATTTTAGCTTTCATCTGCTTGTAACCTTGATTGGAGTCTGATGGAAATATTGGTGGTGGGTCTCTGGCATGTAAAGAAACAAAACTCAATGGTACAGTATGCATCATATCACTGTTTACAAACTAAGACTTCATCAACAGTTAAATGATCATTAAAGAACTGTTAACAAATGTTTTAATGTTCTGGTTTTACAAGTGATATCAAAATAATTTATGCTGGCATAAAAAGAATACAATAATTAGTGCTTTATTATAGAACTTTCACCAGCTATTGGCAGTCTGAAACAGAATTTGCATGAAAATGCCTTTTGATTGTACTTTACATGATAGATCTACTTTTTCATCATAAAAATATACTTATTATTTTGATCATAAAGATATACTTATTATCTTCAACATAAAAATATACTTATTATCTGTCCAAAGCAGTCCCCAAAGCTCCCTGTGCATGCCCTCTGGCCTTTTGAATGTGACATGCTCTGGCTTTTTAACCTTTTTCTGTAACAGTAAGGCATGAAAACTTTTCCTAAAAGTCAATATATAGTTTGCAATGATTTACAAATGACACTATTCTGCTCCTAAGAGTAATAAATATTTAATAAACAGATTTACAAGTGTAATATATTTATGGACCTTTTTGATTAACTAAAATATTTGTTATGTTGGCATAGCGATGTCTGCTTGACCTTTGTCAATTAATAGCATAAGCCTACTGGAAATTACAGATTTAATATTGCCATTAAAATATTCCTTTTTGAAATTAACAAAAATTAGTTGCATACTTTTAGAACTGGAGAAAATGAAACTGAAGCCACATTTTATGGCAATTTTATTTTAAATCCCATACCTTTTTACCATCATTCATTAATGATTCCTTAGTGACAAACTCATGGGTTGTGCCACTGTCTAGTTCCAAAATGTCACGAACGTCAGAAGAAGTCATCTTGTCAGCTTCAAGTTCTGTGCAATAAAATATGTTTATATGTTATTCAAAATAAAATGCTTTGCAAATTTTGCTAAAGGAATAAAAACTGCTCAGTTTTGCACCTTTTGTGTGACTGATAAATCGAAGGAATACACACTGCCACTTTATTGATCCACAGGAAGTAACTTTTAAACATGGTAGTTATTCATTACAATACGCTCAAGTTTACGAGATGATCATATAATGTATGATATATCGAGCTAGCAAATAATAAAAATTACTAATGAAAATCATAGTGGGTATCGGTAGCAACAAACGTGTCGTGGTGTGATCCTTAATAGTGGATTACCATTTTTTTTTGTTACTTTTCTTACCCCTAAAATCTCGTAAAAGACAATGCCTATGCTGTTATCGGTTTAAGAAAGCGCTATATCGATCTAGATAACCGGAATAAATATTTGCGCTTCGCAGCCTGCAAAGTAAACGTGAAGCCGATGTGCACCAAGTCTGAGAACGCTTTCAAATATCGATCATAAACAAAAGGAGAATTATACATTATCTTGGCCAGTAATAATATAGAAAGAGAAAGACAAATCTTTATATATTTTTTTCCACTCACTGAAACACTTCAGACGTGAGTTAACAGAGTGTCGTGTGGTTTACTTTTACAGTGAAAACATTGCCAGCAAAAATCCAACACAGCAGTCAGCGGATTTATCTCCCATTTCCTTCATTGCGAGTTACCTACCTTTTGTTGTGAACTTTGACACTAATCAAGGCAAGGAACATCGCTTGTAGAATAGACTGATCATTTGTTTGCATATCCTTATCTTTCCTTGAGCACAACTGCTTTTTTCATTATCACTACATTTTGAAAATACAATTTACAAAACTAGACGAGTGTGGAATATATGCGTCGATCTTCCAATCAACTTAGTAAGCTTGCCGATTTGGTGAAGGGTTTGTGACTTCGGATTTGTGGATACTCATACTACGAACTTATGTTATATACACGTCCATGCTCATACTGGGTGGCAGAAAAACAAATATGAAAAAAGTGTATAATTGTATCTTGTCATCTGCCGTCTGACCTGCACAGATCCATCACAGGTATTCGATGGAAGCAAAACAAGTTTTGTAAGGTATTGTTTATGTATAATAATATGGCATTGTTATTTTTACGCAAAATCAGACATATTCAGAATCAAGAGAGTATATGTCAAAGGTGTGTCGTCAGTTACTTCGCCCGTCACAGCTTCTCTGTGCTAAATCTCGATGCGAGTTCTGAAAATCGTGCCAATTCAGCTGAAAATAGCAAAACATTCAGCGAATATGTTGAGACTTTCAAAGCGGCTTTGGCGGTCTCATATGCGGGAGGCGGGGCCAAAGCTATAGAAAAACATACAGCAACGTCAGAAGATGGTCGTTGAAGACAGAGTGAAAGCATTAATAGACCAAGGCAGCCCATTTTTAGAGCTTTCTCCGTTAGCTGGTTTTCAGATGGAGTATGGAACAATTCCTCGTGCAAGCATGCTCACAGGTATTTAACAGGCAAATGCAAATAAATATTGCTTATGTTTTGCCTATTATCATAATCTGTTGTTTTATGTGAATAAATGACATTTATGCTTTTTTTACTTCATATTCAATTGTTATTATAAATGGTCTGATTATTGACAGCCTTTTGGTACTAACCAGGATGTGATTTAAAAATATTTTTTATGTAAATATATATATATGTATAACTTCTTCTTGTTTATAATCACCCTGAGGGGAGCGTAGGCCCAATATGATATGCATACACAAGTATCAGTATGTAACGGAAAGTTTAATTTCGCCAATTTAGTTAAAGTAAAAGTAATGCATGCATAAAGATATAATTTAAAATCTCAGACCACCAGTAAAAGAATTTTTTTTATGTTTTCAAGGTTGCCAAAGAATTGATAAAACTTTTGAGAAATAGACTGATCAGTTTTATGTTAAGGCATTGGTCGTGTGTCTGGCAAGCTGTGCATGATCCTAGCAAATGATGGAGCTGTCAAAGGAGGCTCTGTCTATCCTATCACCGTCAAGAAGCAGCTTAGAGCCCAAGAAATTGCACTACAAAATCGCTTGCCCTGCATCTATGTTGTAGACTCAGGGGGTGCATTTCTACCATTGCAGGTAAGAAAACAAAAAGAATTAAATCATCAAAATTTCTCCACTTAATCCTTTATGATAGTCCTATGTAGAGCAGTTATGAATATTCGGAATGCTTAAAAAGTGTTTGTAACTGAGAAACCTTTAAGGTATGTTCAGTATGTTTATGCATTAAGGACCTGGTAGGAGAGTTGAAATCAGGTACCTGCAAAGGTATTTAAAAGTTGTTTTTATTTTGGTGTGGTAATTATAATTTTCCTAATGGGCATACAACTATTGAGTGGCTGGGATATAGCCTTATATAAGCTCTGTTGTTGTTTTAGCTTTCTTAAAAGGAGCAATATAATTAACTTTTTTTTGGCTGTTTCTGTCACAGATGTTTCTTATGTATCAAGATAATGGAAACATTTATTTTCTGAAATGATTTTATTTACAGTCTGACATCTTTCCTGACAAAAATCATGGAGGCAGGTCATTTTACAATGAAGCAGTTATGTCTGCAGCACAAATACCACAGGTATACAAAAAGCAGCAAATCATTGGCTGAATAGATTAGGAAAGTGAAAAGGTGACAGTAACAAGTATCTAACTGTAGTTTTATGTATTTTGTCAGTGTATCTTTTGATTTTAAAGCAATAATCTGTAGATGACATCATCAAAGGAATTTTAAGAATACGAGAAGTGAAGCAGAAAAAGACCCATTGATAACTTTTTGTAAATAGCTCATCAAAGAAATCTCAAAAGCATTAATACAGTGAGGACACCTGAAATGACAAAGAACTGCATAGTTTTAAAGACCAACCTGAACAGGTTTGTGTTTTTGTCAGATATCAGTAGATATAGGTGATATAAAACTTACCTGTAAATTACAGCCTGCAAAACTCATCCATTAATTGTCCAATATGATTTGGACCTGCAATCAATGAACACTGATAACACTGTACTACGTCATGTTGGTGCACCATTCACAACACTGCCTGCAGTCAAAACCAATCAGAGAGAGAAAGAAAATGAGCGACAGTTCGGATTATTCCACTGACAGTCTGCATTTCTTATGGTTCTGAAAAACTGTTACTTTAGCACAAGAAATGCAGACTTTCAATGTCTGAATAACCTTTGAACTATCGCTCTGATTGGTGTTGACAGGCTGGCAATGTTGTGAATGGTGTACCAACGTGACGTAGTACACTGGTAGCAGCGCTTGTTGATTGCAGGTACAAATCGAGTACTTTGCTAGCAGATAATTAATGGATGAGTTTTGGAAGCCGAAATTTACAGTTTAGGTTTACATCAACTATATCTACCGATATCTGCAAAAAACCGCAAACCTTTCAGGTTGGTCTTTAAGACAGATTCAATTGCTTTTAAGGTGAAAACCATGTTTATTGGGTTTGACTTCATCATGCTGTCTGTCATGAAAAAAAAAATCCTTTTGTTCTGTATAATAGGTAAGAGTTAACAGCTTAGCTGTAACAAATTGTCTTTCTTGTGGTCAGATTGCTGTTGTATGTGGAAGCTGCACAGCAGGAGGAGCTTACATTCCAACTATGGCTGATGAGGCAGTTATTGTCCATAAAACTGGCTCTGTCTTCTTAGGAGGTCCACCACTTGTAAAAGCTGCCCTTGGGGAGATAATTTCTGCAGAAGACCTTGGGGGAGCCACTTTACATTGCAGGTATATGAAACATTGCTAAAAGACTTTCTTAATTCTTATATTTTCATGTGTGTGTGTTTGGGGGGGCTGGTTAATGTTAATGCTATCAAAATATTGCCAAGTGGCCTACACAAAAACTTCACATCTTTGTGAATATTAGATTTTACTTTGTATTTTATCATTCAAATTTGTTGTATTTTCGGTGCATGCAGTACAGTATTTTATTTTCCCCTGGTTTCTGTTTGAATGATTTGATTTCCATTTTCCCCTCTGAGATATATTTATGTTTATGTTTACATATACATGTATGGATGCATGTGTGCATGTGGATGTGTTTGTCAAACATTTTGAATGTAGTGTAAGTGGTTGCACAGACTATTTTGCTCCAGATGAAAAGTCTGCCCTTCAGATTTGCCGTGATATTGTTGCAACATTAAATGTCCACCATAATGAAATTAAGGGAAGACTACCAGCTTCCTCACCACTGTATGATCCAGAAGAAATATCTTCCTTGGTTCCCAGCTCAGAACAGCACAAACTAGATATGTACCAGGTAATTATTCTTCAGGATTTTTTATTATCATTTGCAAGAAAGAAATTTCTCAAAACCTCTATTGGCCAAGTTTATCAAGCTCCAACCTTTTTTGTATTTTATTGCTAATCTAAATATTGTGAATTTTAGATGGTTCATTGGAAAGACATGAGTAGTGTCAGGTATTTCCTAGCTACATTTGAGAAATTTGCAATGATATGTGACTGATATTATGCAATACTCAAAAAGCATTTGTTTAGCTGAGGATGAGGAATTATAATTAAGGCCTGAAAATGAACCCAATGCAAACTAAAAATAGATAAAAATAATGGAATCATAAACTTGTAAAATCTATATAAGTGGTTGAGCATCACAAAGAGAGAAAGCACTAATAGTTTATAATATTTTCAGTTACATTTCATGAAAGAGCTTCCATGCCATCTAACACAAATTCCACCAACCATTTGTAATAATTTCCTATTTAGGTACATTAGCCATTGCGATTGAACAGGCCTTTACAATGGCAGATTGTAAGGGATATCATGATTTATGCATTGCAATAACATCTTTTTCATCAGGTCATTGGCAGGTTAGTGGACAGGAGTTTATTTCACGAGTTTAAGAAAATGTATGGCCCCACGCTGCTGACTGGATTTGCACACCTAGATGGGTGAGTCTTTTTTTCTCAGACTTTAGATGCTTCATTGAAAATTCCACCAGTCACTGCCTTGCCAAAACTTGCTTATTTGAAAGTGTAAATAAATAAGCCAGATGCAGAAATAGAATATTTGTAACCTGTTACAGGTACCTTGTGGGTATTGTTGGCAACCAAGGGGAAATCACTTCAGATGCAGCTTCCAAAGGAGCACATTTTGTGACTCTGTGCAATGAACGTGGAATTCCAATATTATTTCTGCAAAACACATGGCCTGAAACACCTCTAGAAGGTATGAACTGTATTTCACTGAGAACAGCATACCCCAGCAAGCAGTGAGGTTATATAATGTCAACTTTAAGCAATGCTCAGAGCTAGCATATTTCAAGTCTTTGTGTTATCTGTTAGAGCTAATCAGTTGTACTTCAAAACACTGATTTTGATTTAGTTCTATTTCAATTTTTTTTTTTTTTTTATAGATATCATTTTAGAAAGAGAGTTAAAGGAATAAATTTATCTTATCCTGATCCATGACAGGAATTTTTCATAAGCTGGTGGGCATGGCTTTGATGCTGGCCATGGTGACATTTTCTTATACAATAAAACTTTATTGATACCCAGGGGCAGTTCAAAATAGTGCTCGTACTAGAAATAGTATATTTACATATACATGATATAAAAAAGATAGTGCAAATGTACATGTTGAAATAGTGTCACTTTCACACACACATTTTCTCTCCCACACACACATACTGCTAACAGCAGATACAGTTAGTACAAGATGATGGGATGACAGCCAGTAGAGTTTATCAAATGAATGGCACGTGGAACGAATGAGTTGCGGTGACGATTGTTCTGCATACAGGCATTGTATACCTACAAGAGTGACAACTCACATGCCAACACATGATCAGAAATAGAGAGGATGAGGGATGCCTTCCTGAGGATTTGCTGATGACAAAAGGCTGCCAAATTCCTCTGCCTTGTTCCGGTGATCTTGGAACAGATATTAACAAGAGAGACAAGACTTGTTTCTGTTTCCTAGGGAGAGGCTGTGGAACCAAAAGATGAAAGAAAAAGTGATGAGACTTTCGATGAAGGACGGATAGAACTGAGTGAGGATGACAGAGCTGACAGAACGATCTGAGTCTGACTTTGTTGAAAAAGATACTTTCAATGAGTAGCACCTTTAAAAAGGAATGTTGCCAAATTATATTGTCCCACATAATTGTTTTTTTTTTTTGTAAAAATAAATTTTGGACAAGGAGATCTTTCATCTCTTAAATTTTTGAGAAAGTATTATACAATAGCTATTTCTTTTTTTGACTTGTAGCTGCTGTTCATGCAAACCAGCTAAAATGCCAGGCACAAATGATGGCCATTGTCAGCTGCTGTAGTGTCCCTAAGATCACCGTCGTTGTTGGTAATGCGGTTGGACTCACTCACTACCTCATGGTACGACTTTTGTTCTCCTTTTCTTTCCTTATTGATAAAGATAGCACTTAATTTATCCAGAAGGCAATTCGCGGCGGCTCAATATGAAAGCACATAACAATACCACAACATATCCATATTCACCAAACATTCATGGTTGAGACAGCTGCATTCATTTGCACACAGTAACTTTCAGAAGTTGCACCGCCAGAATAACAAAGAACAGCCTCAATCTGTTGGTCCTGCGTGCAGGTACACAGATTCGGTGGCCCAATGGAAGGTGGAAAAATTCTCCCAACAGGAGAACAGATAAACCTCAAATCTCTAGTTTTCATGAGTGTAGATGCCTCTCTTTTTCTGTGCCTGTAGCACATGAATTTTTTTAACCTGTCTTCTTGCTTTATTTTGCAAAGACGAGATTCAAAAAATAAAAGTCAAATATTGTCACTTCAGGGAGGCAAAGCAACAAGTCCCAGCTTTATTTTTTCTTGGCCAAACTCTATACGCTGCATGGAGTCTCCAAATTCAATAATGAAAGCAGTCAGTACAGTAAGTGACTTTGAAGATATTATGGTCTATGTGAAATCTCAGAAGTCATTTATAGCTACTATAAAACTGGTAAAAGGACTTCCATCCAGTTTGTGATGAAACAGTTTTATAAATCTTCTGTTTATAAAAAGGAAAAAAAAATCCCAAGAAAAAACAAAATATCTGAGCCCCAAGAAAATGTTTTTGTTTCTTATTTACCAGAACTTGGGCTTGACAATACATGATGAAGACAAAAGAAAGGAGCTATTGGCAAAAGCTAGAGCAAGGACTGCATCTGAAACTAGTGCAGTCTTTGCTTCCTCACGCATGTGGGATGATGGGATTATTTTGCCTCAAGACACGAGACAGGTAGGCAACAACTGAGCGAATGGAAAATAGCTTTACATAACTTTACATCATTTTGCATAAAACATTAACACAGGCTACAAAATTAAATAAATAAATAAACTTTAATTTATTTACCTTGGCACTTACATTTTGATAGTAGAATTTCTTTGGGCACTTACCAGATGTCATGCTAAATGAATCATTCACTAGCTCTAGTTTTTATTGGCCAGTTGTGACCAATGAACAGGGACAAGACAAAATAAACCACCTTTCCTTACTGCCTTGTTGGCGAATTCACCTCTCTAGTTTTTAACCTGCCTTTGACATTCTGTCTTAACCAACAACTCGAACAGACTCTGACTGGAATTTGACATTAGAGGCATAGACAGAAGTTTCTAGAGCTAGACCTGCACTCTATCTGCACTCATTTATGCCAGCTCAATCCAGATACATAATCCACTTTTGGATAGGACATGCATATACTACTTATCCCCCTTCCTGAGCGTCCACTTATGTATAATTTGAAATGATGTTATAATGTTTTCCTATTTCGAGTGGTAATATGGATATGCAAAATTTTTTAATATTTGCAAGAGAGAGATGCTATTTTTTTTAATAAGAAACTTTATTAGTAATTATAATGGAACATTGTATGTAGACCTTATTTCTGTCGGTGATTTCACAAACTAATATTGCAGGTACTCTCCCAGTGTCTATCTATTGTAAGTGCCTACAAGGAGTCCACAAATCAACTCTATCCTGTGATACGTATGTAAAATACCCAGGTGAGATTGTGAGATAATGGTTTTTGTCAGCAATGCTATGTAATCCTGAGGGTGAGCCTGCCCATTAAAGGTTGTTTCATACAATAGTCAATTAGTATGATAAATGTCATGATATAGTGGCTCTGTCATGTAAATAATTCTCTGTAAAGTGATACAGTTACTGCAGCTCCTTACATTTTAAAAATTATCAGGTGATAAACTTTTCCACATTGATTTCTGGTTTATTTGATTTTATTTGATGAGTCATTTACATATTTTGTACATAAAAGTAGTTCTTCAGCATGGGTAGACTTCTTATATAATTATATAAATGCCTCCAAAATTTTTTTTGGTAAATCTATGAACAAGGTGATTTCAGTCATTTCTTGCGTTTTGCAGAGTGCTTTGCAGGCTTCGGTGACCTTTTGCCAGAAGTGTCTGAAAAGTCACACTTCTTGTGGAAGAAGTTGTAAAGCTGCTGTGCCTGCACAGAGTTTCCAAGAACTGCAGTAAGCTCTTCCAGTGATGCTTTGGAAACTGCAAGGATATTGTCAAACTTCTTCAGGACAGAGTGGTAGTTTTTTGTTGTTACACCAGGCATGCGGAGAACCATGTCCTGAAGTTGAGGGGAAAAAAATACAAATTAAACAAATCAATAAGAACAATAGATACCAATTTTGTTATCTGTGAAGTTCAAGGTAATTATTGGAATTGCTTAGATGCAAGAATTAATATGATGAGATCCATACCTGTGGTATATGACTATACTGATCACCCCATTCCACAGTTTCTCCACCAGCCTTCATCAACAGGGCTGTTGTTGAGTCTGGCTGAGCCCTGTTTACCTGTAAAGGTTGTGTTTGCATATTAAGTTTGCATGAGTTCTTAGATATGCCTTTCGAATTTAGCCTCAGTAATTTAGCTTCTATTAGAAATAATAAATTTTCTGACTACACTATCTTATATCTTTACCTTTAGTTCTTCAAAGATCTCAGCAGTAGCATAGGGACTTGGGCACCACAAAATTCTCAACTTTGGAAAATGCATAGTCAGCAAGGCCAGGCGTGATGTGGTCTCCTGCAGACTGACTTCTCCAACAGTAGGATACTTTCCCTGTCACAATTTAGGAGAAAACCAATGTTAACCACTTTCTGCAGTTATTAAGAAATAAGGTGCAGGTTGGCACCATCACTGCAATGCCAGATTGTAACATACCTGTAAGGAGAATGACTTGTTTGCATCAAACTCTATAAGTAGGACTGGTCGTTTATAGCAGCGACACATTGCAACACACTGGTTGTACAGGCGGCCACTGTTGAGACTGCCAATCAGGTCACTGACACTCTTGCGCTCCACACAAATATCTGGAGTAAGAACGTAGTCTCCAACCTGTATGTCAGGATTGCATGCTTAATTAATCTTTCATTGTAAGAACAATTCATTCTTAGATCCTTGGTATTCATTTGAATGTAAAGGAGACCATGTCATTTGGTCACTTTAAGCACAACTTGATCTGACCATTGTTATTTAAAGGTCGTAGCCTTGAGGAGAATGAATTAATCTTGCAATAATGCAGCTAACATGAAATGGCTAGGCAGAAATAGTTAATGGACTGGCTGCTTTAAGAACACAAATGCAATGGCATTGGTTCAGAAAAAAACTACTACTGAAAACAACGGAATTGAATGCTAATATTAATTACAAACAGCCTCATAGCTTTCACTTTCTAACAAACTATATAGTTTAAAGGTTTACAGAAGTTCAAAGGGCATGTTTTACCTCAAGTGTTACTGGTTCCACAGTGATTCCACGACGATGTATAAGGGAAGGCAGTTCGCTGCGGAATTCACGCATGTCTACAATGATCTGCAGAGATCATGAATAAGCAAGTAATAACTTATTAAATAAGAGTGGGGTACTGATGTAGAATGTGAACTGAAGAGGCCTGTTTTTTAGATTAGAAAAAAATTTAAAGTCTTTAAGGACTTTCTGATGTGGTGTCAAGTATGTGAAAGTCGCATGGAGAAAGACAGGACAGTACAAGACCAAGAGAAATGGTGAATCCTTGAGTTTAAGAGAAAGGTAGTAGACTTTATCTACCATCTACTCTGAAGATTCTTTTTCACTCCTTACTTTTTGTTGTTCTGGCTGGCTTGGCAACCCACCCTTCCTTGTACTCTCATTCACAGATATGCTGTCCCTGGGGTCATTCTCCTGTTTACCATCTCTCTCCTCTGGAATCACCATTGTCTAAAAATAAAAATCCATGTTTATCAGAAGTGATCTTCAAAATCTTACCTGTGACACTGTACACACTACATCTTATTAAATGGCTAGTGTTCTTTCTTTTAGCTTAGTATATTCATTTATACATTAGTCCAAAAGCTTAATCTACATGTGCCATTCTAGCTTTCAAGAACATCATTAACAGTTGTTCAGTACTGGAGCTTCTGCTGAATATAGAACAAGTACTCACAGCTTTTTCACGAATAAGGAACTCAAAAGCCTCTTTTTCACGTCGCAGAGTAGTGAGGTAGCGTTGTTCTTCAACAGAACCAACATAAAGCAGGAAGTATACACGAAGTTGTCTGCTGGGATTAGATGCCTGAAACACCTGGAAAACACACAATTAGCTTAAGGGTAAAAACCCCAACAAAATTCCAAAGTAGACAGTATGCTATAAATTTACACAACTCAGCATGCTTCGTGCACAAAATTAACCCATGCAATGCAGGCAGTGTTATTTAAAATACATTAAGAAATAAGTAATAATCATAACCCCAATGCAAAATCAGTGAAATAAAACTTACTTCTAGCTGCCTCACAAACTGCATATCCGGATCGTACATTACAACATAAGTTGGCTGGATCTCCAGTAAAGTTTGAGTCAGGCCATGTGGATCAGTACAACCTTGCAACGGATGCAGAATTGTGACAGGCCCTGACACAAGACCATAGTAAGAATCCTTAGAAGACAGGGTGGGATCCCGAACAGGTTCCTCTGACTGTTAATAAAGTGCAAAAACAGAGTTGATAGAATAAGACGACTGAAAATATGACAGCTGGTGGAGTACAATCCTGCAAAATCATGAAAAGTGCTAGCTGCTTCCTGTGATACTGTGGAGCCCAATACCTTGATTAGAGACCTATAGGACAGCCTTCACTACTTATGTTTTCTGGATGGCTAGAATACTGTATTTAAAATAAGTTAGCAAATGGTCTTATGGCATTTTAATAAGGAATTTTAGCAAAGTTAAAAATAATTTAAGTCTCTGGAAATCTATAAAAGAACCTCAACTTCATGTTTCATATGCTGGTTAAAAACTGAAATAAAATTTCAAAAACTAAGGTTTCAAATTTTAAAATGTCACCAAACTTCTCTTTACCATGATAGCCTTCTCCTCATCCTCCACTGTGTCCTTTGGGTCGGATAAAAGCAAGTCCTCATCACTTTGCACTTCTCCAGGTTCTGACATCTCTTGCTGGTCATCTTCTTCACATCTAGCTTCAGCATTGCGTGCCATCTGTGTGAGAGTCAGCTTGGAGCTTGTGCATGGTGCATTTTGTGCTTTCCTCTTGCCATATTTTTTTCTTTGCTCCTGCCTTGCATCTTCCTTGCAAAAAGAACAGAAGAATGAACTACAAAGGAAGGAGTGAATAGAAAGCTAAGGCAAGACAAGATGAATATCAGAGGGAAAAATGCGAGTAAGAATACACAAATGTAAGTTGGAAGCAGAAAACAACCAAATTTACCTTGATCATTACTGCAGGTATATTGAAATAATACAGAAACTAATTTTTGTCTTGGTATATTTTACAATGCTGTTTTCATAATGTCAGTAAGACCAAAAAGGTTTCTCAAAAGCATTAGCTGTCCTTTGTCTTATATAGGCATAAAACTACACAGGAAACCTATCTAAAAAAAACTAATAAAGAATGCAGCAAGTGTTCTTACTTTGTTTTCCAAACCACCTGTCTTGATCGTTATGCACTTCTTATACAGTCGAGATAAGACACCCTGGGCACCTTTGCATAAAAACTGTACACAACAATATAAGCCACATTACAGAAAAACAAAGATCACAGCTGTTAGGTCTCCCATATGGACTCTTGTGAAAGCATTATACAGTTAAGAGAAATATCCGCAAATAATTATCTTTCACAGGTGGAAACAGAGATCACCTTCAGCAGACTTATTTTTGTAAGTGATGTTACAGATAATTTCAAACCTCTCTCAGCTGATTGCAGGTTCGGTCATCTTCAGCACATACTAAGACTCGACATTTTTCCGCAACAGAACTGCCAGCAGTTGAGGAAATCTTCTGAATCTCCAAGTCAATTTCATTTAGCACCTCTCTTAGTGCTTGCCACTTTGGTGGTTCTTCCAGTTCTGGTTCAGAATCTGGCAACAAATTTATTTATTAATATTTGTTAACAAATAAAACCAGAATTATCACACATGAAACTATGATGTAAAAGAATATTAAGCTTTCATATTGTTCTTTACAATTCAAACTCTACAACACCTTGGTAAGTAAAAGCTTTATGTGCACAAAACACACACACATTCTCTCTGTTAAAGATAGTGAATGACAGTGACTGAGAAGTTAACCATGAATGGGAAAGGAAACATGTTTAAAGAGTGGATAACTTTCTCAAGCTCTATACACTGCAAAAGTACTCACAATTTTGCTTGCATTTCTCTCCTTCTGAATCTGTTTTGTCCTTCTTGCTCTCTTTCTTACTAAACAGTCTTTCTCGTGCATTCTGCAAATAAAATCTTGCCCTAATAAAATAGACACAAGTTAAGTTTAGAAGACTTGTAGAGCAGATTGATTCTGTGAAATAGTTCAAGGAACTGGGGAGATTCTGAAAGTCATTTAAAAAAGGTGAGTCCTCAGTAGCTGCCTGATACTGCTTAAACAGCAGAGTGGCAAGGGGAGAGTGTTCTAAGCAAAGCACTGGCATAGGTCTGGGATATCATCACGAAATCTGAAAAAATCCTGCTCTATCCGCCCGATTCCAAATCATCTCCTGCTCAAGTGCCTTGACTTGATGATTCCAGTTATTGTATTTTCAATCACTTCTTGTCGACTGGTGCTGTACCTTTGGTGTTTAAGCATGCTGTCATCATCCCACTTCTAAAGAAGGATAGCTTCAACACTAAAACCTCAAAAAGCTATTGCCCTGTTTCCAATCTCTATTTTCTGTCCTGGATGTGTTCTGAATCATGGATGACTTGCTGTCTACTTGCAACACGAATCACATCTTACTGCCAAAAGCTGGAACTGTTCGCTGCAATTTGATACAATCTCGGCATACCTTTGCTTGCTTCTCTGAAGTATGTGGGGAAGTTTGAGGATGTTCTTTGATCTCTTTTGTTCACCCTTTATATCTAACCACTTAGTTTCACCACTCACTACTTGGATCTGCAGTATCACATGTATGCTGACGATACACAATTGATGTCTGGTCTTGCTTCCTAGCTCCAGCAGGAATGCACTAGCACGCAATACACAGCAGACTTTGTGAAAACCAATAACCTCTGCTAATGAACTGAAATGTGCAATGTCCTCTACCATCATTACTTCCTCTGTTGTTAACACTTCTCTCCCCAAAACCAGAATCTTGGTGCAATCACATCTAACCCTTCACGTCAGTTTCTGCCACCAAAAAGCTGAAGTCTGGTTTTGTGCTGTCCCAGGTGAATTACTGCAACTCTCTGTGCTTCACCTCAGATTACAGAAATTCAGCAGTCCAGTTTGTGATATGGATGGTGAAGTAAGCAAACCAAGAGGGATAGGGTGATATAATCAGTCTTACTGAATTTTATATTGGACATGATCATGTATATCTTAGTTTGCTGACTTCTGATTTCTCAGAACTGCCACATGCTGTCCTGTACGTGAGACACATGAATACAAAACTGCCAATATCTATGATATCAATATCAATATCCATGATCTACCTCACTATAGCTATCATCATGAGACCTTGGTTGCAAATTAAAAAAAAATTGAAATGCTTCTTAACGATAAAAATACTGACCACAAAAAGGCTGTCAGCAGCACCCAAGAACAACCATCCAGTGTTCTGTCCAAATGCCTTTTCACTTGTCCTGCATTGGAAGACAAATGCATTAAAATACAATGAAGAATATATGTCTAATGAATTCTTTTTATATAACATACCCATTAAATACTGGACAAAAATATGCAACAAATATTATGTAATGTTAAGCAAAAGTATCACTAATGCTGCATAAAACAACTGTTGAGAAGATAAACTATGCACAGCTTGCTGTTACTGTTACTTGATCTATAAATAAAAAGATTATAAATGAAAATGTCAGGGTTATAGTAAATACATAAGTGAAAAACTCACTCATAAGTTTTACTAAAAAATTTCTCAGTCCATTAATATAAGAAAGCTGGATTCCCTTTTAGTTTGTCTCTCCCAGTCAACACATATGCAATTATACATCGTCACTCCAATACACATCAACACCAGAGAAAGAAAGAATCATTATTACTACTCACCGTATTGAGTTCACCAAGTTGTAAAATGTCACACAATCATATTGGGTTAGATTCCTGAAGATAGAGCAGATTACTAAAATAGTGTTAAGACACTCAGTTGTTATTACGTTTTTCATAAGTTGACTATTTTCTCCATGAAACAGATTTCACAATTTTTTTTTTGAAGTTGTGTACCTTCTGTGCTATGTTGAAACAATGTAAACATTGGAACTAGCAATGCTGGCAGTAGTAAAATGCCTTACAAGTTAAATAATTAAGATTTAGGTCATCTGTAGTATTTAACCTGCACTGAAATATAAAAATAATAAAAAATTTAACTGGACATGACAATGAAGTCTGCATGCATAGCACAAAGTAACAAACAGGTTCCTCACATACCTAAGAACAAGCCGAAGAGTCTTGAGGTCAGCAACTAGTTGTCTTGTTTTGCTGCTAAGCATATGCCATATTGGATCTAACTGCAGGCGAACCATACGGTCAAAGTCGCGTCCAAGGGCTGTTTCTACAGTGATCTCCTCCATGTCAACCTAATGCAGCATCCATCAAGAAATATACGATAAATTATTCTCACTTCTTCCACTCTGAGCATGCAATATTAAAATGAAAATATTTTCTCTAGGCTTTTGTTCTGTTTGGATGAACCAAGGTGTTGAAAATGTAAATAGATTTACTAAGAAATATTAATTGTATGCAGGAATAGAATAGTTGTATTAACAGCAGTGACAGATTTTTCTTTTATTGTATGTGGCATTTCACACAATGTTAAAATATATCTAACAATAAACTGGGAGTTTCATTTGCAGAGTACCATTGTCAAATTTATGTCGTATTGGAAGAATTCCATCAGATTCCTTTAAGATGCCAATTCTGTGAGCATGTATGCTAGTTTGAGGCTGTCTTTTGTTGTTTGGGCCTTGAGTCTTTTGAACCCTTCTTGTACAAATGAATTTTGATTATATGTGAGTCTGAAATGTGATTGTCTCAGGACCTGTCTGGGTGGCAGATATGAATGTGTTATGTAAAGTAAGTTACAAAGTAATGAGTTAGTCACTGACCGCTGGTGTGCACCTTTTAAGCTCCTTAATGCAGGCATTGATGAGATCTAGAAGGGCAGTCTGGCAGTTTGTCATAGATGGGGTTAACTGCAGGTGTAGCTCTACAACCTCCACCTGCATAGATTCTAAAGATCTCAGTGAAAGCATTCATCAGAACTTTCAGGAAACTGAATCCTAATGCATAATAAAGGCTATCAAAATCACAGCGGGCATCAAGCTTATGTTACATGTAGTTCAGGCAACACCTAGACCTAGTGTACTAAGATTCCCCAAAACACCTTTAAGTCTTAATGAATAAAGAAAATGGGTGCACAGAAAATACCCAGCCTACAGAGTTTGTGGACTTCATCTCACATCTATGTGGGCTGAAAATGAGTCCCATAAAGTGAAGCCATTAGAGGGTTTTGTGGTGGGCTACCGTTTACATGCCCATCCCTACCCTCTCACACATGCACAGGGGCTTGAACACCAAGGTACCACTTCATTATCAACAGCTGCCCACCACCCATCACGAGGGTAGACAAAAAACAAAAAGATACTTGGTAAAATATTTATATCTGTTTATCTTATTTCTCTCTTTCCCTCCCACTCTTGTTTGGAGGAAGGGGGTGTTGTTCGTGTATAAAGCACACTTCCACATGGGTGCTAAAAGTGATATCTGAAAATAATGTGATATAAGCTTATTAGAAGAAAATAAACAAAACAAAGAACAGACCACACATAAAAGTTTCTTAAAATATGAATTAACATAGCACTAAAATGAAATTATTTATTGACCTTATGTTTATCCAGAGAGGAGACTACACTGGCATGGAAACGAGGCCATAAAAACAGCTTCTTCACATAAATATTTTTCATCACTCGCTGCACATGACAGAATCCAGATGTGAAAGCCTCTGGATTGTCAGAAAAGGCTTTGATGAAACCTGTCTGTAAAAATATCCATTAAAAACTTTGATAGAGAAATACAAAACAGCATAGTCAAATCAAATATGCCCTTACCAACGCATCTGGAGGCCATCTCTATAAACTGTAGTAATAATAACAATCAGTCTCTTAGATTAGAAGTAGCTGTGGGGACACAACAATATTATGTTTAAATCTGGCCATCTGGCTTGGTTCCCAGGTATTCTCTGGGTTGTTCTGAATGACAGGCCATACACTTCTTGAATGTTATCTTCCATATTTTTGGGATACATGTTTTTTTCAGTTAAAGTGTTCAGTTATTTCATTTCTATAAACACACAGTGAAATAACATGGTTCTCCTACAAATTAGAAAAAAACTTTCTCTCAAAGTTTAAAAAGAAAAAAACCTAATGATTTTACTTGGTTCTTCTCCCGGTAAAGCCGCAGAATAAAGGCCTCTTGGCAGGACTCAATGACCCTGAGTACAAATATGCAGGAATAAATGTATCATACTTAAAACAAGTAACAATAATTTATAAAAATTGTTTTTGAAGGCCAAATAGTTGATTTAGTTCTTGTCATCGAAACCATATGGCTAATGCTTATTATTTTCCACCATGTTAACACAAAAAAGCAAAAGCTGCACAAATTTTAAAAACAGATTAAAAAAGTAAAACACTATAGAAGAATAAGTTCAAAACTTACTTATGAGCTTTGTAGACCAGTATCCCAGTCACCTTCTCAACAGGTACACGGTTTGTTAGGAAATCCACTACCAAGATGCGAGATGTCACAAACTGTACTCCACCCTCCATATATGTTTTCAGCCTTTTAATTATAGTTAAAACAGTTTATTTAATCTTCACTCACATTCTTACTATAAAAATCAACGTGTACTTGTCATACATTTTTTTTAAATGTGACGAAAACTATTAATTAGGTGTTGTTATAATAGCTGTCCAAAATTAACAATGACATGGTAACTGGTTTCGATTCCCTGCCTGGATTTAGCAAATAAAGTTATTATAGACAAATAACAATGACAACACGAAACAAAGAAATTTGTTGATGACAGAAACAGATGACAAAAATGCATTATAAAGAGGGAATTAGAAACCTATAACAATGCTGCAAACTAATTAAGCAAGTATTCTGAAAATGATGAGCTACCAACTAGCTTGGTTTAACCCATGACAATGAAAACACTAAAAATGTAGAGAAATGGAATAATGGCAACAGACCTACCTTTCAGCTGCATTCACCTCATTAGTGATTATTTTTGGTAGAGGCTGAATCCCCTGGGTCTCTAGTTGATGCATAAAATTGTTCTGCAAGCAGACACAACAGCTGTTTGTATAAATTTAGTCTTTTTGTGGGCTTGCAAAACCTTTATCCCTTTCTTTCTTTGCTGTGCACAAATCTCCCCTTGTGATTGGTGCCTTTCTGATTTAACAGCTTATTTAAACACACACAAACCACATAAAATCCATGTAGTACCTCATCATTTGAGTTAGTGTTTAGGACCAGAACAAGGCTTCCTGGATCGTTGTAGACTCCAAGAAAACTCAGAAACAGCCTGTCTATGCCCAATCCTCTGTTTGCAATGTAAGAAACAGAAATGTTAAGTTTCTGAGATATTGCTTAAAACTGAGAAAGATAATTTCTCTTGAGCTTAGTCATACTTCCCCAGAAAGTTAATTAAGAAAAAATTGTTTTGCTTTTTGACCGATTAGATATTTGTAATTCGTACGAACCAATATAAAAGCACTGCCTTAATCCTATAAGCATGATGGGACATGATAGGTGATTTGTCTGGAAGCATGAAGAAGGCAATTTTCCTTACTTTTATTGCGAAGATCAAGTTTTCTCCTTTCCAAAAATGTATAGGTTTCTTAGTCTAATGTTTACCTTGGAGCAGCAATGATAAAGAACAAACTTCACCCACTGGGTGAAACTTATTTACTATGAACAATTTTATACTGGTGACTCCCATATACAAACCTTGACATAATGAACAAGCCATCATTGTGAAATCCCTCCAAAAACATTTGATTCTCATACTCCAGCAAAAACATCTTCTTTCCCTAGTCTCAACCTGGCAATCAAGAAAATGTTTATGTTAAAAAAGTTTTCATATAATTTTACTTAGCTGTTATTAAGGGTTTGTAAGAAACATGCAATCACTCACAACGCGCATTCCCCGCCACACACAAGCATTCTTTAAATACAGGATGGATGATTATGGATCATAAACTGATGCATAATTCGTAACGTAATTTTATTTTTATGGAAGGTCCAAATGTTTCATGTTAACGTGTAAAGACAATGGTATCAGATACACTGAACAGAGGGAATGAGGGCATGAAGTTTTGTGCCGTTAATGAACTGCCCTTAATAAACAAGGTTTTCATGTTTTAATTTGTTTCCGCAGCAGGTGGCATTATGCTAGACTTAAGAAACAGTTTCTCCTTATGAAAGAACAAGTCCATCACTAAATAACTGGCAACACTTGACTACCACTGCCATTGGCAGACTGTTCTTGGTAGTAAGTAGCCCAGTCCTGGGTAATTTTAGAACCATTTACATTAATTTGACCCTAGTCTTGAGCCTTGATAGAGCTTTCAGAATGAAAGACGCAAGATAACCTGTATCATTTATCGCAATTCACTGCATAAACCGTAAAATTCTGCATAAACCGTATCCAGCAGTAACTGTTTTCGTTTTGTCTTCTAATGGCCTTTGGGAGGCAGCCATATTTATAATCTCGAGGTTCCACAAGGAACGCAGTAAATAATGACTGTTAACCATCTCGTGTAACATATTTAATCCTTTTGAGATAGCTTTTTTGTATTTTGTTATTTTCTTTAAATAAGAAACA
Source organism: Pomacea canaliculata (assembly GCF_003073045.1). NCBI lineage: Eukaryota > Metazoa > Mollusca > Gastropoda > Architaenioglossa > Ampullariidae > Pomacea > Pomacea canaliculata. Next base: position 12,828,681 of record NC_037599.1, read on the forward strand.
TTACATCTTTGTATAAGTTTGAGGATCGTATTATTTTGACGACAATGACGAGACTACAGATTGCAAACATTGACATCACAAAATAATATCTCTGGACTGCTAGGCAGACGAATTCTGTTTCCAGTTAACTGCTAAAACGAGGCATGACACAAGGAAGCTTCCGGTTTAGTCACATTCTTTGTTACGGCTCGCCGAGACCAACAGCAGAGAACTTCGCAAGAGGCTAAGCGTAGGTCTTGGTAGACAGACAGCAGTCCACCTATAGAAGTCCTTGATTGACATCACCCTAACTCTCCTCATGTGGAGTTACATTTGGAATATGATGTAACTGCTTAGTGCAACAGCTTACTCGTGCTTGAAACTTTTTCCTTGTTATTCTTCGTTCTGATAATCTGAACGTGCACCTTCTAAGTAGTACCAGGTAAGGGTTTACACGTGTTTATGATTTTCAGTTTTAATCATGTTTTTCAGGTTTAGATGGTGTCTATATTTGACTATTTCAGTCTGATATTTTGACAGACTGAGATTCATCATGGACGTACTGTGAAGTCTAACATGATAAACTTCGATGCATTGTGATTGTGTGTATGATTGCAATATGACAAGGAAGTTAGGAACTGGTCACAATCAAGATTTAAAATTTCACATATAGGTCATTTGTCTAGTATCATTTAGTAACTATCCATTGGTAATATACTTTTGAAAATTACTAGGCTTCATCAGATAAGTATTTAGTATACAGATCAATATTCACAGTTACTTATATTTATAGTGTGATCAAATTTTAAAAAGTGTTTCTCACTGTATTTATTAACATTGTGTTAAAGAAATCATTGTCATAAAAGTTACTTCAAGTCATAGATTGTGTAGTTTAGTAATCTTTTATGTGTGTTCATTGAACATCCTCAGCGTGTGTTCTGACCTTTTTCAGTTCAGTCATGCATGTTTGATAATTAAGGATACATAATGTAATTTGTTACATATTTATTTTTTAATTGCCATGTTGTCCAGTTGTCTTAAATTATGGGTCGTCGCAAAAAGGCCAACAAACCTCCACCAAAGCGTAAGATAATTGAGCCCCTTGAGACTATGTTCAACTGCCCTTTCTGTAACCACGAAAAATCATGTGAAGTCAAACTGTGAGTAAATTTTGCTACTCTTTTATGCTAAAAATTATAATCTTCACTAGCTGTTTTGGAGATGGTGAAGCTAATTAGTATATTACTTGATTTTTATGGTTGTACAAAATTCAAAATACACCAGGGTTCGCAGGGTCCTTACAAGTCCTTACGTAGAGAATGAAAGTATTTCTGGAAGATATACGTGTTTAATTAAAAAAAATGTTTGGTCTTCACATCTGTACTACACTAGTAGCCCTTCCGTATTCGCAAAAATTATACTCTTCTTTCAAAAGGTCTTTGGACACTTTCTTGAACTAGAGCCTTGATCTTCTAGTACTGTACAAAGCTCTATTTCTCTCTCTCTTCCCCCTTTTGAATGTGTGAGAGAGAGAGACATGAACTGACTTTTTGTATTACACCAAAGAATGCTTTCAGGTCTGAAAGTTTACTGATTTCATTAATAAACTATTAAGCAAATGTCTTAATGAAAAAGACTTTGCGTGATACTATGTTTTGTCTTCATGTTGCAGTGATCGTACTAGAAACACTGGAATGATAACATGCAATGTCTGCCTTGAGGATTTTCAAACAAGCATAAATTGTATCCTTTTTGTGCATTTCTTATCATTGCATCAGTGCATAATTATCAAACTAGAAAGAAAGATTTGTAACTCTTGCAGTTCTTGTAACAATGCACATCCTGTTGTTACTGCTGTAGCAGTAATTCCCCCAAAGTCATAGTCATCATCATAATAGCAGTTATTGACGGTGCATCTACTTAGCCAAATCATATTTGTTTAACTGTAGTGTGGTTCCAATTTATTAGTAATTATCATTAATTAATTTCATTACTAATGCTCAAATTTGTGTTTATTCTGCTCGACTTTTGAAAAGATTGTATAGTTAGAATGTCAGAACAAATGACAGAGTTTGCAGGGTCCTTACCTATCCTTACAAGTCCTTGGAGAATTTTCGCCGTGTTGCCTTATAAATCCTTATATTTGCCATGCAGTCCTTACAATTTCTCACACGTCCTTACGTTTTCTCTGTGACCCTTACAATTCCTTATATCGATAAAATATTACCACAGATTTATTTTTCATGCCTCTTATAAATCCACAAATTTATTTTCGGAGTTGACTTTGGTACAAAATACAGACAATTCTGTGCCTCACCGCTATTTTAATCACATGACTGCCAAGTCTCGTTCGTGACGAGAACTTACGTTTCACCAGATTTTCTTGATGGATGACCACATTTCTTCAAAAAATGTCGGGGAAGTGTTCTTTTCAGGAGAACTGGCTAAAGGAAGAAAAATATAAAGACTGGTTAATAAAAGACTCTAAAGATAAACATTGTGCACGAATGTGTTGCCTGCAGAATATCCTTGAATACTTGAGTGGGCGAAAGTGTTTTGAAGAAGCACATGCTTACTGATAGACACAAGTGGCCCATAGAAGTATTTCTGGAAGATACACGCGTTTGTGTTATGGATTACTTTCGTAATCAAGAACCTTGCAATTATTATTACTTAGATTTCTAAAAAACTTGGAACATTTACATTAACGGTGTATGTTATCAGCGTGCTAAAGAGACTTTAAATTTGGACAAAGCCACTATTTTCTAGACTGTTTAGATTGGTTAGACAATCCTGTGTTGTTTTTTTTTTTTGTTTTTTTTTACCTAAAATAGAGATTCTCAAAAGGAGTCCATTTGATGCACTACAAGCAAAATACAACAGTGATGTTCTATTTTGCCTTAACTATCTTCATAGACCTATCAGAACCAGTTGATGTCTACAGTGACTGGATAGATGCTTGTGAGGCAGCCAACCAATAGCATCTGTTTTTGCTCAGTCAGGAGTACTGAGTACACAGCCATAACATGATAATATGTGACAGGAGGAGACCACTATTGTGGTCAAGCTAGCAACGTCCTGACCGTAAATTGAGTCGGCAACAGAATTGGAAGGCCATTTGAAGCTGTGCTAGTCAAAGCCACAAAGAAAGCAACAACTAACTGATGGCCATTCTTTTTTCAGAATTAGATCTAACCAAGACTGATGCTAAAAATGTTAAAACATTTTAATCTGGAACTTCATTTTATTTGTAAATTTCTAATGCAGTTATTGCAGTTTCTTGGCAGTTTTAAATAAAGGCCAGCTGACTTCCATTTCTTCCCCCTGTATTTGTTTTTGACTAGTCTGATGTAAAAGTTTACTTCCTTTCATGTAGACTGTGCAAGATTATGCCATAAATAGCTCTTCCCAGTCTGTCTTAAGCCTAACTTCAGCATTTCCCGAACTATCAAATATTCATGAGAACATTTGAAGAGCATAGAGACAGTTATATTGAATTTCAGACTCATTCTGAAGAAAATCACTTGATTTTTTTCCCCATTGTTTGGTGGTTTGTGCATTTCCTCAAAAATTATGTTAATCTCAAATGCTTAATTAGTCTCTCACAGATCAAGGGCATTAGGAAAGGTCAATGGTGAGTGGATGTTGGGTTCATTTGTTGTCAAGAACTAAAAACATTTAATCTTCTTCTAGTTTCTTTTCACCTCCCAGTGGTGCAGAGGGCCGCTAAGAACCTTTTATCACTTGTGTTTTATGTTCAACCACTTCTCTTCGTTAACTTTTTAAATGTAATAAATTTCGATGGGCCTTGAATGTCGAATGCTTTGCCATTCTGAAATTTTCTAAGGAGTGAAATTAAGTAAACATAACATTAATTATTGTTTTTCTGTTGCTGTACTGAAGTAATAGTTTAGTGCATACTTGGAAAGTTTGAAAAATTAAGATGATTAACAATTATTCTATATATTTTTTTTAAATCTCTGTGGCAAATATAGCTGGTTGTGACATTTAGGGTCTCACAAAAAGTGCAGAATATGACAGCTTTATAAAATGGCTTAAAACGAAATCCTAACCTTGCAAGATGTATTTATACAGGCCTACTCTAAATCATGTGGTTACAAAATCTATCATTTGTATGCGTCTAACAAAGTTAATGTACAGTAGATACTGATAGAAATGCTCATTAGCAATACATAGATGTAAAGAATGAGTTTTCCTGGAAAGAAATATCCAGTCTGGCTTGTGCTACCCTCAGTTTTAATTACAAGGTTTGCTCTTTTGTCAGGCTGAATTTACAGTTTATGAAATCTTAAAGTCAATACTTGTGATTAAAGTATTTCAAGCAGCTGAAGTAACCTAGTATCTGCAGTATGGAGAATCATTGTAAGTGATTAAATTTAACTGTGGTAGCTTCAATCGTTTCTTAAGTATTTTCTGTGACACACAAGTGTTAGAAAAAAAAAAGTACATGAAACATTCCATTCTTATGGTTCACAAATAACCAAAGACTTTGGATGCCACCCCAGTTTCCATCAATCATAGCATTCATTTTTTTATGCTTAGTAACATGTAGCATGGGACCTTTTCTCTGAAACTCACTGTTTTAAATTGATGTTTGTTGGTAGTTACATAAAAGTGTGTTTTCTTAGAAAGACATTCTAAAGCAACTTCAGTGCTACTACCTTTAACAACAAAAATGTTTTTTTGAAGCAAGGTGCCTGATGACTTCATAGTGTTGTTTGGTGGTCAAACCTGTTAGTGCCAAACAGACAACAGCATTTTATCGGTGCTTCATGTCCAATATGTCTTGCAACCACACTTTGGTGTGATTTCTATTTTGGAACCAGCATCTTGTAGAGACAAATGATTGTGCAGATGTTTTCAGAAGACTTACAAATAAACTAAACTTGCATTATGTGTGTCACTCCTTTTCTCTAAGATTGTGTGTGGAGATCATCAAAAGCTTGCGCAAAATCTGATTCAGGAATCTACAATTTAATCGACATTAGTTTTTGATTATCCACTGCTTTTCTATTCTGCATGGTGACAAATGCAGAAAATTACTGGTTTTTGTAGACTGCATTTTCACTAAATTGAACGACTTCCATTAGTGATTAGTATTCTTTTACCCACTGAACACAAACATACATGTCTCAGTTTGTAATCTGTGCTTTGTGGAGGTGTCTGAATTATTTTAGGTGGTAGATGAACTAGCAACAGGTGCACCAGGCAGAGGAAGAGCAGCCTGTCTCTGAACCAGGACAACTAATATTTATTGTACTGATTTTAAAGCAACTTCAGCAGTTTACTGTTCTAGGAAGAATGGCATCTCTGCTACAAGACGGCCACAGGATCGACGTCAGCTTACAAGTTGGATTCGTTTTTGTGTACTCTCCACTCTTCGTCTGATACAACCAGCACAAACATTCCAAACACCACTAGCATGGTTATCGCTCTTTCTCTCTCTTTGTTTATGGATCTCAGCTTTGGAATTTTCCTTTCAGAATCAGGCATTCTCCATCTCAGGTTTCAGATCATCGCTTAAGACGCACTTCTTTCTTCGGTATTATCAACTCGTGTGGCTTGTTAAATAGGTTTTTCTTGGTTCACTGTTCATAGGACTGACTATGTGTGCACTGTGATTTATAGGTTACATGTCTTGATAACAATTATTAACTCAGGGCGGACTGCTGTACAAATATGTGCAGTCAGTACCTAAACTCTCTTTTCCCGGTTGACTGTTTTTCGTGTGTCTGGCTATTTGTACACGTTGATGTATATTATATAGGTTAGACCTGGCTAGATATTCGACTCGGAGCCGCACAGACTAGGGTTTTTCCCCTTTAACTGTGCAACGACAAAGTGCTTGCAAACGAATATTTTAGAACGGGAAAAAGCACAAATTCTCTCCCGGTTTAACAATTTCAAGAATACTTGATGATGCGAACCCTCGTGTTGGTGGAGGTAGGTTGTACATCCTCTTCCACACCTCTATAATACCTTTCACCTCCCTACGACCACCACAACCCCTATATCCAACCTGACGCATCATTCTGTCTTCCTTATACATACAGTCATCTCCACATTTTTACACACCAACACCCTTCCAACCCACATTTCTTCTTGGTCATTTACTACAAACCTTAATAATTGTCAAAAGACATTTTTCCTACATCAAGAAATCTTTGGACACGAGAGAGACAGAGAGAAAGGACAAATCCGTATTTAAGAAGATAAAAGAATACGCAAAAATTCTGCTTTTTTGTTTTTGCTTCCAGCCCTTGATCAAAAGAAAAGATAAAGAAACACTACTACTGCAAAACAAAGACATTAATCAAAAGAAAATGAAACCATACTACAAGACAAAGGCATTAACCAAAAGAAAAGAAAACGAAACACTGCTACAAAACAAAGGCATTAATCAAAGAAGACAAGGTTGGGTTTTTTTGTGGGGGGCACACTAACTTGCCAACCATGTATGAGATTAATATGATAATAAAGTTTGTGTTATTCTGAATATTACACAATATCTTGTGATTGCAATAACCGGGTGTCATTTTTCAATAAGTTGTATTTCTTGTTAAGTGTTGCTTTGTGGTTTAATATGTTTTGATGCTATCACCGTGTACGCACCTTTTTTTTGTAATGTGAGAAGACCAGCGTTCACTTGTCAGTATGGAGTTTGCCCTCTCCCCATAAGCTAGCATCTTCCTACGCGACTGCGGTTGTGTACTGATCCCTTGGGCAGGAGAGAGGGCGGGGGTGGGGTGGAGGAATTTCTGAAGGTTTAGACACGATAATGGGTTCGGCCAAACAGAAAACATCGAGGAAACCAACCTATAAGCAGTTTGTACATGACCCATTAACGTGGCGTCTCACATTTTTGCTGGTGTAATAGTTTCTCAGTAAAGAACTTCAGGAAACTTTCCAAGGCTTATGTTGCGGTCTTTGCGTGACAAGGAGCAAGACTTACTGTGATCCAAAGATCAAGACAACAATCAGAGGTTTGTAGTAGTTATGTTGTATACTCCTTAAGCCCCCCTCGTCATTGAGAAGGCTTTATTCTCTTACCTTCCTTCTATCTTTATGTGCTTTATTCTTTCTTGTTTTATCTCGTATCTCACTGCGAAAATGATGGCTGTCTCCACAGTGGATAGTGGTTTGTTTATATATTTCAGAGCGATAGGCTTCAGTCAACAGAAATAGTAATTTAGCTCTAAGAAAAGCGAAGATATAGACACACACACACAACGTATGCATATACCCATCAAAGGCATAAACACCCCCCTCTCATTCTCTCTCTCTACTAAAAGACGAGTAGGCCTTCCAGACCTCCACACCACTACCGAAGGCTGTAACGATGGCGGAACCATTTATTTTCAGAGCTTTGAATGCATCTATCAAATCCTTCCTTTGAGGTGAGAGCCGGTCCAGTGAAATAGGATTGCAGAAAATGTATAACTCCCACCCATTAGGTGAACTCAACCCTATTTTCGCCGACTAGACGAAGCGGGGAGAGAAGCCATCCTCTGCGGCATTCCCCTCCTTGAAAAGCAAACATTTATTTTGGGGATGAAAAGCTTTTCTTTTGCCGCAGCCAAGGGGTCGCAACCCTGGCTGCAACTAATGGCAGGATTGCGCCCCTTTAAAACAGGAGCCAGAGAAGAAATCGATCTTTCGTCGAGCAAGACCCGATCACGACGAAACATCCCTCTGTGTGATTAATCAGACGACACACAGCACTGTGGATTTCTCGCCGGCATCATTCATTATAAAGAATGTAAGTGCGCAGTAGAATTATGAACCAGCTGAATGTGTGGCTCTGATTTAATTGCTTGCCGACATCGAGACCTCATTGTGGACCTCATAAGGTTGAGGCTGGGAGGTTCGGTGCTTGTCAAAGACTGAACGTTCTGTGTTCTTGGTGCAAACACACTGGCATGGGATGTTTGTTTTGTTTTGTTTTGTTTTTTTTTTTTTTTTTTTGTTTTTGTTTTTTTTTTTTGTCTTTTTTTGCAAATGAATGTGTGGATTTAAACGTACAATGTCGTTAGCATATAATTTGCAAGGATCACTCGAGTGTTCGGTTACGTTCGGTTAAGTCGCTACACTTCATTGTGTCACGATGTCTCGACTGAATAGTGTATTTTGTATGCCGACCTGCTAGTTGTTTACATTGTTACCAACCTAATTCTGGGAAATTGTTATAGGCAGCCCTGCAAGTGATCGGAGATGAAGCTGGGCGAAAGTTCAAAGGCGTATGCACGCTGTAACTCGTGAAAATCTCAATCCTAAAACTATTTTATTCTTCCCTTAAGTGGTACCGGTCGAACTCACAGAAACTCGTCGATTTGAGGTGGGGGGCATGATGAGATGCATCAGCGGCGAAGACTCTTCATCGGGGCCGGTGTTGTTCCGCCCTGAGAAGATCTAGTGGACGACCTGTTCCCTCCTTCACATTCACACGCAAGGTTTGCTTGTCCCGGCGGCGACCGACTTCTACGTGTCCCTGCAGGACCGTCTTGGCAATGTGTCTTGTCCTTGATGGTAGCGAGGAGAGGTTCATGGAGACCCACCAAGGTGGTGGTTGTAGAGCGGACAAAGTCATTCATCTTGTGCTCTTTGTAGGAGATCCGGAGGAGTCTCCTGAGGCACTTCGACCTGGATCCGTGGCTCCGACTAGGTCAGAAAGGTCCATGTTTCGCAGCCGTACAGCATGATGAAGACCACTAGGGACTTTTAAAACCGAAACTTTGTGCTAAAGCTGATGATCTCGGAGTCCCAACTTTTGTTGAGCCTTGCCATTCCTGCCATCGCTGATGCGATTCTGAGACTAATGTCTGCCGCACAGCTTTCATCCTTGAAGGTGGTCGCTCCCAGGTATTTAAAGCTTTGTACCTCATCCAGCTGAACGCCATTCGTGCAGATCGCCGCTCTGACAAATCTGGTGGTGTTCACTTTGCTCTTGTTTTTTTTTTCTGTTATCCGTGCTGATTTCCAAACCATAAGCGCTGGGACTGGGGGCGAAGTTGTCGGTGAGATCGTGTAGCTCGTCGTTGGTGTCCGCCATCAGAACGATGTCGTCTGCAAAATGTAGAACACGCAGCGGCCTCCCTTGACTGACACAGAGGTGTGGTAGTCCTGGAGGGTCCTGATGCACTACCAGTAGATGTTAAAGACCAGAGACCTCGATGTTATATTTCCGCAAAATGTGTCATACTCTATCGAAAGCCTTCTTAAAGTCGATGAATTAATGGTAGAGGATATAGAATGTCTTACTTCCTTCTGTGAACCTGAATTGGTGTTATTTTAATTCTTCTTTCGGCATTTTTATATCTTTAATATCAAGATATTAAATTATTTACTTTAATTGCATCTGTTATATATGATTAATGACATGTGAGGAATTACCTCTCTGTGGTTCTTGGGAATTTCTTTGTGCTCTATTAAGCGCTTTGAATTTAGAGCGAAATCAAAGGAAACGCATAAAAAAGGTTTTCTGAGCCGATGAACCCAGCTGGATATCCGTTTCCTCTGGGATTTTTGTTTTTGTTTCATTTTCCTAATTCAGGACTTGAAAGTTAAAACACTCTTTCCCTATTTCCCAAGCGGGTATGACTCCAAAAAGTTGTCTTTTGAACTCACGAATGCATTTATTCACCGCATCTGCTCTTGGGCCTCCGAGTATAACCCTGAAGCCTTTGCCGAGATCTCAGAGAGATGTCCACTTTCATGTGCGCCGGAAGTGGCTGCTGTCCTCCCTCACGTCCATCAGGATACGCTAGTGTCGTTGATCTTGTTTCCACCAATACACATCTATGTTCAGAGCAACATTCACTTGCCAATCGTAGACTATGACCATCAAGTAAACTATAGGAGCAGTCATACAGATTCTGGATTGGACAAACGGTGTGGATTTGACAATCGGGGTGGATTGGACAAACGGTGTGGATTTGACAATCGGGGTGGATTTGACAATCGGGGTGGATTTGCACAAGCGTTAACCCCCTTACTCCCAACACACCCACACCGCTACACTTTAGTAGACTGCTTGACGTTAATTGCCTCGCTAGTGCCTATGGTTATGGTTATGTGCTGCGCCTCCAGCCCTTGGAAACCATTACAAGACCTTAAAATTGTCCCAGACCGTGCACTCGAACTCGGAAAAGCTTTCAGTATGCATTACTTTATGTGTGGTAAACCTTCGGCGTGACAAACGTATTTCCTGTTTGTGCAAACGCATCTTTCCGGAAAATGCGCACGATGGGGAGACGACCCACTGAATATTTGCTTCAGGAACGAGACAGCAGGATGAAAACGCTTTTCTGACAATTTTGTAGCATTCTGCCACAACCTTCTCGACCATCCTCGTTCAAAAGAAAAAAAAAAAAAAAGATGAAGCAAAGAATTTACGGTTCTGTAATAGAACTGTGATGCAGCATCTGAGGAATGTTTGTGAGCCTGTTTCACAGTCCAGACACAGCTCTTATTACTGCCGCACACTCCACGACCCCAGGCGCCTGGGTGCGGAGTGGAACCGTTGACTGGCCGCAGGTCCTTTGTGTGGAGATCGATCTCACGGTATTGACAGTGACGCGCGACCAGCAAGAAATACTCTGAAAGAAAATACAGGCAGCTTCGTCTATCGCACACTTCTCTTTTTTTTTCCACGTCCTTCGTCTATTTCTTTGGTATTTCTTTCACTCTCATTATTGTCTCTGCTTTTCTTGCAGTATGTATCTTTGTATCGCTGTTACCTGTAACTTAATGGGCAATGGCGTGATTGTGTGTGTGTGTGGTTGTGTCAGTGTTTATCCTCCATCCTATTCCTCACTTCTTTCCCACTCCCTCTCTCACTACTTTCCTTCACGGATCACACATGTACGCATGCGCAGCAAGACCAACACGAGTCACGTGTCCATAGCAACGAAGTTGTTTGCAGCTACGTGAATGGCGAGCAGTGCCATGACTGCCGTGGTCAGGCAGTACAGCATCAACAGACTTCGGAAAAAAGATGGTTAATGTGTGAGCGATCGGTCACATTAAAATATTTATCTTAGAACAAAGAACTTGCACTAGTCGAAGGTCTTCTGGAGTCGGAAGAGTCTTTTAATTTTTTTTTCAGAAATTATACCTCCAATAAAACAATAAAGCGCAGTTTGATGATATTAATAATTTAGATGAAAAAAATACAGGTTAATGTAATTGAGATAACAAATACAGGATAGTGTATGTATTTTAGAGGATAACGTGATGTAGTGCAGTATTTACAATTGCAGGGGTTTTTGTTTTTGTTAAAGGTATGGGAGATTAATAATTAACTAAAAGCCACCCACACAAACAATAAAACAAACAAAATCATGCGTGTGGGAAATAATTCCCTCAAACAAAACAAAGCTAAACATCACATGACCATTTCCCATCCGACAATGACACGCTCGCATTACAAATAAACAATCACTCAAGCATGAGCGCACCACCAGCAAACATATTCGGTAAAATGTTTGGACTTTGATCTTTCGGCAATGCATATGAGACTGCACATGCAAGGTCGTTCTGAAAATGAGGACCTGTAGGACACACGAACGGAGCCTGAGAATCGTTGTGATGGCGAGTGGAAGACTTCACAACTGTAAATGTTTGGTTAACACATCCACGTAGAATTTGCCAAAATTCGGTGTTGCTGCCGAGAGGCCATGGCTGGGATCGAACTCTAACCACACAGCGGCACCATTCATGCGTGTGGTTGTCAGAAGCAGTGGAACCTGTGTCTGGAGTGTCGCTTGACACAGTCGATTTGATTTCCTCTGTGTGTGGACCGAGAACAGCTCCGAGGGGACGTGGCCAGTGGGAACACCGTCACGACCCTTTCACAAAATGAATCCTACCCACCTACCCACGATGACCCATCCACCCCTGTTCTTTCTAGAAAGCCTCAATAACATCTTACATGTCTTTCTGATTCTTGTTGTTGTTGTTGTCGTCGCTGTTATCGGAGGTGTGGTCAGGATTGAGATGTAGATAGCAGGAGGAAGGAAGAGCATGGATCTGTGGGTCAGGGTGGAGGGCGTGATGGGCAGGGGAGAGAAGAAAGGAAGCGGGTAGGTTGTGTGTTAGGTGAACACTACTTTCAGTGTTTCGGTTCCCGGTTCAGTAAACTCCTGAAGTTAGATAAATGTGTTTCTCCTTCACATCAGAGAGCGACCGACGATCGAGATCGATCAACAGTCCGGAAATTTACGACATTCAACGACATCCCATCGTGAAAATCTCCCTTCTGTCTGTCCCTACCCCTCATCCCCCTACCCCGTGTGGCAGGTAAGAGTCACATGAACAAGAGAAGTTTGTCACCTCTCCCTTCATACTGATATGAAGTAAACAGTTTGAGGAGATTCGAGAGTTCTCTATCCTGTCGCCATGCATGCCGGTCGACATGAACGCCGTGTGTGACTGAAGGATTTATTTTTTCTTTTTGCTCCCTGGCTATCGCAATACAGATTAAAACTTGCTTCGACTTGCTCCACATGGAAGACCTCGAGTAAGGTCCGCAACTACTGCCGCGTTCAGGTGTCTCGCCAATCCCGCGCCTGTCAGGTCCCGTTAAAGATAGGGAAAGTGCTTCATACGAGAGTCTAATCAAAGGGGTGGACCAGGGGGTGTAGAGTAAGGTGGGTGGAATCGTAGGCGTGGAGCAGAGGATATACAAATACTACAGCGGCAACGGCAACACACAGGTACGAGGAGCACTTTGCTGTCGGCTTGTGTATGTCGTGATACGGTAGACACAGGTAACAGTGGGGAAGGGGAAACTTTGGGAGGGGAGGAGAGGGGAGGGTGCACTCAGGACAGACAAACTGTCGACTGGCCGTGTGCTGAGTTTATGGTTGGCTGTCGTCAGAGACGGGTGGGTAACGTGCGAAGTATGTCTTTACTTTTCTGACGACAAGCTGCAGCCTGTCCACGCCGCCCTCCATGGACATCGGGCCGAGTCGGTCACCATTCAGCCATGACGACACTGACCAACAATAAACACGTACATGTTCACTGGATATTTCTTCTCTTCCAAGCGCCCAGTAAGTAACTTTGTTGTTTGAATTTGCGATCATTTCCCGATGCTAGACGTAAGCCATCGCGGGTTCGGCCAAATCGATGTATAGCTTGATCCTTTAAAATCGATACGTAGCGTGATTCGCATTCTCTCCTCGGTGTATGTGTGTGCTTGATCGTTAAATTCTTTTGCTTTGATTGTCTCGACTAAATGACATGGCCAGACTAGAGGATGCCGCAAGACATGACCTCAGGACAATATTTGTTTTCAAGAAGAGGGAAGTTCAATATATATATATATATACACCCTTAGGTTGTTTATTCACATTAAATACCTTTTCGATATTTTCATGTTATATTAAAACAGCTCTAACGATTAGGATGATTTCATTTTTTAATGTTTTTTCTTTGAATTTTGTTATTTGGCTGAAAGGAGATACAATATCTTACATGTAATGGGGATTTTAGAAAATATTTGTCTTCCATTTAAACACAAGACTACAAAATCAAAATCCATTTAACATATTAAGTAAACGATGTCTCCTAGCCGAAAAGGAATAAGAAAGTTATTTTTCCAGACTGCTGATAACGGCCACTCTCCACGGCAATCGGCATCTGCGGAACACTTAAAGCCCTCGAAAGGCCAAGAAGGTTAAAAGCAGAAAGAAGACGAAAACATTCGCCCTCCCGTCTCTCAGATCGACAGGGAATTTCTGTTAAGTGGGGTTGCTGTGCTCTCATTCGGTTTGATTCATCCTTGCTAGTAGTCATTCTGTCTCTCATATTTCTCTTTCCTTTTTATTTCCACTGTTATGTTCTTTTCACTCTGTCGTTGTCATAACAGTATCTTCACAGGTGACCTGTCTCGAGGACCTCCCAGTCACCCAGCAGAACTGTGACAGCGTGGCGCTATCATTCCCTTTGAGCGGGTGGTATTCTGAATGTGGGTGATAGGTTGTGAAACTGTGCTGGTTCATTGTTTGGGACAAAAGAAATTTGCCAGAGATACGAACCATAGAAATCTTGAGCACAGAAGTCACAGGATCCAAGAGTTTTAATATCCGAGTTCGACAACATTTTTCCCGTTCTGTTTCCCAGATGACCACTGCACTAGATTGCAACTATTTTTTCCACTGACCATAATAACCTCAAAACCTGTTTCTTGTCTTTTTCTATCCATAGTATGTCCTCTCCCGAACTATTTCTTGGTTTCAATCAGCCTGGCGTGTGAATCAGTCGACCGAGACAGCGCTACTACTGGTGGTGAATGACTTTCTGTGTTTGCAACAGGGATCAGATCCCATTATTTTAAATGCTGGATGTCAACTACGTTTGATACACTTGGCCATGAAGTAATTCGTGCACATACAACTTACTTTTTGGTGAACTAAAATATTTTGAAATATTTTTGGTGAACTATTTCCGGTCCTGCCTTACTGAGCCCACACAGTCTGATAATTGAAGGCCCCACATCTTTGCCTGCCTAACCCCTGACAACTGTTTGATTGTAGTCTTTTGTGTACAGTGCACTGAGATCACCTTCACACAGGAAAATGCAATCTACAAATTCTTTTACTATCATTATATCTTTTCTACCTCTCCTACCTTTACCTACCACATCTTTCTTTTTCGGCATTACATCAGCCCCCCGATGTTTTTAAGGCGAATCCCATGCAGTGCAAGCTAGTAACTACTTGCCAATAGCTACAAACAGCCTTAATTGCTTTACAAATATACAATAGATATATCCTAAGAAGCACATAACGATGTTCACATTCCAAAGCATCGCGAAGTCAGCACAGGACTGTATAAATACCCAGAGACCATTAGCCCTCTCATAAATAATACTGAAATTATTTGCACTGTCGCGAACTCTCGAAGAACTTGCAGCAGAAATAATACTACTTACTTGTGAGGTCTTTAAGTTGAACCCGTCTCTCTCGGGGAAGAACAGCCTATGGGGACTAAACTAAAAGGAAACCAAATGCGTCAATTTTCCAACATTCCAAACAAAGGAAATCGTTGGATAAGAATTATTTTCCAATATCGGGGAAAACATTTTAAACCTCTGTTGAACCGCATTCATATCTTCCTAAGGGCATAATCAAAGCCACCAAGGCGAAGAATCTTATGGAGAATTTCCCGAGGCTTTCATCTGTACAGACCACAAAAGAGGATAATAAAACAAGAGCCATCATCTCTACAAGTTTGAATTACAACTGAAAACCGTTTGGCCTTTTTGGACAACGTTCACAGATGACTTATTCGGCTGTGTAAAAAAAATTCTTTTAAAAATCTTAAGATTAAAATGAGAGAAAGGAAAGCACAGGAATCTTCCTATGTGAGTTTCTTGTTAGTATTTTGGCAAAGAAGAAAGGGAACTTAAAAATTGTTTAAAAGAATTTTTTGAGGATGTTTTAAAATAGGAAACCTCTCAGCGCCCACAAAGTTGACTTTACTCCAGAACAATACTGTTGTCTGAAAGATCTCCCCCCACATCCCCCACCAACATGATGTACAGAGGTCGGCACCTTGTCACAGAACAGAAACAAACAAGAGCGAAGTAGATGTTGTCCTCAAGGACCGCCGTGAACGACAACATTCACTCAGGAGAAAAGCTGAGTGTCTGGGGCAAGGCCGGTCCTTAGGTTTGGAGCAATAAAAGGTCTGAAGGCTTATCATTCAATAACTGCCCGTCGAGACTGCAGAGGATGAATAAGCACTCAGCGAACTAATCAGAGGAGGCTACGGGAGTAAAACCTTTATAGCAGACTGCGTACACACGGTTGCCAGGGACGACCGGACCATCGGAAGAACTGCGTCTCGTCCTTTCGTGACGGAGCCTCTTGTGCTCCGATCTGTTCTTTGTTGGGCTGTAGTCTCCGTCTGCATCCCGTACATGCTGTGAGTGAAATGTTGAAAGTAAAAGGAAGTGAGAATAGTGAGAGATGTTGTTTTTTAGTGTGTGAAAGACCAATTCATGAGTTGTACTAACCCTGCATGCCATCTGCTTCATGGATGACAGTACACCATTGGGTGTTTCGTCCTCTTTCATCCAGATAATGAAGAGTGAAAATCCTAAAACCATTTCAAAGTTTCATGATAGAACCCTAACCCTGACTTTCGCGGACCTATGTTCCTCGAGGAGTAACAACGAATAATAATAATTTAAAAAAACCTCCATGACTTTCACATATCAACTTGAAAGAAAACCGAGAAGCTTTAGCTGCCTGTTGGCAAGATGCCCTTACTAACGGTGTCCGCTTACCTGTCTGTGCAGTTTCAAGACTCCCCCCTCATAAACTCATAACGATGAATAGCCTACAACATTAAGGCCGTCACTTGGAACTTCTAATGTCAACCCTTCAGTACAAAAAGGCGCAAAGCAAATGGAATTGTGAGTGTATAATCACACTGGGTCCTGCCATGACTAGACGGTTTGAGACAGCGCACTAAACCAGAGATAGTCTCACCAGCTCGTGTAGTAAATCTTCCCCCATTCTTCTCCGGGAACCAAGCGACCTGTATAGCCCCTGGTGAAATAATGACACCCATAGTCACTTGGCGCTCATAAAAAAGCCCTGGCTTACATCGCACCGAGAGCAAATTATTATCGTGAGTCTAAACTTGCTTTCGTTTGACCCTCCAAGACCTGTCATCGTATGATCGTCGGCTTACTTTTTCATCTATTATTTTTTTTTCCGGAAGAATGAAAATTTTGAGTGTGTATGCCGAGACGGGTGTGAGGGAGGGATTTGAGTGGAATGTGCCATGTCACACGCTCTGGATATAATCAGAGAAATTTTTTTTGTTCATTTCGGTTCTTTTTTCACTCGCAGACGTCTTGTCCTCCCGTGAAAGACCTGCTCGTGCACCACAGGAAGCTAGCGCTGACCACAGTGCTCCGGCTCGTTAGCTACTCATTACTGCACTGCGTAATCGGCGAGGTGGAACTTCTTCTTTTTTAGGTGATCCTGCCGGACTTGGCGCTAGGGAACCCGAATGAGAACTAATGATAACTTCTTTTCAGGCGTTACGCGAGCGAGTTCGGTTTTATCCTCCCGCAGATCAGCAGGGAGGCAACGATCACGTGACGCCGACATTCCCTCAGCACCGAGTCCATTTTTTCTTCTCTCTCTCTCTCTCGCGTTGGGAGAGTAAAGCAGCGTGGTCAGGCTGAAACTTTAAAAAAAAAAAAATCCGTGAGACGCAACACTGCGTGAAAATCTTGCACGCGCGAGAAACCGCGAGAGAGAAAAAAAAGTCCTTTATTTATACCTTCAGTTAAATCTAAAATCATCTTTTTTTCATTTCTCAAAATTATGCTGTTTGACAACATTAGCTCTGGTTGCTAAGTGACAGTTTCTGGAATAGGTGACAGCTAAGTCTGTATTGTATGTTCCAGGGTTTCCAGAGTGTTTCGTGCATTAACTGTGGAGAGGAAGCCATCTTTGGTTTCATAAACCTAAAATAATCTTTCGCATTTAGCATGAAAACCGCGCGTTCACGTGCACTAAATAGGGCTACTTTTTTGAAACCCACATTTTTGGACAAGTACAAGAATGCCGGTAAGGGGCACAGTGGGCACTAGGGCAGTCTGCTGGAAAACTCCAGTAGCCCGATATTATATATTTTATTTTTTCAATGTAGGCCCCTATGACTATACACTACCCTTCTGTCTTTCTATCCTTGATTCACATTAGTCTGATAACTGTGTGATCTTTGAGTTGAAATCTCGTGTTCTGTGTTTAACTGTGTAGTTCTCCATGTTCTGCTGTTTTCATTCGGGAAAACGCGTTTATCTCATAACTTTGTCATCTACATAAAATGTTTGCATACATCTGCAAATCTTGCAGATAATAAAACTTTATTTATTCTTTGGGGTATGTGCAATTCTTATTGCCAACTTTTCAGGTCGTGACCTTTTCAGGTTGTGACCTTTCTTCGTATGCTCCGCGTCTGGGTTAAGTGACTCTTCTTGTAACTTATGTCAACACTCTTTCCAGCCCACCATTCGCCGGAGGAGCAATCGTTCCTGCGTGTTCCTCCCTTCACCAGCTTATAGTAGCTGCTTTCTGATCCTGTACCCTCATTCTCGAACGCTTACACACACACAGGTTTCCAACATTTCAAGGCATTACAAAGACCCTCACCCTCGGCTCACCTACAGGTAAGCCCCTGAACATTTGACCGAGCCTCTAAAATGTCATAATCTTCCGAGGGTAGGACAAATTGTTTGACATCTTTTTGTGATCTCGAGATAGCTTTATACATTAGAAAGATCGACAATATGCGTACAGCGGAGATGCATTTATATGAACTATGAACACATATTAAAAAGTTAATTTCCGTAACACGTGTATCTATGGTTAACATTACATAACATACCTGTATCATCAGGTATCGACATCAAAGCACGATAGATTAAAAATACCTGGGAGGGATGACTCATGCATGAAAATGGATTGCATGGAGGAATGATGCACAAGGAATGTTGAGTACGGAAAACGCATTAGAAGTGTGAAGCATGGAAAAATGAATAAGACAAAGGGGAAGCGCGATAGCGTAGGTGTACATCTTCTAATTTGTGTGACTCAGTAGAGAATGAAGTTTCAGGACTTTAGGTGGAATGGTGGGTTGTTCTGATGCTTCATTATGACACGATATTGTTGGAGATTCCACTGTCACTGTGATTGCAATGCTTACTGGAGGAAGGAGAGTCACGAAAGTCACGCTAAGAAAAGATCGCGAAGCTTAGTTCAGCCTATGACTGAAAAGCTTGTCTAATCCCCGAGTCTGTGAGACCAGTTCCCACTGTGGCATCCACCCTAAGCCTTAGCACCCTGAACTCACTACCCGTCGATAAAACAATAATTTATGTCGCCGGCTTCACGCACAATGGCAGCAGTGTTACATTCACTTTGATTTGCCTCCCCTTGTCTAGTTTCTAACGTGAGAGTTAGAAAACGTCACTGAATGCTGTATAGATGCTCTCCCCTGCTTATCACAGTTTTGGTCAAATCCAGTCTGTGGGACACGAAACAATGTTTTCACTTTTCTGCGACACTTTTTGCCTCAAAATATACACATGAAGGGGAGATAAATGTAGTGGAGGGGAGAGAAACTAGTGTTTGGTTATCTGTACACGTGTCCCTAGTATACCTGTGTGGGAGGTCAAGAAGGTAAGAGGGTGAATATTGTCAGGGCTTCTGAACCCAAGACACAGCAGGTGTTACCACTTCAGTAACGTAATCCTTCCTGGTTGTAAGAAGCGATTACATTCTACAGAACTTGTTGTCAGGTAAGAAAGCACCCGAGGGAGAACAACCGTGAAAAATAGGTTTATAAAATACAAAAATATCTGACTATAGCACTGGCCTTGCACAGACAATCTGGTTTTGAAGAGAGGGCTACATCGAAATCTATCCGTAATTCGTACTCAGTACCACACACGTAGAAGAGCTTCAAAGAAAGACTAAACTATGCTTTTTAAGAAGTATTTTTATGAAATTATTATATACACACGTAAGTAAAATGTTTAAAAGCAACATTTTAACAGCACCCGTATTAAAGTCATCTACAACCTAGAAATGTTCACGTTCATAGGGAGTTTGGGTTAGAGTATACTGATACTCTTCTATCCCACACTCCGGTAACTGCGGAGTGGAAAGGAGATTGGGAAAAGAGACTTTCAGATTTATTATTTTCCTTTCCTTCCTTCTTTAAAAGAATGGTTATACCTCGTGCAGACTTTGGTAGATTAAATGTCATAAAAGTCATTAAACTGGTGTCTACATTATTTTTTCTACAGGTCAGCAAGTCTGAAGTGACTGATGCTACTGAAGTAAGGAAGTCCCCACAGCAGACGTTTACCAGGAACGAGTGACGAGGTTTGGTGACTTCAATAGCGCCACCCTGCAGGTAGTGACGTCTTTGTCAAGCCGCTCCCAGAGAGCACTCGATGGTTGTGTCCTCCTGACGTAGTTTCCGGTCGTCGTCATGCGACCTATGTCAGCCCCAACCAGGATCCGAGGACCCCCGCTGTCCTTGTGTGACATCATGCGGCTGGGTTATTTACAGCAGGTGAGAACACAGCAGGTGTCACCCACCCCGACAGATCCCACCTACTCCACATGTCTGATGGACTGCTGACTGACGTCACGTGCTCCAACACAGTCTTTATACATGGACTGCGCTGATAAGAGTTCTAGTTGTAAACACACACAGCTTTTTTTCTCTGTCAACATAAATTAGAAGCGAATTGTGTTTTTAACTCTAAATGTAGATTCGCTGCTGTGCTTGTGCACGCACAAGCGGAGTGATTGTGCCTACCCTCAGCACACCCACCCAACCGCAAGCGGGTGATCTGTTCCGGACTACAGGGTAGACAATAATCCACCGTTTTACACTCGTCATTCTGCCACGATTTATTGGAACCCCACTTGGACGGTCAACAACTGGTCATTAGGTGCACCCGCTAATACAAAAAAAAAAAAAAAAAAAATTGCTTACCTAAATTTATTACAGTTTTTCCCCGAGTCAGAAGGAAGTGAGCAACAAAAATAAGATAAAAATTTGAATCTGTTGACAACAGTGCAACCTCGCACAAAAAAGTCAAGAAAAAAATATTCCAGCTTAAGTGATCAGCTTCATGGAAAATGACAACAGCTTTCATAAGGGTTTAATCAGACAGTTGCTAATAAGGCTAGAGCGATCAGCAGTGAATGCTATGGACCTCCACTCATGCAGCACAACAGGGCAACTTGAATGGACTGAGAGCATTCTTAGTGTTCAGTGAAGCCAAGAGGACCAGCAGCGACACGAGTCCCATGATGACCGGGCCAGTCCACGTGCTTCACGCTCTTTGCTTCCAGAAAACACGGCTTCTTCCTGTCGGCTAATGAGTATGAGAGGTGGAGGGGTGGGTGAGGTGCTGGGAGGGAAAGATTGCGATACTGGGGTAGCTGTCGAAGTGCTCATCCTTCATTATATTTTGCCGACAACACCGCATGCCTGCCATTTATTTCCCTCGTAATGTACCTGCAGCTTCGATCTATTCACTGAGACAGGGCATCGACATTGTTTATTGTCTCAGTTTTCGACATCAGGACAAGGCAGGGAGGGAAGTGTGACTAAGTGCAAAACTATTCGTGATACACAGTACTTGTAGTATGCTCACCACGATAATTATTATTATAGAAGATTTCTAGACCTATAGATCATGCCTATTAAATACCCGTATGTATACAGCTCATACATAGATGCATTTCCTTAATACATAGCAATAACAGATATACCTATCCATTATATTACAATCTGTTAGATTATGGTCACACAGAGAGAGAATTCAAATAACAGCATCAGGTAAACCCTAAAAATAAACATCTATCGTGCACGCATAAGTGATGCATGGCGATGTGAAGCCCCACCAGGTACCCCGGATGTAATTATCTTAATTACAGTTTTGGTAGCACGCGAGATGGCCACAACCTGCACGACCTCACCGCGAGGCACACTTGGCCGCAGCGCGAATCACACGGGCGATGGCGCGTGGGCAAAGTTCGCGCAGGTGTGGGTGGTGGAGGAGGTGAGAGGTCACGTCTGACTGCTGTGCTCTTGTGCAGGTGCGCATGCTGGTGGAGCTGGGCGCGGACATGGAGGTCAAGGATGCCAGTGGCCGCACCCCACTCATGCTGACCGCCTACGTGCAGCCGGAGGACTGGGGGGTGGGCGTGGCCAGACTCTTGATCGAAAGCGGAGTCAACATGGCCGCCAGGGACCGGCACGGCATGAACGTCCTGCACCACGCATGCGTGTACGAGCGGCTGGAGCTGGCCAAGGTCCTGCTCAGCGCCCTGGACTTCGACATGACGCAGAGCGACAAGTAGGTTCACGCTCTGCCGCATCCAATGTTTTTAAATCCAGTAGTTCCATTGTTTTTTTTCAAAGACATTCAGACTGGTGGATTTTGTTATGATGTCTCAAACATGACGGACAACGAATTTATTTGGTAAATACTTCAGTGCTAAGGTTGGGAAGGTCATGACTGTACTTTAACCCTTATTTTCTTAGAATCATTAAGATGTTTAGAAAGGAATGGCATAATAAATGGTAGCCCAAACCTTTGCTCGCAAGCTCATCCACTGTCGACGTGTCCGTAGGTCCGGCAACACGGCGCTGCACTACGCAGCGATCGCCGGCAACGTGCGTCTGGTGCAGCTGTTGCTGGACTACCTGGCGCGCTACCGCCTCCCCGCAGAGAAGATCAACAAACAAGGGCGATCACCTTTGGACGAGGCCATCCTTTCGGGAAGTGCCCAGTGTGCGACCCTGCTTAGCGACGTCGTCAGTCGGAGTCAGGCCATCAGAGGCGACGCCAGCAGTCAGCAAACAACAGCAGACGCCAGCTCCCGAGGAACTTCCGGTATTCAGCACGCCAGCGTCTCTGTTATCGACGAAGGGGTAGGGTGGGGTGGTTGTACAGAAGACAACTGGGTGGAAGGTAGCGTGTTCTCTTACAAGTCCGACTACTCTCCGGATCAGTCGGAACGAGAGTACCCGCAGTTTCAAAACGAGAACGCTTCACCTACGAAAGCTCGCCGAAGCGGCGTTCGACGCCCGCACACGGCAACCACGAAGGGCTGCTTGCCAGGCGGAAGTGACGTAGGCAGCAGCCGGTCTCCTGGTACGACAAACCGCCTCCAGAGGTCGTCTTCGCTGCTGAGTCTGAGAGGCAACGTCGTGGAGACCACGCGGGTCAGTTTCCATGGGGTCAAGGACGGAAGCACCTTGGACGCCAGAGGCAGCAGCAGCATCATCAGCACCAAGACGCCCATCCCCAGCGCCAGGAGTCTACGGACTTTGCAAAGGGAAAGAACCGTCATCAGCCGGGGAAAGGTCTCCCCTCCCAATGAAAAGAATCCTGATCTTGTCATCCATGTTGTTCCCGAGAGCGACTTCCGCAACGCACCAGAGTACGTACTCAAACTGACTCGCATGCCCTCTGACCCTTTGGCTTCTGACAGAGAGTCTCTTCCTTCTCTGGTTCACAAACATCAGCTTCTACTGCCGTATCAAGAACAAGCCAGCAAAAAGGTAGGAAGATTCAATCGGTCAGAAAAAAATTAATTAATTAGGCAACAAAACGTATTTCAATTTTCTCTCTCTCCTCTTTTTGTATTGTTTTATTTTTGCTTTAAAATACATTTCCATCAACGCTGAGGGCTTAGAGAAAGAGGGCAGGAAAGAAAAATACAACAGAAGAAAAATGAGAAAGAAAATAGCTTGTTACATGCATATTGCTGTGCATCTGCCGTCTAAATTCTCCACAAACCTAAGAAGCAGGGAAGCATACAAGATTCAGATTACATTATAAATAAAGCAGAGTGTGTGTGTGTTGAAATATATTTAAAAATTCCCCCATCATTTTCCTGATCCGCACCAAATTTCGCGGGGTTACTCCTGTCATCCATGGGTAGGTCGTTAGCCTCATTTTGTTGGGGTGCGTTTCCCCGGGGCATGTTTATTTTTCACGCTTGTTTTCTCCCTTCTCAAATGTTACCGGCGGCTCCACCGAAACATCATCAAGCAGAAGAAATCTACTACGCAAAGCAAATTTGGACAAGGTGATAATGTGAGAGTATCCTATAAGAGAAATGCAAACAGACAGAGAGGGTTGAAGGAGGTTGACAGGAGCCAGTGAGTCTGACACCGCCGCAATGGTTATCTCGCTCCTGGCACCAAACATTGTGCTCCTCTTACCAAACATGAGACGTCAACCTGTCAAGTCAGGGAAGCGACATCAAGCCGCGAATAAATATGCTTGACTAAATGAAACGATAGATCAAGTCGACAATAAAAATTGTAACTGGAGGAGCTAGCGGCAAGTACTTGATATCGGTTAATGATGAGCGCGGGAATGAATTTCCCAATGTAAATGAAAAAAAATTTGCTCGACAATCTGCCAACCCATGATCTTAAAGATGCGACGAAGACGACAGAGACGATGACGATGAAGGCGACGATGATGATGAGTACTTGTAGCAACATTAAGACGCCATGAAAACTGAAGGATCACCGCAAGACTCACGTGTCTTACTTTAGCTCCAACGATTGGAGATGCGGGATTAACGAGCATCCTCCATGGGACTGTGCCAGTGACGTCCATCACGTCTGCCTCGTGATTGTCATGTGACATGAGCTTCGCCGGAGGAACAGCCTGAGGGTTCTAGATGCGCCGCAAATCTAACCCCTTCCCATCCTCACCTCCATCCCCTATCCCCTTCCCTGCTTCACCATCGAGGATCTGCAGTTCCAGAGCGACACAGTTCTCTCTGGCATTTTCTCAATATTTTGAACAACCGCACGGCACCTCTCGAACGCTCGTGAGATAAAGCCTGTCAGCAAAGACACGAAGAGGCAACTTCTCCACAATCTCCAAAGTCTGTTGCTCGGAAATCCCGAGACAAGGGTCGGGCTGGACCTTAATTGTAAAAAAAGGAGGAAAAGATGGAATTGACCCGATAAGGATTTATTATTTTTTTGGTCTCGTGTAGCTCCTTTAACCTGACCTTTCGCAGGCCCTCATCTGTGACCTTTGCTTAACTTATTAGTTCTGGCATGCCGCCAGCCCCCACTTCTGCCCTTCTGCAGTCCATCGATTGTGAGGTTCCAACAAACAACAAGTTCATTGCCATAAAACCTCGCGCTATTGGAACACGCGGCTTTTCCCAGAGTCTGGAAAAAAAGGTTTCCACGAGTCACCGTGCACACGACAGGATGACAATGATCGTGCCAGAGACAATTTAAAAAAACTGTATCAACGGTTTATTTTTTGATTCACTAGAAAATTTTCCAATTTTCCGTTAAAGCGTTAAGGAGATAAAATATTACTTAAAGAGAAACAATGGTAATGTTGTGTTGTATCGGTGTAGGTAGTGTTAATGGTAGAAAAAGCGAGACATTGAAAATGTCAGGGGTGGGTGTGAACTATGAAATGTGGAAGGGATGTATTTTGCAAATCGACTACAGAATTTCAGGTAAAATGGTGCGCTATATTTACTTACTCAGGTCTGCATTTTGTTTGTCGTGAAACAGCTGGGGCCCGGCACCTGGAGAGAGGAGATGCAGGTGTTGTACCGCCACTACGAGATCCAATGCTCACCCAACTGGAGGAACGCCGCCCGACAGGTGTTGGACAGTGCGTTCAATCAAGGTATGCCGCACTCTGCCCGCACAGAAGGGGGCAGCTACCCCAGAATTTTCAGCATTTACTCATTTTTTGTGTTTTTAGTTTATCGCACCTTTCTGTGACTAGAGCTGTGTCTGGTACTGAAACATTTCTCTATCTTAAAATCAGCCAGGAGAGAGTGTTGTAAGAAGTGTAAAAAATATGTAAACTTGCCCAGCAAAAACAACAAAGCCAGGTCACAAACACCTACCAATCTAGATGATCCACGAAGCCGGTAGAAACATTTACTGCGTTAGTGAACCTGTGTCACCATAAAAAAAAAAAAAAAATTAATATAGAGAGGGCAAGTGAACATAAATCATACATTGCATGCCTGAGATATTCCTAAGAAGTTTCTAACATCGCGAAAACTAATATATAACATGAAGAAAGCTGGGTTTAAATTATATGAGATTATTATTGGATTATGTTACATCATTAACAGAAATGTGGGTATTAACAAAAATAAAGGCACAGTTCCGAAAACAAGCAAAAACTGAAGTCAGACATACCAGCAATCTGTCAAGGGAAATAACCGAATGACTCAGGTCCCAGCTGGCAACAGGCGGAGCGAAAAAGCACCGCGAACACAACTAGTTTCAGATAAAATAAACTCTCCAGAGATCGGAAGCAAAGAAATAATAAATAAACAAGGAGAAACGTTCACCAGATAGATGGTGACCTATCAGAAGTGCAACAAGATGAAAAGAAAAGAGACAAAATCTTGAGATATATCGGAAAAAAAGCCAGTAACGGGAAACGACCTCCCTGCAGCTCGACGATTGAGGGGAATATATTTCAGTCAGGTCCCATGTCAGGGTTAACGAAACATCCGATACAGGAGATGTATGGCTATGAGTCTGGGCGCCGAGAGGGGAGGGCACCCTGTACCTGCTCACGTTTCAAAAGAACCAGTTATACCCACAAAAAGGGTTGACAAATGAAGTTTTACGCTAAAACGCTGTGTCTTGTTCCATCATGTTAGGGGTAAAGGTTAGATTAAGAAAGAGATTTCCTGAAAAAATTAAAAATAATTTGTCAACCAATCAACACTTACGTTAGGCACAATGGGTGCAGTTTGTATGTAATACAACATGACCTGGCGACTTGGGAGGTCCTAATTAGTTTTAAATCTTTTCTTAATGGTAAGAAGTTGTGGGGCTCTGTATGGGGTGAGTTGCTTTCTTGGCGTCCCCCTCCCTTCTTTTCAATGATATAACACAAGCCGCCGGAGCTTCTTCCTGTCTTTGCAGCGATAACAGCAAAAAAAAAAAAAAAACCAAAAACAAAACAAAACAAAAAACAACCAAACAAACAAAAACCCCAAAACAACAAACAAACAAAACAACAACAACAACAACAAAAAACAAACAAACAAACAACAAACGCACAAGGCTGCATTACCACAACTGATCATTAAAAAGTTTCTTGTTACGTTTCTATCATCATCACCAGACGACGGAGATGACATCGGGAGCAAGGAGCGCAAACTGCGTCGCCCCTCCCCCATTAACCGGCAGCTCTTGGGCGCTGACATCAGCACCAGCAGCATGAGTGTCAAGCGGAGACCAGGTTCAAACAAGCAACGGAAAATTTCTGCTTCCAGGTAAGCGCCAGAAAAGAGACACGGGTGGATACAACCTCTAGTCATTTGCTACCCAAATCTGGGGAAGAAGGTATAGATGGGAAGACGAGAGCACTTTCTGTAGATCTTGTTGTCAGAAATACAAATATAAAATATCTTCATTAGTCCGTTTCTGGAAATTGTTTTGTCTGCCAGTGGTGACATAAGAATTTTACTTTACATAAAACATTACCAGGCTATTAAATGTGAGTGAATGTGTGTGTGTGTGTGTCCTGTCCAGAAGTCGATTGTATATCGGGACTGAAGCCGGGGCCATCGACTGTGGTCAAGATCACACTCGGTAGCCACCCACATCCCTGATCGAAGTAATCGGCACTAAAGTTGATGAAATGATTGAAAGCAGAGTTAATCGGAGCGACGGTGTCCATGACACGTTCAAGGCGCCACAATCTCCGGTGGCAGCGTTTTTATTGGCCGTTGGCCATCTTGCTCGGCTGTAGCTGAGGCCGCAGACTTCCTCTCCTTCCTTTCTTTTCTGAATCACGAGAGCGGCGGTTGGCTCTGTCCTCGCATCCATCTGAAATCACCGGTCTGTTCTTTCTTTCCCTTCATCAATTATCCCTTCATCAGAGGTGACAGTGTGACCATGTTTTGTTGACACCAGAAACATTTTTGCTGATGCCCCGAGGTCTGTTGCAGCCCGCCCGCCGCGTCTGACCAAGTGTCCAGCTCCGAGTCTGTGGTCAGCAACTCGTCCCTGCGGAAAAAGGACAGCACCGGTTCCAGAACTGAGGCAGGGTCTGTGCCTGGAGCTGGCGACGGTGGAGCGAACAGTGGCGCCTCCAGGAGTCTTGCCAAAGTCTCCGTAGAAAGCAGCGGCGGCAGCGGTGGTGTGGCGGAGATGAACGGCGGAAGCGGAGCGGCTGGCCGCGGGGAGGGAGGCTTCGCCCAGGGGGTGACGTCTTCCGCGTACAGCACCGCAGCCTCAATGGGGGGAGGAGGACGGAGGGACGCTGGGAGGAGGGCGAGGCGTGTGGGTACCGTCAACAGCCAGGACGTGCCGACCTTGACCGAGACTCTCATCACCGATGACGTGGGGGCGGAGGCCTTGAACTCAGAATCCGTGGAGATCGACAGCAACCGGCTGACCGTTCTCAGCGACATCGATGAAGATTAGCGCCGTCTGCGAGGTCAATAGGTCAACGGGTTGAACACTCTGGCCGAGTCTGGACACGACATGGAAAATTTTGAAGACAACTCTTGTTTGTTTACTTCCTGAGCCATGAAATGCACTTTCATTTTGACAAACATGTGCGACCATGACATTTTCCTCGGAAATGATTTGTGATTAACTTCTTGATCACTAGAACATTATAAGGACTTATGACACAACGGAGGACAATCTGTACTGATATACATACAAGCCACTTTATAAAACTCATCTTTATTTAAAAAAATATCGCTGTGATATATTTCATTAAAGTAATATAAACATAAAATATGCTAAACTTTATACATCGAAACAAGGAATAATGTTTTCTTGACATTGAGTGATTGGATTCAATTTTAACGTTACTTTTATTATTGTTCACTGTATATAATAACAGAACCACAACGGTTGCCAGCATTATAATAAAGTTTCTTATCTGGAAGTACCCATGCAATGGGTAAGCTTCATATAGAAGACGACATGGCTTATTTAGTGCTGATTGTTCTTGGTATAATCCCCCAACGGATCATGTTAAGGGCCTTACATTTCGCCAAACCCTTTGTTCGTGACAGCGTCATCCATCAAAGGCACCTAACCAAAAGTTCACAGACAAGATGAAAGACACGCAAACATGTCGAACATGGTGCTCTAAATTCTGGCACTGACCAGAAACTTGTGATAGATTAGCGATTTCCTTTTGCCTGCACAGCTCGGCAGTTTATTGGTAACAAACGAGCGGAGGGCAGAATGGCAGGCACACTGGGGGGAAAAGCAAGAATTATCGCCAGGCCTATTTGTCAAAGGTGTCAAACCTTCTGGTGAGAGCATTGCGCGGTGGTCACGTGGCCCATGCAGTTTATCACTTTGCCTAACTCCCTGTCTGCGCGCGGCGAGAGGTGAGCTGTAGTCATGCCCGCCCTTTCCGCCGGAGATCGAAGCTTCCATGTGCTGTATCCGTGTGATTTACACAAGCAGTCTGTTTCTCCTTGCTGCCTTTATCGATGCCACTTCCTGGCCGTAAGGTCGTGGAGAGTGAGTGAGCGAGAGAGAGAGAGAGCATCAAGGGACGTGTGTGGACAGAGTGTTCCTCTGGCATGAGTGATGGGCTGCTATACGATGCCATGTGGAAGGCAGCGACTGTAATCGCACAGGAGGAGCAAATGTTGGTTCATGTTCGACTTCCAAAAGACCTCCCCTCAGCGCAATTAAAAAAAAAACAACCAAAACTCACCAACCAACCAACCAGCCAGCCAGCCAACCAAACCAAACCAACTCAACCCAACCAACACAACACAACACAACACAACCACCAACCCAACCAACCAACCCAACCACCCACCAACCCAACCAAGCAACCAACCAAGCAAGCAAGCAAGCAACCAACCAACCAACCAACCAACCAACCAACCAACCAACCAACCAACCAACCAACCAACCAAGTCAGTGAGAGCATCATATTCCTACAACCATGCAGTTGACTGAACATTTCTTGGTGCTGAGCAATAGGACCGATGGGAATAATCCTGGCTGTCCATTTAATGGTCTTTGCTGCTTTTGCAAATAGTTTTTTTTTAAATCTTCTGTTTAATTAAGCTGTCTACTTGTTTAGACCCAGAGCTACCCTGTGGTGCTATTAAAAAACAATGAGCTTTCTACGTTTTTGGGTTCTATCTAGCTTTGTTTTTACTACTTCTTCTCCGTATATAAAAGACTAGTCACAGAGTGTTTTTTTTTCCAGTAAAGGCAGAAAACGTCGTGCAAGGTATTCATTCTCAGGAAGCTTGTGATGTCGCCCGCCTATCGGTTGTCAAGATCAAAGGACCACCCAGAGAAAGTTAAAAGAACGCGATGAACAAAACATTGACGTTACCTGGCACAGGTAGGGCAAGAACGCGACGCCTCGTCAGACCGTGGGCATGATGTTGACCTTTCGTGCAGGTCGATGTTTATAGCATTCAGTAATGAACAAAGCATACTCATTGAGTCACTGAAAATCAAGGAAGAAATACCGTAAATTTTGGTCTATTGAGCTCACCTGTGTATAAGCCACACCCACTACTCAAAGCACTTCGCAAACAGTAAACACTGGAATAATGATGATGATGATTAATGTAATAATAATAATAATTATTATTATTATTATCATCAGTGTCATGATAATAGAGGCTGATAAAAAAAAGAGAGATTATTACGTGTCCTCGTTGTGTAGTTATTCATGTGAAGAAGGCGAATGCCATGCAGCCTTGCCACTGGATGGAATTAATTAATTCTTAATTAAGTTCCTCTACGAAGAGTAACGGAAAATTATTGTGATCGTGTTATGGAAGCCTTACTCACAGTCAGTCCAGTGGAGTCAGAGGAAATACTGGAGATGCAGAATGTCAGCGGTGATCAGACCTGCTTTGACATGCACACGAAGCTTGCTGTGACAGCTCAACATCAAAAACTTTGTGTATCCATTGCAAACATCAGAAATCAGAGGCTGAGATGGATACTGACGATGAACAGATCTAAGATCTAAGATGGCAAGATGGCGGAGACCTGGCAGCAGAAGTTTCGTAGAAAATGAAGAAAATGGACGTGAACAGAAATCAATCTAATGAACACAGGAAATGATTTCACAGATTTACAGATCAATATTCGAAATAAAATTTGACGCAGATCAGATCAACGGACAAAGACGAACAGTGATGGAGATGTGTCTCCCTTTAGCCAGATAGGCGAAGGGACATCACTCTTGTATAAAGAGTTATCCCTCTAATCTCATAGACCTAATAGTGAGCACATCTCGCAACATCATTCTACCACAAAGAAAGGCACATCTAAAGTTTTGATAACTTCTCGGTCTATTCCAGTGTTTCCGAAGAAGCAAGTCATTGCCAGCCCAGGTTTTTGGACAAAGCCATCACGAGATGGCGGAACAGACAAAGGGAAACAGCTGTCTGGCATGCAACACCGCCGTTAGCCACCAACCCCTCCCTTGACCTCCCTGCGTGATCACACGTCCCCTCCCCTTGGCCTCCCCGTGGTAAGCACATTCCCCTGGCCTCCCCATGGTAAGCACATTCCCGTGACTAGACGTCGTTGCGGCAGAGTGTTGCTGGACGTAGACAGGATGCCAAACAGACCAGACACGAGGTGAAGAAAAACCGATTGGAAAGCACTTCCATCAATAACTGTCGATAACTGCCCCAACTAGTCTTGTATGGGTTTGGCAGAGAGAAGATCTGTCAACATGAAAGGTCGTGTAGCAAATTATAGCTGTCAGAAACTTTGAGGCAAACAAGAGTTCTAAGTTACTAGACTATCACTTTGTGTCATGTGTAATTGTTAGCAGGTCTGTGAGTAAACATCAAAAGAGAAGATGTAAGCGCAAACAAAGATTAAACTGTAAGGACAAAGGTTAAATTGTAAGAACAAGGGAGATGTTAGAACAAACTAGGATTGGATTGTCAAAACAAACATGAGTTGCTAGGAGGGAATTTAAGAGTGAGTATAGTGATGTGTGAGATACGACTGTGTGTTGTTTAGTTTATTGCTTGTGAGTTCCAAACAAAATTTCTATATCTGTAGTAAGCAGACATAGACAATAAAGATGTGTTGCATTGTATTCTGTAAGAATAAGCGAGAACAGACAAGGGTTGTGTTAGAGCAAACAAGGGTTATGTGAGGACAAATAACAATTATGTTAGGACAAATAAAAGTTACAATAAGTCTGTAAGAACAGGCAAGGGTTAACAACAACACATACTCGAAGTAGTATCACACAAACTGCTGAGTGAAAATGTACATGCAGACAAGGATTGAAACATGTTCACCCGCATGTTCATGGCAGTAAACACTACTCCCTACCCGTGTAAAGTCAGTCAGGGACACCGCCTCCACACTGCTAGCAGACGACAACGACCTAGACAAGGTCGATGACACTCGAGATATACATCTTCGACGATACATGATTAGGGCGGGGGGTTAGGGGAAAGGGAACTATCAACTGTATAATTCCCGGCCATAATTTTACGACAGCAGAAAATAAATCAGATTGAAGAATCGACTGCAAATCGCAAGTTTCACGTGAAAATTGTAGGGCGGTTCTTGCCCAAACAGATCTTCTTCCTTACCAGGTGTGTGTGTGTGCTAATATCTCCTAGGTGATAACGAAAATTTTGTAGTGTGATCTCAGGAAATGGCAAAAACGTGGGCTTATTTTCTGAGCCCACAGTCCACAGTAGAAAGAGCTGCAGGCAAGAAGCTTGGGAATATTTGAACTTTGCACATCAGCCGTACATCGTAGTAAAACGGAAAAAAAAATTTCAGCTACCAGATTTTAAAAACAAATCAAGGCAAACTTGAAAACAGATTGATCAGTTGTACAAATGATATACATTTCATATGTATCTATTTTGCGTGAGTATCTGTGTGCGTGCGTGTGTGTGTGTGTGTGAGAGAGAGAGAGAGAGAGAGAGAGAAGAAAGTCAGGTTCTTTAATGCTAATGAGAGAAACTAAGTGATTTGCAGCCACCACTCCATCCTCCCGACCCGACAGCAATACAGCAACTTGACGGCAATCCTCCCAACGCTTCTAACCTGGAGCTGACCCGAAGAAAAGTGTTTGAATAATTGAAACATTGATGACTGCTTAACAAACCAATAAAACTCTTGAATTATGGGAGAAACGCATGCTGAATGACTTTGAAGTGAGGCACTCACGGTTACAGCGGCCAAGCATTAGGAGACTGTTATCGAAATTTCTCGTTTCTGATTTATTGTCGAGAAGACCGTGCAGTGTTGAAGAGCTGAAGAACTGCTGTCAAACGAGGCAAGCAGAATTGCTGCAGTCATCGATTCAGGAGTTTTGGACGGCAGTTGACTGGAGGGTACTTACAGGAAATCACACCCCTACAAACCTGACAGGCGTGAAATGGTGAAACGATCCTGAATATTGTGTGTGAGAGAGAGAGAGGGAGATAGCCTCGTGGTCTAGCCTGAATGTGGAAGTCTAGCACACATGGTTTTCAAAGAGTTTATAAATATAGTTTGTGAGGATGGTGACGATGATGATGAAGTCGGTGAGGCTAGGGAGGACGATGACGATGCTGGTCTCAAACTTGCCTTTGGTGAGCTGGGCAAATGTCCTACAATGACATCAATTACTTTAGACAAAAATCATCAAGGAAGATCAGATATTCATTGCCTTCCTGACAGTCCCTTCTGATGTCAGGGCCACGCTTATGTTATAGTGTCTGGAGCTGTCATTGTTCGATAACCAGAACTGTGCAAGGTGAAAGAAATATATTAATCACAACCTCAAACCCTCTTTTTTCGTGTCATCAAAGGCTATTTGGATTTAAACGCATATTCATCAAATGAAAAAAAAAACTGTTCACACGCAGCTACTTCATCATTAACGTTTTTAGCTTTGTGGGACGATGGTTGTACACGTCACATGGTTTGACTCGATGGTGTGAGTGGTTGATGTCAGACACAGATGTCATCAATCAACGGTCTTCAGCTTTCCAACGCCTTTCACGAGAACCAATAAACATTTTTCAGACCTAGCATTAGAAAAAAAAATAGAAAACAAAGAGAAACAAAATATTATCAATCTGTAAATATGTTCATAAGACGGAAACTGCTAAAATTCGCAAATGCTCGAAAGTTGCTGACTATTTCCAGTAAACAGTAGTTCTGCTGGCTACGTTGGGTGGTTCTAGTCTTTTATTCCCTTTTGGTTGATGTCTCCTGTGGCTGTTGGCAAGAAAGTATTCTGGGTTTTACATGAACATGATAGCTTCACACTTACACACTATTGAGGATGAAAAGCAAAGACATTTTCTGAAGTAATGATGAGTTTAATGAGTCAGATCATGGGTCATGTTCATTGCTTCTTTAAATGTCCTTTGTTTTTAACATTAAATACTGAGGATCCCACTTCAGGATAGTAGGATATTTGTCAGAAGAAGATCCATGCTGAAGTCTTCTGATACTGGTACAATCATACAGTCCAACTTGGACTCAAAGACTTGATCTTACGTGTACCACCAAGTCTTGGTCACTGACGCAGCAGACGCGATGATAAACGCATAGATGATGATTCCCTGTAGGTAAAACCTTCTCCATTTTAACTCTCATGGGGAAATGAACGAGTCATACAGAAAAAGTAGGTGTTCGTAGATGCAGAAGTGCTCATCTCCCCTCCACAAGATTGCACGAAGAGTGAGGACTACACTTCCGTTTGGTATTGAAAACCACGGTGGCGGGATGCATACACTTTTTGCTCGACTGAGGCGAAAAAAAAACAACTTTCCTTCACACACGATGTGATATAAACTTCGAATCCAATAAGTGCACGGCTTTTATAGACAGGAAGTTAGTTTGAAATTTGACGGAATAACATTGTAACCGACATCATTTATCTTTTATTTTTTTTACGCCAGATACAAATCATCAAAAGCATTCCAGCGGCATCTATGATGTTGGGCTCAATCTTTGTCTTGTAAACAAATATCTTACTTTGATGCAGTTTGTGTACATTTTGGTAAATCGGTCTTTGACAATTGATTTACATTCTTTGGACAGAACAACTGTTACACTTTCGAAATGTCTTCTCAGATATTGTTCACATGCGTTTACACAATTCTCTTCAGCATTTGCACAGCCGCGCCTGCACGCGCACGGCACGTGAGTGAAGCTATCTTTCAGTAGGCGTTTGGTCCTTCGCCCCAAGGACTCGTCTCAAAGGCACCAGCAGACAGAACACGTGGGATTTTTGGCAAATGTTGGGTGATACTTGTTTTTCCGGCAAGAATTCTTGAGAAGCGCAGTTTAATCTTTAAAGGGGAGAGAGGACCGTCATCTTCAAGAACTTATCGAACTTTAACTCAAGTCTCGGGCAAGACGAGAACCAGATTCGCGTTCGAGAGACACCCGGGTCGTCGGTGACTTGATAGTCGTCTCTTGGCCTGCGTCAGATATCGGGGTGTGATTGAATCATTTAAACTATCATCCCAGCTTTCGTCCTGCCAACCTCTTCCACCCCGCCATTTCACTTTCTCCGAACCCGACCATGTGTCCCTGTGTCCGTTACCTTGAACGGATAAGTTATGAGCATCTTCCTCCTGATTTGTATGCTTTCTTCCTGACCTCAGTAACATCGTTCACGTTGATGGAAGATCCTCCAGCAGAGGACATCAACAGTGATAGTCGTAGGGTGATGTCACACGAAGATGTCAGCAGAGGCAGGTTGATGTCAAACGACCACGAAGCAGTCTTAAAAGCACGTTTCACAATCTCGCCTGTTGCACAATTGGAAGTTGACTAATCGGTCTAAACTGTTCCAATCAATCAATCAAAAAATCAAAAAATCAATCAATCAATCAATCAATCATGTCTGTATAAGTCACATGTCCAGTACAAAAATTGTTCGGCTCACATCAAGAACACTTACAGATGAAGACAACCCGCCACACGTTGATATCACACAAACACATGAGCGCACCTCCCACACATCCACATACACAAGTAACTTCTAAAACTTAAAATACTAAGAATACAATACAAAATAATTCCGAGAGTCTTTGTGCCTCTGAGGAACTGGCTGCCACAAAGGACCTCTGGTCTGCATTTCTTCATGTAAGTGGTACTTGGTGGCGCCTGCCACAAGGTAGTAGCTGAATGTGGTGATGGAGAGGGTGTCTGAGGTATGTACTGATAAGATTTGCCATCTTTCTGACCGCAAGGAGATAAAAGCCATAAAATGATAATTGTGTTATGCCAATTATCTAGCTTGCCTGCTTGATAACCCTTCCCAACATTTGTAAAAGTCCAAAACCATGCTTTCAAATGCGTAATAAATGCCAGGAACAATTCAAGCTTAGAGGCAAGTACACATTAAAGAGAGAGATAAGTACCAATGAAAGATTATGGTTGTGGGTTATAGGGGCAGAGAAGACATCTCGTGCAGAAAGATGTTGCACACACTCTGAGGCTGTGGAGTGCGGAACCTTCTTACAAAAACTGTTTGTGGTGTACGACAGACGGCAAACATGAAAAGCATGTTGTAGACATAGTTTGATGAATATCGTATTGTGGAAATAACACAGCCTTTACACTGTCTGCCCGCCTGCTGTGATTGCTGGCAGCAGTGCACATGTCTGTCCGTGCAGTCAACATTTACGAGGAAACATCACAAACAGCACCGACAACCTCCATCTCGTAGACTTTATATGTACATGTTCCGGGCCAGGAAATATTAAAGCTTTAACTACACATTAAGGGTTATGCTTGTGAGTTTATCGGGGTACAGGAAACCCTAGTGCAGAAAGATGTTACACTCGCTCGCTGCTAACACAAGGAGAAAATGGTGAGATAAGATGCTGTTTTTATGTTTATGTGTATTAGTTTTATGCCCAAGATATAGTCCAAGCCTTTGAGTTCTCACAGTTCCTGTGTCTTTTGCTCCAGATGCTGACATGTCAGCCCAGCCATGCTCAGAAATTTAACAAAATCTTTGTTCTCCTGTTCACCCTGCTACTTCAGTACCCGTAGGTACTACAGACTGAACGAACTGCTGTGATTGAGAAGCAGTTTTTCGAGAAATACCTTGTTGTCCAACACAGCAATATGTTACACCTGGATGTCCTGCAACAAGCGAGAGCAGTTTATTGCCTTAGGCATTGCTGCTAGATGATCATTTCTAAGTGTTCAGTACTCAACGGTAGGTTTACTGGTCTGTCAAAATCAGCATCTTATTCATTTTCAGTTGATTTGACTATGGAAGTCTCAGTGAAGGTCCAGCAGGACCTGAGCCTCATTGCTGACATCCAAGTCAACGACAAGCTTTGCCTCAAGCTGCGGATATCGAAGCCAAAAGCTGGCGGTGTTGAACCTATGGACACTCCTCTTCATTCATCTTCAACAGTCGGTGAAGACCCACATGAAACGTTTGCAGCTCTCTAACACACCAGCCCACGTGATCGAGCTGCGCGCGCAGCAGGAAAGGCGACAGCCGGCATCCTTGCAGTCAGCGCTGTGGAAGCAATGATTACCTTCATTAATGTGCCAGAGGTCACAGACCGGTAACACCATGGGTCACAAGCACAGCTCGTTTCTGTGTTATCTTGCATCAAACGAAGTTGCTTCCAAATATTTTGAAACTGAGTCGTTGCCATCGTTTTTGTTTACATTTTTTTGTTGAAAATTATACCTCGCCCTGAGGAATGAAACGTGCTAAATAAGTCCTAGGGTTTCTTCATGCAAGTGCATGTGAACTTTAAACCGCCATAAATAAAAAAAAAATCAAAAGACAAAAATAAAAATTCAAACACACACGCACTATGTTATATATACAGAAAGAAAAAGTTAGAAGAGTAAGCTATAATGGAAAAAGAGAAGAACTCCATCGAGGAGTAAAAGAGTTATAGGGTAGATCGTATGACTTATGTCCAGAAAACTCGTCGATCATTCCTAAGCATTCGTGTATCATACAAAAAGATGGGTTTATCATTCCGAAGCACGCCTTTGTCATAGGAAACTCGTGTTTAGAATGGGTAAACATGCGTTAATTATAGGTGTAAATCAGCATGCTTATTTTATATCTTAGACCCTCGTGAATTTTCCTTCGGCGCAGTGTAAATACCTAGCAGATGTTGCGGTGCGGTGAAATAAAATGAAGGTCCTTATCTGTCAGCCCAGATGTTGCCTTCCTCTGGTAAGATGAGTCCTAAAGACAACTGAATTTAGCTTAAACACAGTCACAGGTAAAACTCTGTACATACCTGTAAAGTCAGTTTATTCAGTTCTGAGTCTCGTCACACATTCCTGGCCTAGCTAGAGGCCAAACACACTGAGAGGAGAAACAAATGTTTCCATCACGGATCTTCTCACTGATAAGGACAGTTAGTGAATAATTGACACCCATTTGTCTTACACCGGAAATGGGAAATTGCTTGCCTAAGATATGACATTTTAAAACTTTTTTATGATTTGCTTGAGAGAGAACCTCAAGCAGACCCCGGATATTGGCAGAGTTCTATCCAGACAACTCCCTCTTCAGGCGTGTCAGTAAGAACTCAAATATAGCTTGATGGATGTGATTGAGATCAAAAGGGTTAAGTGCTCTCTGGAACATTCTCATCATACTTCCAGGCCCTTTAAGCCCGTCTAGAATTTTACTTCGGAATAAATTGACGAGAATCGCAGGTATGAATCCCCCAAAAAATTACATCTCATTGTTGAGAGTGAGAGTGGGCACTAGCAACCTGCGATTTGAACAAATCAATAATAAATAAACAAACACATGGCCACTGAGCGGAGACTGGGCTGCTGCAGGAACAATTAACTCTCATGTTTTTAACTATGGCAAGTAATTCACAGCAGACTGGAACAGCTGGTCCACGGGTATCAGCGATTGGCAAAACGAGGGTTGAGTGTAAACACGGTGTGGAGTGCGGCATCCTGAAGAACCTTTTAGACGATGATGGATGTGGACTGGGTTATGATATGAACAAAAAATCTCTTTTACATTTTGGGCTGTGGTAAAGAGCAGAGTTTCTGTAAGGTACTTCAGCTTAGTTTACTGCTGCATTCTTTGCTTTTTCTTCTCACTGTAGTAATAATAATAAACTGTCTGCTAAGCATATTGTTAGAAACTTTGTCAAAATGAAGCACGGTAATCATCTTCGAACTTCCCGCTCTCGAAACTTAGAAAGTAGTTAGTCGAATTTCTAAAGAATATTTTCTTTGCGTTTCATGGTAATCAAACTCTTAACATGGAAACTTTATTTGTTATGAACACGAGAATTGTTTTGAACTTATGGAAGGTTCACATCTGGTGCGTCGAGATATAAAACCAATATAAAGTTATTTGCAAAATGTTCAAGCAAGTTGTCTTATTCTGCCTCAGTTCTGTTCGTGGCACGATAGCTTTTATGTGAGCTTTGGCAAAAAGACAGGAGTGATGTCGGCGACGTGGACGTCTGGCCATGTGAATCGAGCTGAAGATGTGTTCTGATGACATTCTCAGGATCACCTTCCTGAAAGGGTGTCATACTTAAAAAAAAAATAAATAAAACGAAACAGATAAAGAGGATTACTAGCAGACAAGATTTCATTACCTCGTTAACTACTAGAACTAGACAATGCCACATGGACATCCAGGTTCGCTATCAGCACGCAAAGGCAGAGAGAGCCCTCGGTGCGAACTCTCTTGTTGACGGAGGTACAAAATCTCAAGCTTCAATTTCCGTTGTATTTTCGGTTTGTAATCGCCAAGCAATGGGCTGTATTTTTGGCAATAAATAAATAGGAAAGTAGCTAAGCAACAAACTTGAGGAAAGCATAATTGTTGACGTTAAGAATTTCGGAGCCAGTTGCTGTTGCCCGGATGTTAGCTGTCAAAGGGTTCGCCGAGACTTGACAATTTACACTTCGCACGAGACAAAGCATTGGTCTCGTTCCAGTTCATGTACAGTCGTCTTTCGTAAGTCCTTTTGATTTTCATAAAATGATTTCAATGTGTATGCAGGCCTTGCGATCTCGAAAAAATACAGTTCTTGATACCCTGGTCGCATCACCATTCTATCAATTTCCACAAGTCGTCATCTTGGTTGTTATTGATGCTATGACTTGTGGTCGGTAGGGTGAAAAATATTGTATCTTATTAATTTTTGTCTGTTAGATAAAAAGTGCTCAACGAGATAACGTGGAATGTAAAGACATGAAGAGTTTCTTTCTTTCTTCTTTGTTTTCTTCTTCTTTGTTTCTTTCTTCCTTCTTTCTTCATACTCCCTTTCTTCACCTTCTTTGTCTTCATCGTTGTCCATCTTTTCATCTTCTACCCTCCTGTCTTCCTTT
The DNA here is from genome assembly GCF_003073045.1 of Pomacea canaliculata. NCBI lineage: Eukaryota > Metazoa > Mollusca > Gastropoda > Architaenioglossa > Ampullariidae > Pomacea > Pomacea canaliculata. Next base: position 12,868,581 of record NC_037599.1, read on the forward strand.
TCTTCCCCGGACATTAATTATGTAGAAAGTTTCATGGCCAAGGTTAATGTGCGGCAATCGATACTTTCCATGCAGTTATCATAAAACTCCTCATTAATGTGATAATAATCATCACCGCTCATTACGTTCCAATCAACAAATTCCTCCCTCCCTCATTTTACCGTATGATAATCAATAACCTTACAGGCGTGACATCAAGTCTTCTGCAGAGATCGATTGGCTCCTTGTCAGCATTCGTCCTACCGCAGCTCAGAATTACAACTAACACATTTAAAAATATTTTTTAAATATTTATGTATTTTTAAAAACCTTCGGCGCTCGCCAGTCAGCACCAGCAACTTGCAAACAGCCTTTCTCAGGCTTGGCGCGCCCGGAAGAGCGTTCTGCGCATGCTCGGAAAGAAGTGAGTGCTTAGAGACGGCGCAGGCCGGCGTAGTTACTGCCCCTGGAAGCTCACCATCTCGCGGCGATGCTGGCGACGCAACAAAGGCAATCGGTCAAGCGTGACCCAGGTGATTCCCCCTCCCCACCTCGTAGTGTTGACAGCTGCTGTGGTGATCACATCGCGGAGATACCGGAAGCTGGTGCAGGTGGACTTTCTGTTTTTGCCAGTCGGAGAAAACATGGTGCGCTTCGGCAGGAGTAATGAAGCTGCGTGGGTGTGGGGCGAGGGGGGTTATTTTGCTCTCGTGGTCGACCGTTTCTTGGCGTAGCTTCGCGTCCACCCGTATGGTGTGCTGAAAGTAAAGTCGTTTCTTTCCTGGGATCAGCAAGGCATCGGCAACCAACGCGTTATGGTGTGACGTGACTGGCGGTTGGATGTGACGTGACCAGCACGTTATGGTGTGATGTGACTGGCAGGTTTGATGTATCGGGACGCAGCACAGCGCTTACTGAAGAAGTAGATTCGTCCATCGGAAGCCACGGATGCCCTGACCACCACACAAGCACGAGAGTCCAGGTAAGATGTCACCATAGTATGCCTCGGTCTGTAGGACTGTTTCTAACTGAGACCTCACAAATATAGGGGCTACGCAGAAAAAGTATATTGGAAATAAGACAACTAATAAAAATTATATTTAGTTCGCATTATGTCTCCATCTTTCTCTCTTTGTAAATAATGAAAAAATATAGAACAGCCGAAGGGATCAGGTTTTACCTGGCTGAAGTAAGAAATATTACCATCGTCTTTATTGTGTCTATTGATTCTTCACTTGTCGCAAACCACAAATTACATGTTATTACTTTTTGCATCATCATCATCATCATCATCGTCGTCGTCGTCGTCGTCGTCGTCGTCGTCGTCGTCGTCATGACGTCAAAGCTTAACAGAAATAAAATCATCAGAAAAAACGAACCAGATGCGAAAGGCAAGAAAAAAGAAATAAAGGTGCACACATACTTATATAAAATATATCGGATAGTCTCTGTCTCTCTCGAGGAGAATGGCTAAACAGGAGAGGAGACAGTAGCTGTTGTAGAAAGGTCTTCAGCTGCGACCTCTTAAGAACAGATGTTAATGAGCCCCTCAGCGCAGCGCCTTGAACAACAGAGAGGTTTCTAGAAGGTTTACACGAGGTCCGGAAGCTGACGAGTCCCATTATCACAAGTAATTAAGGTCTTGGCATTTAGGCGTGTGGAGAAAATACGGCCACTGGAGGTGCATTTATGTGAAGTATTCTCTTCGTAAATAAGCATTTGTTTGTTTTACACATACAGATGTCGTGAGAGGATTCAGGCTACAGCAGCGGCTTGACATGAAGGCATGAAGAACGTGTACAGGTGCCACACGAGAGAAAGCGAGAGATAGGAGAAGAGAAAGGGATTCTATTGTAATCATGGAACAATTATGTCTTAATTTAGTGTGTCAGTGTTAAATAATTTTATCCACAACAAAACAATAAGGTTTGAATTATAAATAAATGCAAATGAACAGTCCGTGAATAAAAACAATACGTGAATACCATTGAAAATTCGTTGAACACAAACATGTCCTGAACACAGAACAACCCTCAGTACACATGAACACCCCCTGAATACAAATGAAAAAATACGAGAATACGAATGCTGTGAATTCAAATAAACAACTCTCGAATCGAATACAGGGCCGCCGAGAGCCAGCCCGGGCCCCGGGACAGACGACCTCTCCGGGCCCCTTGTACTTGTAATTGTAAATTATTTTCCCAGTATATAATATATGTTTACAATTCGAATCTCAATATCTACACTCAAACTCAACTTCTGCATGTGTAATGCTTGGGTGTTCTGTCCTTAGACCTTTCTTTAAAAGAAGAAGAAAAAAAATCCACTGACCAAGGCCGGGCCCCCTTGACAGCCGCGGGCCCGGGTACACCAGACCCCCTGTCCCCCCTCTCGTCAGGCCTGATCGAATACCTATCAGGATGTTTTGAATAGAAACGAATACTCCACGAAGACAAACATGCCCTGACTACCAACAGTCTGTGAACACGAAACATGTCTCGGTACACCGACCAGAAGGAATTTCAAAACATGTCTGACTGTGAGCGACACCGCGGCGAAACTTCAAAAAATCGAGTGATCAATGAAGACTGATAATATCAAAATAGCAGTGTGCCAGCTGCTGCAGGAAGCCCAGGAGCAGGCAGCCAAATGTATTCTCGTCCTCTCACTGTCACGCGCGAGACCTTACGAGAAGTGCGGAATAGAGATTAGAGACTGCCAGGGGAGATAAGCCAGGTGTTTTCCGCTAAAATTACTTCCTCTTTGCTCTCCTGTGACGGAACAGTTGTTGTATGTATACATAAATAAAACACATAATCCTGATCCCAATTTTAACAATTAAAATGTACAACAGTTCATATTATAAGAGTGTATATTAAATAGATAACATTATTTTATCAAAGAACAATATGAAAGTCACGTGGACCGTGAACTTTCTTGGATTTACATGATCCTGTTTAAGTAGGGTCGTCAAACAACAACCATGGCTCTAGTTTCTACAAAGAATCTACAAAGCTCGGAGGGGTAATATGATGAAGATGGGTGGAACCTGAGGATTACACCGGGACGTTGTGCTGAAGCGTTTGAAGTCGGTTCAAAGGTCACCGCAGACTTGTCTAATGAAGAGGATTTCGCCATTTCAAGATAGAGTAAGTACAAAGCCTTAGGACTGGGGGCTTATGTGACCAGGTTCAAAGTCGACAGCAGAAACAGCCCCGTGAGTGCGTCTGGGAGAAGGGGCGGGAGAGGCAACGCCAAGTTCTCGCAGACTCGAGGACCTACGAGACTTTATTGACTGGCGGCGAGAGTGTCGAGTTCTTCAAGAGACCGTCGGCATGCAGACTGATGAAGTCTACCTCGAGTTTCAGTTTTTTTTAAGCTAATCAGTATTGAGTGAAGCTTCTTTTCCATGAATGCTAGGAATGCACATCAGCAGTTTTTCGTTGCATTTGTTTATGTTTTCTTGTTTACATACAAAGGAATTAAGACTTCAGTTGACAAGATCCACAGTTGGTGCCATCACCTTGCATTGGGTTGTGTAGCTACCTCCGTGCCTTTTGTTACTGCAGTTTCTAGTTACAACTGAGTTCTAAAACTGCGCGATGATGTGCAAGTAGACGGACGGACGGACGGACGGACGGACGGACGGACAGACAGAAGTAGCGACCTTAACAAAAAAAGAGAGGTGGAGTAGGAGACAGCACTGAAGTATATATATGCTTGGTCATTTGGAGCAAAAGCGTTTATTAACTGTGATTTCGCATTAAAATTTGTTTTAAAAGTGAAAGAAAATGTTACGAAAGCCAGTTTTACAATTCCCTGACACAAAGAAGCCTGTCATGCGCTATCGCGAAACTTGTGTTGTTTCTGTTTATCTGCATTTATAATATTTTTCAACACGGCGATGCTGTTGAAGAAAGGCCTTATTTTTGTTTAATTATCGACTGGGATAGACTAATGCAGAAGGAGATGAAACACACGCGTTCCTAATGTGCTCTGCTGAATATTTTTATTTACCCGGAAGAACTTTATCGACTATTCCTATTTCAGATTTCAACATTTTATCTGGGGAAGACATTACTCGAGAACAGAGATCCCAGCTAAAGAGAAGCATTTTTATTCTTCTTTTAGTTTGTCCTCGGGCTATGTTTCTGTCTGAAAATTTCTTGACAAAGCGACGGAAGGGAATTCGAGCTCAAAGCCTCCCAGATTTTTATTCCCCTTCGTGCCTGTCCGAACCATGAGCTTAGTTGTGCCTCCCCTCGTCTTACTTTCACTTCGCGCCGCTTATCGCGAGATGTTGTGGGCAGGAGATAAACCTGAGAGCGTTTACAGTTTACACCCTCCACCAACCTTCAGTCTCTTGCTCTTCCATACCTTGTGTTTGATCCTTCCCATGAAAGGACTGCAATCATTCTGCTACTTTAACTCCGGACTCTTTAAGCTTTTCTCTCTTTATCTGTTTTCCTCGCCTCCTTTTATTTCTTCTTCTTCTCAGTTTTCCTGCAATATTTCTCTGCTTTCATAGACAATGAAAATGTTGCGATCAACACTAAGACCAGACGAGCGAGCTTTGATGTTTTATTTAGCTGCATGGGGCTATATCTGAGTAGTTTTGTTTCCAATTTTAAAAATGTTTCATTTACTATGTTGTTATCCAACAAACAACACGACAAAAGCCATGAAGCAAGGCATAATTGCTCGTCAAAGAATTCCCGATGAAAGAAGAAAAGTTCAAGAAAGGTTCATCAAGGTAGCTGAGAAACTTTATCTTAGATGTGTTCTTTTAAAATTTCCTTAGTTTCTACGAGCTTTATGATATAATTACTCCGACATTTTTTAAACATTAATTGCTCTACTAAACATAACACATTCCTTGCTCTCTCTCTCACCACCGAGAGGGAGAAAAGGAGAAATTTGAGAGATTGAGGAAGTGAGAATGTCTGAAGCAAGTACAGTTAAAAGCTCGAGATGTAGCCTCGTCTCCATCTCATGTCTACATCTACAGTCGGAGGCTGCGGATCGTTAAAAACGTCCGTCAACTGTAGCTGCAGGGAATTCTTGAAGACCCAGAAGATAATTTCTTTGCAATGGGTTCGGTGGCCTTGAGAAGTGCTGCCCTTAAGGGTCTTGAGTGTGACTGATTGAACATAATTGTTGATGCGAATATGTTATAAGCTTGCCCTACGAGCTGTGCTTATGTTTATCATTTATGTTTCCTCGGAGAGTTGTTCCAGTGCGAAAATGATGCAGTTATGCCCCTCTACAGTTGTCATCATCAATGGAAGCTGTGCTAATTGGACCATGTCTAAAGTTTTGGTCGTTGCACGTGCATGTATGAATTTTACATCTGTCATGGAAGTGCAAATGTATCGGAGTCTGCCGCTCGATGGTTCTTACAGCGAAAGATCAAAAACATCCACCATCTTCTGGCGAGGGTTCAAAGGTTAAGAGAGGTTTAATCTCGGATGAGGACAAGGTGTTGTCGGCTGAAGCAGGTGGATGGATGCCTTGTGCTCGTCGCCTTCCGGTCCCGCCAAGTTCATGTGCACCGACCCGTGACGCTCGCCAAGTTCGCGGCTATCGACCCGTGACGCTCGCCGTGCAAAGTGGAGTCTTTGTTCGCGTTTTGTGCAGAAGCTATCGAGCGAGCGCGCGAATAAATATTTATGGCGTTCTGCAAAATAAACAGCAAGTGTCGAGAATTGTACCCAAGAAAGCCCGCGCTTGTCAATGGACATGTGATGGATTAATGGCGAGAGTTGGATGGTGACGGTACCGTTATGGCGGCTTTCTTTGGTACGTTATGCCTGCAAACATGCATTCAGTCAATGACAGCTGCTTCTTTGTCTGTCTGTCTGTCTGTCTGTCTGTCTGTCTGTCTGTCTGTCTGTCTGTCTGTCTGTCTGTCTGTCTGTCTGTGCTGCAATGCCCATGCTGCGTGATATCATTCTCGCGCTGGCGCACACACGCGCACAGTGACAGAGTTTGAGAGAGTGAGTGTACGTTCTAGAAAACCTTAAATCAACATCAACAACAAACAACAACAACAACAGAAGCAGCAGCAGCAGCAACAGCAACAAAACCTCTATACAAAACAACAATTCTATTTTGATGTATTTTGTACTCGATGTAAAACAGAAAAAGGAGCAGACAGAGAGAAAGAAGTTGAGAACAAAAAAAAAAAAAAAGGGGGATAAAACGTCATGATAGAGAGAAGAATGGTAGAAGGGTACGGGAGGGAGGGGACCGATAAAAGGAAATTATGCATAGAAAGAAAGAAAGAAAGAAGGAAGGAAGGAAGGAAAGAAAGAAAGAAAAGAAAGAAAGAAACAAACAAACAAACAAACAAACAAACAAACAAACAAACAAGGCAGGAGCTGTAGAAGAGTACATCATGATCGCACACAATCTCCATTAGAAGGTTTTCTGGACGACGAAGTGCTGTCAGGAATGGTTGGTCATCCCGGGAATCATCTTGTAACTATGACAACGGAAGCTGATGTACATCTGGCTGTTACGACGCATTGCTCGCAATGTCTCTTTAATTTTCGTTCCTTCCCGTGTCCTGATTATTTGCAGTAGGAGTTATTCCTGCTGGCAGTTCTCTAGTGTCTCCCAAGTGCGACCATTATCCTGTTTTGTTCGCGCCGACTATCTTCTCAACACAGTTTCCCCGGAACCGGAAGCTCTTCTCTGACTTAATGCTTGAGACGAGAAAGTAACATAAACAGAGGAGAAGGTTTGAAACCTTTCTCCATTGTAGTCAAGTTGTGTCTGGTATGTTGATGACAGGAAAAAATGTTTCCTGAATAAATTAATGTACTTTCTCCTGTAAGTGTGCTTTCAAACTTCTTTCTACACTGAACACCATCTTGCCGGCGACTCGGTGGGCGAGACAAGGTGAGGCAGAGACAGAAATACAGGTATAGGCATTGATCTAATACCTTATAATTTAAACATAAGTCAAAGACGCAGTGAATTCCTGTTTACCTGGCAGTGTCAAACAAAACACAGGATTGTAGCCTCGACAGCTTAGCGATCGAAATATATCTTGGAAATATAGATGACACTAAAATAATATTTTGCAAAATAGAAGCAGTCGAGGCTGGTCATGTCCGCCATTTGTACAGTCCAGGTGTATTTCAACAGCAGAGGGAGAACTGAGAGATGATTTGGGAACTTTAGAAAAGGCGAGAAGCAGATCACCTGTCTGACTGATCGTTGGTAGCTTGGGAGGTCGGATGATTGTTTTCAGAACTAAGAGAAAAGATATGTCAATATTTACTGTGCAGTTTTACTCTTTATTAATTAGTGAATCTGCTGGGGACCTGTTAACCTGTTGTTTTCCAGTTCATCAGCCATTACCGTCCGCCTTCGCTTGAGCTCATTTTGTCAAATATTCAGCGCATGCGTAGTACCAAAGACGTGTATAGATGGACTGCTGTCTGTCTACCGAGACCAACGCTCAGCCTCTTGCGAAGTTCTCCGCTGTTAGTCTCGGCGAGCCTAAACAATGAATGTGACTAAACCGGAAGCTTTGTAGTCTCATGCCTCGTTTTAGTAGTTAACTGGAAAAAAATCGTCTGCCAGCAGCCTAGTAAAACAAGGTTAGTACATATCGTTGATCAAAGTGGAAGCTGGAGAAAGCATTTAATTTATTTGTTGTTTTTTTTTTCTTTTTACTGAGTCGTACTAGCGCATGGAGATGTGCTGACTACATCACTATTTTGCTATTAACTGTCTTGGACTATTGCGCTATTAATAGACTGTCTTGGACTGCATGCCAAGCACCAGGGAGGTGAAAAGCATGTTTCAGAAACTGACTTCAATCTGTGTTGTGTGTCAGCTACATAGTTATCTCTCTTTCTCTCTGAAGGAGTAATGGGAGGGAGCGCCGTACTCACTTCTCTCTCGTTGTACGGAGGATAATGAGCAGATTACGCCAAGGATGAGGACGTGAGGCCATGTGTGTAACTGGGCGGTAAAACAGTTACAAGTTCATTACCTGGCGCAGCTGGTGAAGAGCACTCAGGTAATGGAGGCAACGGAATAAACCTCACGGCGAGTGAAGCTCCACCAGCGTCCACCTGTCTGTCGGGTCAGGAGAGGGCGTTGACCTCTTCATGTCCGTGACCGGAAACGCCAAACTCTCGGGGCACCTGGCGAGGTCGCTCTGCCTCGCCTCTGCCCTCACAATTCATTCTCCTACAGGTACGAACCCAGAGAAATCTCGCAGGTACAAACTGCAGCTTCAGTGTAGCTTCCTTTCTCAGGTCGTTATTGAACGAAGATACAATTTATTTAATCAATTAGCTCATTAGTAAAAGACAGGTGAAGAGTTTACGGTAACATTGTAGCCCTATTTTGTTGTGTGTGTGTGTGTGCGCCCGTGCCCCTGTCTGTGTGTGTGTGTGTGTTTGTGTTAAAAATTGGTGGGCAGAGGAAATCCTGGCGTGGAAATCTGCTCTACTGGAGCGACTCCCGTAAAGTAGCTGCTATCAGCCTTATCGCCGCTTATAGGGCTCTCATTACCGCAAGTCACGTGACTCTTGCACACGTTAGGCTTGCACTGAGAGAGTGCATGTGTACTCTTACAACTTCTGCCTGCTGATGAGGAACTTGCTGCTGCTGCTGCTGACAGGACAAGCGACTGTAGTAGGTGGGTGGCTTTGTGTTGCCGTAGTTACAGGAAAGTATTGAATACTTGTGATTGTGTATAGAAATTCTTTGTGTGACTGGTCTACAGAAACTAGACATCCAGACAAGTGCTTCTGCACTGTGTCCCAACAAAGGCAACTTGTGAATGAAGCCATAATATGTTGTGTTAGAAATAATATCTGCATGTTGCTTGATATTAGCAAAGATGTTTGTTCTGTGCACATGTCACGGACCATTTTCCACGTGAATTGAACATCACAAGGGGAGGAGAATGGTAACCTAAACTTTCCAAACAATCTGGCAGTTTTTTTTTCTTCTCCTAACTTGACAAAGAGGGGAGGGTGGGGAGGGAAGGGAAGGGGAGGGGAATTTTTTTCCGAAGCCGTCTGCTATCTCAGTTATCTCTCCAGACTCTGCCTGTCTGTCACCCGGGAAGGCGAGGTCATGAACCCAGAAGGTAGGGGCTTACCATGACTCATGCTGGAAGGAGCGAAACTGCCGTAGTCTTATCGTGCCACGGCCTTTAAACATCTGTCCACTGCACTCAGCTTCTCGGCTTCTCCAGTTGCAGCCTTTTTTTTTTATTTTGTTCTTCCTTACTTTTATGTTTTGTTTTCTAAAAAAAAAAAAAAAACTCTCTTCCTATGGACTAGAATTTGCCCTAGTGTTGTCAGTCACAACATGGAATAGTTTTCATCTGTAACACAGGTAATTTTCCAGTTGATCTCTTCCTCACTTCCCCTTCCTCTTCGTATATTTCTCTTCCTCTCTTTGTTCCTCCTAAAGGGAATTTTCTGAAATAGAAGCATGCTGCCGTTTTCCCAGGAATTTCTTTTCTTAGGAAACTTGATTTACAAGAGAAAAATATTTTTGTTCTTTAAGTGCACGTGAGGCTCTCTCTCTCTCTTCGCCGTGTGGAAAATATTTCGGCATGAATGTGTGGAATAAAGTCACACCAGTCCACACACACACATAAGCGTTTATGATTTATCCACGCTGGTAGACAGACACACGCATGTACTGATGTACAGTCATGCAGGTGAGAGCAAACATTCCTCACACCAGACTTGCCTTTCCTCCCTTTCTTACCCACCCTTCGCCTCCATCGTGCCGAGGCTCTCACCCCTAGGGTTGGCCATGGCTTGTGTGTGGGTGTGTTTTCATTAGTGATTTACTTGAGCTTCCACACACCCACACCTTCACTCAGTTGAGTAAGTTTTCTCCTGACTGTACAGTTCTGCATAGCACAGTTTTTTCGGAGATGCATTAGCTGTTCAGAATGTTCTCACGACTGCTGATGTCAGACGCTGGCATTTAATAGTAATAAAGTGAATTTATGTTTACCCCACCTTTAAAGGCTAGTTCACAGTTCTTAAAACAGATAATAATAATAATAATGATAATAATAATGATAATGATGATAATAATAATAATAATAATAGTATCAAAACAGAGTTCATTCTGTTCTCATAATGAGAAGAAGGTGAACGCCATCTGCATAGTGCAGTGATTACAGCTCATTTCTACTACTAAAATATTCATTTCCAGCCTTGTCTTCTTCTTCTTTGACTGTGTTTTGACTTGATTTGTAGTGGTATTAGTGTAAACAGCGGATATGTGTTCACTTTCTCTTCCACTGACTGTTCACTAACCGCCCAGCACTCAGTCTTTCACAAGGTGTAGTCAGCAGACCCTAGCGAGCTCATCCTGCCAGTAACTCAGTTTGGTCTAACCGTAAGCTCGGTTACAGGTAATTCGTGTCGCCCATTAGCCTATTTCATTTATTATTTAAAAAAGAGATGTAAGAAACGGATTTGAACTTCTTCTAGATATAGACACACATACCTCAGCCACACTGAGGCTCTTAGTGGTGTGCAGGTATGCAGGTGTGCCTTGAGCAAGTAATGGCTGCTCAGTTATTTCACCCTAGCTGACGAGTATGGAAGACTGAAAACATCAGCCTGAGGGAAAAGAAGAAATCCACGGAACAATAAAACCATTTTGAGGAAATCAGCATGAGTGCACTGGAGGGCTTAAGATGAACTGTCAGCCAAATGCTTATATTTTTAATCGCGTTTGGTTTGACTGCTTCGCGACTAACCATCCATCGAGCACTGAGTGATCCTTTGCACATGTAGCCTCGGGGTAGATTCATCTACCCAGCATGTACCTAACCGTTACACATGAGGTTAGCCCCCGTGTTGTGACACCAGAGGTAGGGGGTGTGTGTGGGCGTGTGGGCGCTGATTAGCTGACACCGGTCAGCATCGCCCCCTGTAGAGGGTCAGCACCTCACCAGACTCCGCTGAGCCTTCACCGAGCTCCGTCTGACACCGCGCACCCGACCCCTCACACCACACCCGAAGAATTAGCCACCCGTGTCTCATCACGGTCACAGGGGGCTGGCTTTAAAAAAAAAGCTGACTAGAGGGGAAACCTAAACGCCAGGGCGCGAGGCTGACGTTCCGGGGGGACGCCAGGCTGATGTTTTAGCAGGCGTGAGGCTGATGTTTAGGTAGATGTCACGTGCGTCAACAGCCTGGCGCTCGCTGGCGGCCATTACGGACCATTAGGCCAACCGTCTCGGGTCACGTGCACCGACGTACGCACGCATGCACTGCAGCGATGACAGGAAACCCGCCAGGTGGCGGCCTTATTGATCTCCTACAGGAGATCACTTCTCGCGCCGCGGCCACGTCAGTGTGGACGTCAGCAACAACACAGGAAATGTGCGGGTGTAGTAATGGGAGGTACAAATGTTACTCCGAGATAGATTGAACATTTGTACATACAATGAACGACTGAACCGAGTTATCAGACTGCTAGAACGTTTACCGACGAGTAGGAAGAGTAGAAGAATACGAAGTGTGAAAATGTACTGAGGTATACTTACATCATATGTGAGATGAAGAAGAAAACAAGAAAAAAAAATTGATTGATTGAGAAAGTGAGCGGGGGCGTGTAAGTGAAGGAAGTGAAGAGAGAGAAAGAGAAGAAGTACGTGTTTGCGGGGGAGAGACACAGTACCTCCCCCTACCCCTATATGGTCTTTGGGAGGAACTGGTGTCAAATTCAGTCGTGTGCTCCGATCACTCACCATCCGGTTCTGTACCAATCCACGTGAGATGAACCGTGCAGGAATGCCGGCCCGAGAAGCTATGTGCGCCTCTGCCTGAAGCTCTGTATGGTGATTGAAAGCAATTCTGTCTCCAGCATCTTTGGCCTCCCAGCATCCCTAGCGAGTCCCACCGTCGCCTCGGGATGTGCGCGGTTCGAGTTACGGGTCCGCAATGACTGAAGCTTTGCTTCAGCACTCACTTTATCATATTTTTTCTTTTTTCTTTTATGGTGCTCCATCTTCGTACTCGGGTAACCCCTTTCTTCAACTTTCTGTCGCTCAGCTGTATGATACATTGTGCGGTAACAAATCTCTATAGACAAAAAAATTTGTTTTATCTTCAGATGAAAGACGCATTGATGTTTGGGATTTTTGGTTGTTGTAGGGTTAAAGTTGTCTTTGCCTAAGAACGTAGAGATGATACACGTGACTCATTATTTTAGTTGCATGCGTCCTTTTTCATTCGTCACAAACCGTTAGTCCGTTGTGTAGCTTTACATCTTAGCCCAACTCGCCCATGCTGACTGCCTCCATGTTTTGATTGCTTTAAATGTTTCCAACCCTCCCAAGCACTTTATGCAGGTAATGCACTTGAAGCCAGGTAAACGTCTCGATGTCTAAGTGGTTGACGTGAATTTCGAGACCTCTTTGGGGTCAAAGGCCAGGTGAAGTAGGCTGCATGGCAGGTTCACTCGAGTACACATTCCGATCACACACAAAGTACAGACTGGCAAATGCACTCTCAGTAAAGTGTGTGTGTGTGTATATCCGTGCTGATGTTCATGATCTGGAGGTGAACCATCTTCGAGGAAAAGCCAGCGAACATGGATTCCAACCAGTTACCTCCCCTTCTTCCAATAAAAAAATAAAAAATAATTATAAAAACCTACAGAAAAGTAGCAAGAAGGGCTAAAAAATTGCCAGTGGGAAACCCGATCTCTTGCTGCATCGCACGTTCCAGGAGCTTGAAACTTCAGACCTCTCAAACATAATAAAAAACACAAACCTTTGATGTTCTCTCTGCTTCCGCCACCCGTCACTTCTCGAAAGTTCCTCTCAGTAAGACGGTGGCTGGTCCTGGTGTATAACTCAGCCATGCTATGAATAATTTTGCAAATCTTTCCGTTCAAATGCTTTTATCTTCGTGTTCTGTTTTGTATCAGGTTGCAGTTGCCCTTTAATTCATTTAACATATCTCGGGTACAGAGAGATCGCTTTTATCGTCAGCCGTCCTCGTTAACGCTCGATTTTTCGTTTTCATGAAAGAGAGAGAAAGAGCGATGCTTCATTTTGCCTGAGGTTGATGAATGACTTGGTGTAGGGTTTTCAGCTGTGAATAGTTCAGTGGGTGATCTCTGTTTATTTGTTTTGTTGATGGCTGAGTTTGTTGAGTGAAAAGCAGTCAGGAGCTCGCGCGGTTCTCCGTGAGACCACGATCTCAAATAAAGTGTCTTGTGAAAGGTCAAAGCTTTCTCTAGTTCTTTGTAATATCCCGCTTTTAAAGCTTTTCTGACTACAGTTTCCTCCGTGAATATGTCTGGGAGATAGGTGGAAGTCACTTGGAAAGGCGAACACCCATCTTGGTCAACATGTTCAGACAGAAAATTTTATACCCTTTGTCAACAATTATTTATCCTATTGATTCTTGGAGAAACGGTCGACATCAAAGGTGTTTCCAAAAGAAGAGAGAAAAGGTTGTGGGTGAGAGGATGGGTGCAAATCTCGACCGAGACACTAAAGGCATGAAAGCGAAGCTTATAGCAGCGAGAGAAGGATGGAAGAGAAAAACAAGTCTCAGAAAGTTCTCGAAGCCATCACTACAGGAGTGGAGTTGAAACTGAAGAGGAAAGGTCTGTGTGGGTGGGTACCTGTATGTATATGTGTATTTCTGTAGGCGTGTATAGACCTACATGCTTGAGAAATATGTTTGTGAGTGAAGTATACAAGTATAACAGAGAGAGAGAGAGAAAGGCGGGGAAAGGGAGGAGGTGATGATCGTGGTTTGCTGAAGGTTCAGGACGAACGAATTTGTTATAGCTGGTGCAGTGTAACTGAATATGTTCGTTTAGTTAATTTTATTTTTATCTCCATGTTTGCTAGACAGCACGAAGGGTGTATCATGCGCAAAGAAAGGAAAAGAGGTATATAAATAGATTATGTGTATATGTTTTATAGTATTTATTGTTAATTCATACATGTTCAAAGAAAGAAGATGGTAAGCAAAGAATAACAGATGAACACGTAAGAGCACACACAGACGCACGCACGCCAAGCATAACCACCACCACCACCACCACCACCACCACCACCACCATCGCCACCATCACCACACACAGAGAAACACAGAGTGCATCAGTCTTAGTCTCTAAGGCTCCCTACGGCGCCCCCTGGAGGCTGCTCGTCAATCCTCTGCCTCTAAAGAAGGTTTCAAACAGGAGTGGCAGACACCAAGAGAACATATATTTCGCCTGTGACTCATCTGGTCAGGAGTAGGAGGAGAGCAGGAAGCTGTTCAGAGCTGAGGTTTAGGATGCACAGTTCGCATCTTCTAGTGAGCGAGTGTGACTAACGTGCCTGAACTGTACAGTCTGTACACAGTAAATAGCACACAGGTACTACACACGATAATTAGTGCAGACGTACTACACAGATAATTAGTGCACATATACTACACACGATAATTAGTGCACACGTACTACACACAATAATTAGTGCACAGGTACTACACACGATAATTAGTGCAGACGTACTACACATGATCATTAGTGCAATGTACTGCACAGATAATTAGTGCACATGTACTACACACGATAATTAGTGCACATGTACTACACAGATAATTAGTGCGCATATACTACACACGATAATTAGTGCACATGTACTGCACAGATAATTAGTGCACATGTACTACACACGATTAATTAGTGCACATGTACCGCACAGATAATTAATGCACATGTACTACACAGATAATTAGTGCACACGTACTACACAGATAATTAATGCACACGTACTACACAGATAATTAATGCACATGTACTACACAGATAATTAGTGCACACGTACTACACAGATAATTAATGCACATGTACTACACAGATAATTAGTGCACATGTACTACACAGATAACTAGTGCACACGTACTACACAGATAATTAATGCACACGTACTACACAGATAATTAGTGCACATGTACTACACAGATAATTAGTGCACATGTACTACACAGATAACTAGTGCACACGTACTACACAGATAATTAATGCACACGTACTATACAGATAATTAGTGCACATGTACCGCACAGATAATTAGTGCACATGTACTACACAGATAATTAGTGCACATGTCGTTCAGTAAAAAGTACACATATACTACATCCAGTAAACAGTACACATGTACTAGTACTCAAATACTGCACACGATAAATAGGATACAAATACTACAGGAAATAACAAGTATACACGTACTACTGACTATAAATAGTACACATGTATTACATACGATGAACAACATAATACAATCCACACGATGAACTACAAATATATTTACTGTTTACTATGTCGTTATAGCAAAAGTCGTTGACATCTTCTCCTTCGTCTCAGAAACCTTAGACCAAATACAGAAACGATCATAAAGCTTGACATTCTGTACCTCCGTCAACACGTGATTTCTCCAAGTCTTCACATTGTCTTCACATTGATAGCGAAACTGAAATTCGTATGTAAAACCTTCCTGTGAGCGGTCTAGGCAAAGAATTCGTGTGTCAGCAGTTTAGTCTTCATACGGTCCTATTTCCACTCACCAAACTGTCGGACTGTAATTATTTCACACGTATGCTAGTTTAATTATGCCTTAAATGCTGTCGACATATGAACGAAAGGTAATGACACTAAACTTTATTTAACTTAACTAGAATCTTATTTAATTTAATATATTATTTGGAATCTTATTTCAACTCAGGTCTCACAGAATAATTTTCTGCCTATCAGAAACATAAGAACAAAGAAGAATAATATTTACATATAACGAAGGACGTTGCAATCAAAATTAGAAATATGGCAAAAAATAAACTTTTTAAACCAAACGTGGTGGAAATTACTGTCCAGTGACTGTTCTGATGTCCAGAGACGAATGTAGTGTAGGGTCCTCCTTGAAAATCTCGAGTCACGTGCAGTGAGGAAGGGAAGATGCTAGTGGCCGGAAAGCTCGCCCTGGAAATCCCGCGGCGAGGAAGCGAGCGTCAAGGCTTACCACAGATCACCGGGAGGCATGGCGGCGGTTCATGGCGGAGTTTAAATTATTGATCAACGTTTTGAGCGGCTCGACATGTGCACGTGAGGTGCGCGACCCGGCAATTACCGACCCTCGACGTGCAGCGAGCATGACTGACACCGCGCCACCTGCTGGAGCTTTGGAAGAGAAGACTACGCGGCAAGAGTCACGTGAGGCTTGAGGAAGATTATGGAGTTGTCACCCATTAAGATCAGCTTCCCTCTGTTTTCTTTTTTCAATCTATCCATCGTTTCCCTTCAGAGGATTAGTGAGAAGGAGGCTGGTAGTAAATGTTGATCCCCGAGTCAGCAACGGAGGTGAGGTGACGGTAAGATGCCGGGTGCGGCCAAGCCTTCCTGCGGAGATGCGAGGGTACGAACCTGCGAGCAGGCGCCCACGTGACCAACGGCTGCTCAGGTTTCGTACCTGCTGAGGGCCTCCGGAGAAGGTACCGGACAAGAGGAAGGTGAGGGAGGTCTTCACTGGGTACCTGACCTGAAAGAGCTGGTTGTAACAGTATTTAAGTTTTCATCTTAATTCTTTTCTAAACAAAATCACATTACTAAGAGAATCGGTAAGGAGGGTAAATATTTGTGTAAGTTCTGGAGAAAGCCACATCGCATATTCTGTCTTTTTTCGCAAATACATTCCCTGATAAATAATGAAAAAAGTGTTGTGCTGCAGGGCTCCTCCCTGCTTCAGGCTCTCTGGACAATCAAAGCAGTCGGTTGTTATCGCCCCGCATTTGTGCTATAACAATATTGCAAATACTCATAACATCACCTAACAGTTTACCATTAATTCCATTTCTATGACTTGCCACAGTTTATTTCTGGTTACAGATTGCAGTCCCCTGTAAAGTCAATGTTGCAGTTTTCCTGGCTTTTAGTCGAAACGGGAATACTGGCCCCAGGAAACCGGTCACGTGGGCATGAGTGGGAAGGATTGTTAATTCCCCATTGAAACTACCACATGACAGTCAATGAATACTAAATGTAATTTCTCATGATTAACTAGTTGTGTCTGAATTATTGCTGTGAGGACAAAGAATTGAACTAAGAGATTTTCTAAACCTACTTGCTCCACGCCCACTATGCCACTTACTTCAATAAACATGGTAATTCTCATCTTCAATATTGAACTGTAAATTTTACTATAGATAGTTCAAAGGGATAACCCACTATAATTTGGGTGGATTCAATCTTCAGACCAAGTAGTTGGGAAAAGGCTGTGATCAAACAAGAATCCTTTACTAAGAAATGACTGTTTCAGGAATTCACCAATGAGTCCATCTGGACCTGCAACCTTATTATTTTTAAATGATGACATGGCATTCCTTACTTCCTCTAAAGTAATCGGATCATTAATCTATATTCGCCGGAGATGTGGTGTGGGAGAGATCGTGCATGCGAGCGTGTGTTCGTGTCTCAGGTCGCATTTTTACTTTCACGTAAGACAGCGAGAAAGGTATTCCTTCCACCATTCCCCACCCACACCCATCTCAAAGTTTAAGTCTGTCAGCAAGAAGAGTCAGGAGGAGATAAATCAATGAAGCTACTTTGCCGCACGCGCCGTCATGAAAGCTGTAATGAATAGCGAGCATCGCCAGGTGGCGCTACCGTTAAAAGCCAGGTAACCTCCAGCATCGATTGGTAGAGAACATTCCATCAAATACACACTCCCGCTCGTCTTGCTCGCCGCCTCACGGCCTCACGGACTGTGCATATGACTCCACGTGACGTCAGCGAGTTTTCTTTGCGTGGATGCGTTTAAAATATTGTTTTAACGGGCAGCGCTGACGTCACAACATGGCCGCCGTGGCATTGGGAGAAGATGGACAGGAGGACATCAATGTTTTTTACATTCTGCAATATGATAACTGACACAAGTCGATGTTTACAGAATGAGACTTGCAATTAGTTAAATGAAAACAGGAAAATGTCGGCAAACATCTCGTGAACACTCCATTTTAAATCTTTTAGTAGGTTTCGGTGGGAGCCAACGGACCTAGCTAGATGGTAGGTACATGGGTGTCACTGTCGCTGTTGAGAGGAAAACTTTTTTACTTCGTTTGTTTATAAGTCCGTCCGTGAGTCTGATAGATAGTTCTGAGAACTTTCAGTCGCATAAACTTTTTGGGCAAACTTCCGCTTTCGGAGTAGCGCAGACGAATAACTTATATTTAGTGTCTGGCTTAGACGAGGGGAGAGTGAGAGAAAGTCAGCAGGACCATCAGACGAGATGTGTATCCACACTCACGTCGTGTCCACGGTGCGACCTGTGGTCGGTGTCGTCGAGAAATCGATGGCAGCGGCTTTTGGCGGTGACAGATGTGAAGGAGTGCGAGTGGCACAGCGGCGACAGGCGGCAGGAAAGGGAAGCACGGGGAGAGAATTCCTGTGCTTCTGAGCAAGGGCTTTGAAACTCATCTTCTTGGGATTTGGCGCAGTGCGGGGAGCCTCATCTCCGCGAACTTTCCTTTCACGGTGAATAAAATTCTTGTCTGGCATGAAAAAGTAAATGGTTCGGAAAGTTCTGGTGCTACTTTGAGCTGAAAGAACTTAGACTAGAATTCAACAAAACCAGGCTGGTGTCACCTGACTGTATGTGTATTCACAGACTTCTTTTTGTATTGGTTGGTATTTGTTTAATTTAGTTGTGAGCAAAAGAGAAAACAAACAGAAACAAACTGATCTTTGTGATTTCGCTGCTAGACGTATGTAGACCTACTGGGTGTTACATAACACCATTTTTTTAAAGAAATATTTTTTCTACAGCTTTTCGCTCATTTTATTGACAGCAATCAGAAGACAGAAAGTAAAAATGTCGGCGAAGAGCACAGAAAGAATGAGCGCAAAGTTATAAAATCTTGTGTAACAGGAGTCACGTCCACCCGACTGTAATAGAAAGGGTGGGCAAATGTCAGGCCGTGTAATCGTAAGGCTGATATTTTCAGATGAATGGTTTTTAAGTTCCAGTGCCCCTCTTTTGACCAAGGCTATTTCTCATGGATAATTCCTTGGACTTAATTCACAGCACGCATGTTTTTAATCAAAGAGGAGCTCAAACACCAGGACCAATATTCATCTCAAGCATGCTTTTACTTGAAAGGCACTTCAGATATTGCAGTTTGCAGGTTAAGTCAAGCAGTGTAAAGGTCTGGTAATGGGTGCTCTCATTCAGGGTTGATCAGTCTTCTAAAAGGTTTTTTTTCTTTGGGAAGTCGATGGATACAAAGGTGACGAGTGATCTGCGCAGTTTCATCTTTCAATTCTGATTATGATTTTAGTGACTGAAGCGGCCAGATAGTAATATGCAGAACCCTAACTCTAGAGGCAGATGAAACATGTAACTACTGGATGCTGCTCTTGTGTATCGACGACTGCTTTCTTCTGGAAGAAGACGGTGGATGAAGGATTTCGCACAGTACCCTGCCATCCGTGAGTTGGGTGTCATTGGCTTTTATAAATGTTGGGCCAAGATGCAGCCATATTGTAGATATACTTTGCTAACATCTTTGTAACTGTAACAGAGTAAAATATGTTCCTACTGCCGTCAGAAAGCTCATCATCTGAAGCTGTAATCATGAAACGATTATGCAGATCCATCCAAAATTTTCTCATGGTCCGCGGAGAGAAAATTTGTGGAAGTGCCAGCCGCACGTGCCTCTCCCTCTAGTCACCCAACAGCTGCTTTGTTGATGTGTATAGTATGTTTGTGTAAAAGATGACATCAAATACACTCAGAAACCGACACAAACACGGGATACTAGCGGTCAGCGAATGCTGAGCACTGCTCACCACAGTCCTCGACTCACAGTCCTCGACTGACGGTCGTCACGACATCAAACATGGCCGTCAGACGTGTGAACGGCTTCCTTGGGCGGGAAAGGATTACCTGCGTGATTGATTGGTCTGGCCACCTACACCCTGACGTCACTGGATGGTCGGGTTGGCGCTGGCTACCCGATCTCTCTCAACGGGGAGCAACTGTGGCTGACAGACAGCAAGCAGAGAGCTCAGAAAAAAACGTGATTAATTTTTAAACACACGTGTTTAAACTGTTACACAAAGTTTCATTAAAATGTAATTTATTTTCCTGCTTTTTTATATATTTTTAAATTAGTGTAGATAGATAATTAATCAGGGTAAGGTCTAACACGTGCATAGTGTCCCACAAGGATAACTTAACAATAATATTAACCACACAATTTAACACACTTTCGTTCAATGCAATCAATACATTCTACATTTTCATTCTTTTCAACATTTCATTTCAATACACAGTGGGGAGACAAGAGTGAAGGTAGAGGTAGGGTGTACCAAAAGGTGAGGGAAGCGAGAGTAAAGAGGAGGAAAAAAAATACCTTCATTCCATCTTTAGTTTATGTTCATATTAACAGTTCAATATATGGCTTCCACAATAAATCACGTCTACATTATTGTTTATTATTCTATGGTAATTTCTATATTAGACCTATACTTTATTGAAGTATAAATACAATACAGAAAGGACAAAGCATTATAAGCAATAATGTAGATGTGATTTATTAAAATACAAACATGTACAGAGAGTATACTGTTTTTCATTTGAATACATAAGAATTATTCTTTCGTAGGCAAGAGGATTAAGTTCAACAATTTTTTTTAATGTAAAATATAGAAAAAGTCAAT
Organism: Pomacea canaliculata; assembly: GCF_003073045.1. NCBI lineage: Eukaryota > Metazoa > Mollusca > Gastropoda > Architaenioglossa > Ampullariidae > Pomacea > Pomacea canaliculata. Next base: position 12,889,290 of record NC_037599.1, read on the forward strand.
AAAAAGATGACAACTATCAGTTCAGCAGGATTGGGCAAGTAAACGGTAAAGGTCTTTATAGGGGGGTAATGAGTAGTAAACTGTAAGGGGTTCACTGTGTCTAAGCATGCGTGGGGCCACCTTTAACCTCTGCCATTGGGTACCTAACAGCTGGGTGGGCAGGGTGTTGGGGGAGTTTTACAGCCATGTACTTTCAACTGGCAAAATTCTGGTCCGTAGCTGAGTGTATGAATCAGCGAGCTAGAGAAGCCCCCTTGTGTCATAATTTATATAATTACTTCCCCGAAAAAAGAGTATGTGGATAGTAAACATTGCGAGACACTTCAAAATGCTTTTTCGCTCTCTCTCTCTCTCACAAACACACACACGGACACGCGCGCGCGTGCACGAGAATCGCTCGGGCTAAATATACATTTTCATTTCGCGTGCACCCGGGTCCTTAGCTCCTTGGGTACTTGCGCTGTATGGATTAGACGCTGCCGTACATTCATTAAAAATTCATTTTGTCCCGTAAACCCAGATGAACCCGCGCACCGACTGGGTCCGTTGGCTGCAGCCCAGTGCTGGGGAGGATGGAAAGACTGGAAAGACTCGCAAGCCGCTGCTTCCTCCACAACAGACATTGATTGAAGAGAGCGACATGGGCGGGCTGGACCGCCGTGGTCCCCCCATCACACCAGGGGAGGATGGGAGGATGGGAGGATGGTGGCAGTGTGTGTGTGTGTGCACTTCACAGTAAAATATCATGCTGGCCATACGCTTGATCTTGTAATGTCCCGCCTGAGAGAATTAGCACGCGCCGAGGTGCAAGGAATATCGTGTTTGAAGATCGTTTCATCGCGGGGGCAGACAAATATCTGGGTTAACTGACCTGGGGATGTTGATGTTTGTGTGTGTGTGGGGATGGGAGTGGTTGTGGGAGATTAAATTGGATAAATGCTGGCAAGAAATGTTTTTGTTATCATCGTGAAGTTTTTATTTATTTATTATTTGACATTGCAAAGCAATTTACGATGACGACGTTCGAGGCTGAGACGAGTTCACATGTTTGTAAGTCTTACTGTGGACATCGACTGTCTGGACGGCTGTCATCAGAATGTCTTCGTCTCCAATGAAAGTTGGTCATGTGGCATTAATCTCAGGGTCATTAATCCATCGTAAACAGCTGCTCATTCTTTCCTTTCTTCATCCCTTCCCACACGCGCGTGCAATCGGGCACACACACAACAAAATATCTTTCTCTCTCTCTCACACACATCTTTCTCTCTCTTACTCAATAACACAAAGAAGATCAAATCAGCAATGGACACTTGTAAAGTTCTTGTTCAATCATTTTAGAAGTGAACAGCACATGAAAGCCTGTTGTGGCTCAGCCTGGTGTCCAATCTCTCCCGAATCTTTGAGTCTCGTTAGTTCTCGCGAGATTTTCCATCTGACACCGCAGGGATTGCCTTCGCTTACTTACCCTGTCAGTGGTCACGTGGGCTGTGCACGTGCCAGGCAGGAAGTCACGACAGTCGTGCGTAAGCAAGGGGATGTTAATCACACCCAGTGGTGCAGGCCCTTTGCTCTTGCGACACTTAATTTCACTCTCTGCTCTATGGCGCTTCGGGGCACCTTTATATATCGTCCACCGAGTCTTTAAAAAAAGAAAAAAGACAGAAAAAAGACAGAAAAAAGAGTGGTTGCCCTTTTTTGCTTCCAGGAAAATCCGACTGCGCGTGTGCACGAGACACGAAAGACATTTTTTTTTCCACGAGTAGCATTTTAGGTGAACTGGATTAAAGACGCCATAAGATAAAGTAGGTGTGGCATACATTTTGTTTAATAATTATTATTCTCATCACAATCACCCTAGTTTTAATGATACAGCAATGATACAGATATAATGATATAACAATTATTAAAAACTTGACAAAAATGTTCAAATAGTGTCTGAATCAACCTATTCTGGAGGTTTGTACATGTGTCATATCAAGATGGCTGACAGTGACTCAGCAGAAATGTTGCCTGTTGGAAGTAGAGATTCCAGGCTTCCCACCATTGTGGTGATCATACTTCGTACACAGTCACTGGTTTTATATTCTCTCTACGACATCAGTAGCAGCCTCCTCAGGCACTTCGTTCTCCAGTGTGTGGACTCGCCCTCCTTGTTGGTAAGCAAGGTCCACACTTCACATCCGCAAACCAGGATCGGTACCGCGACTTGTACACATTGTACTTTGTACTAAACCTGATGTTATGGCTGTCCCAGACCACATCCAGCCAAGTCATTGCAGCTGTTGATGTAGTTCTGATGCCGATATCTGCCGTGCAGTTGGGGTCAAGGGTGAGGGTAGAACTGTTAAACCTCTTTGAGTCCTACTCTGTACCACATACCATTCTTGTTTACACTTGAAACTGTAACCCTGCCTACACAATCAGGTATATTACATATCACATGTTTATCATCATACTGCTAACCGTGTTTAAGATAGTATCTGGCCTTGACCTTTCATGAGCCCGGAGAACCGTTGTCTGATGGAATATCGACTGCGCTGTCCTCACCTTCCACCCCATTAACTCCCTTCATTTCACTCATCTTTGTCTTCTGACCATTTCCAGAGCACAAGGTAAGACCGCTAGGAGAGATTTTTTTTTTTTTTTGACGACAAGAGCAAGGGAAGCCTCGTTCCGGATGAATTTCAGCGACAAACCGTGCACGTGCGACCAGGTGTGAGGTTACTATGGTTCCAGACAATGTTCACAAGAGAAACACACTGCAGTACTGGTAGACCCATGTGTCTTGTAAACATCCTTGTCATTGTAGTCTGATGTTTGTTGACATCTTCTGTAGGCCAGATGTCAGAGGGAGGCGAGTAGCGAGTGCAGTGGGTAAACAACGCGGATTGTCGGGCATCACGTGACGGTACCGAGATCAATACGAGGTTCACTGATCGCTTTCCGTGGAGATGTGATCAGCAACTGATGCAAATCTTCTCATGGCTGACAGGCCAACAGAGCTGTTCACACCCTAAACAGTTCACACAGCGTGAATGTCAGGCTAGCCTTGTAACAGCGATCTGTTGTTGTGAAGGTGTGTTTGACTTTCTCATCGTCCTCATGTTGCCATCAGAGAGAATTTCCACATAACTGTGCTATCTTTCTATGATCTTTGGAAAGTTCTTATAGTCAGGTGCAGTCTGTTCTTGCTCGTCAGTGGTTCTGCACATGGGGAATATATTCTCTTTTATTTTGTTTACCAAACTGGTGGACTTTTCCTTCTTCGCATGTCCGTTAATATTCCGCTAAAAATACCTTTATTGCATCATATACTACTCAGTTTTAATTTCACACTTTTTCTGGCGCAATTTTATATTTAAAAAAATTTTCATAACCATTATTTTTTCTCTAACCCTGATTTTTTTCATTTTTATTACCTTCTATATCATTCAGACATTTTATTATCCTGACGTAGGCTTAAAAGGTCATTTGACTGGATAAAACTCGGTACAAGGTGCTATTTACCAAAATCTGGAGGAATATCCTCGCTTCTGTTCTGTAGAGACAAGCACACAGACATTCCCAAGCCTACGATGAATTCAAACTCAAGTACTTTTGTCCCCAGATACGCTTCATGAATCATGAGCCTTGACAACAAGCAAGTGTCCAGATACAATCGTCCTGTCCATGTTGCCGACCTCTTTCTGTGTCCATGGCGATGTTTGTCGAGAACAGAAGGGGTATTCATCAAGCAGTATCCTGCACTTAACTTTTACCCATCATTAAATAAAAATAAGCTTTTATCATTGTCATGCTTGCAAGGACTTTATTGTTTTTCTTGTTGCTAAAGACTACGTCCTCAAACTGTCCTTGCTTACGAATAAAAACATCTTCACGAAGCGGTGACCGACCATGCTTGACACCATTCATGAAGCTCTCTTTGCTGACTATCATCCTTCATGCACGAAGGCTTCCCCCACAAGCTGCTGACCGCGCATGCGTGAAGGCATCCCCAGAGCTGTCTCCGATCACCATGTTATGCACACTAGTGTCCTCGGTAATCAGCTCTGGCTGCCGTAAGCCCTCGCTCAGAGAGGACTTCCTACAAGCTTACTGTCGTCTGCAACATCACTCATTGCCGCCTGATGATGAAGGTCCGTGATGAACGGCGAGAAAGTGGAATAAAATATTCAGACGTGTGTGTGTTGGCACTGCATTGTATGGCCGATTGATTGGAAATAAAATACAATTATTGTTTGCAGATTTCCACAGTTCTGACAAATAAAATGAAGCATGGCAAAGGTCGGCAAAAATATTTCTGAATCGAGACGAAGATGTAGGTCAAAAGCTGTTTTCATATTTGTGCTTTGATATGACACAATCACACAGTTGAGTGTACCTCTTCAATATTAGCTTCCAAATAAGAATGTAAATCGAGTCCTTTTTAAATATTTTTTTGTTTTATTTGTTGAGAACTCGTCGAGCTTTTTTTAACCTTACTGGCTATTGCACGAGTTAGCCCTAGGGTGAGTGTCAAGGATGTGCAAAGATTCTTTTTTGTTCTGACACAAAGGCAATCTACATCTGTCTCATGCAGGCTTCTTATTCTTTGATATATATATATATACGTGGGTCAGAGTATGGCTATATTTTTCCCTTCCAGAATCTCTTTGCATGTATATGGTGTATGTTTTACACATACCATTTATATATTCGCATAAAGCAGGTTCTGGTGGGAAAAATACAAACACTCTCTGACCCCCAAGTAGATGAATTATAAATCCCCTTTAACATGCTTGCTGGTCACATGGTCAGGACTTTGGTTACAACTGCTGCAGCCACACGAAGGTCTGATGCCTTGGCTGTGCATAACATCCTGCGGCAAGTGTCTAGAGGAGTAGACATCGTCTCCAGAACTGGCGTCCTTTGAATTCCCACACATTTTCCAAAGAACAGAAACATTGCCCCCAGGGGATGACAGTCCAGGCTGGTCTGTACAAATAATTAAGTGGCACGACTGTGAGAACGAGGCAGGTGACTAGGCACAGTTCACACCACCGGGTGTCGGACCAGCGGTCCTTGTAAGTCACCCACGGGGTCTGAACAGTAGCTCTTGTCTCTGATGTCTATATAGACATCTGTGCATATTTAATAATTTAAAATCGGTTATAATGTGTCTTAAAAGCTTTTTTTCGGAGTCGAATTAATTCTTTCAAACCTAATAATAATGGCAGCTACCCTTTTTATTTTGTTTTTTTAAAAAAAGGTTTGACATGCAGACTTTCACAATTTCTCGGGCAGCACGTGCAGTCGAACAGGCAGTCATCTGTCCCTGACAGTTGTGTCTGAGGTTAGGGTTTAGGTTTGGTGTGGGGTTAGAGGTTGTTTTCACATAAAATCGAGTATATATTTATACACACACATCAAAGTACATTCAGTTATGTAGACTTTTGGTGGCCAAACCATGCTTTTTGTAATACATTATGTGCGATTTGATTGTCTGAAATAGTCCTTTGCTTTTTTTTTGTAGAAGGACAAATCATTTCACTGCCTTCAAGCACAAGCATACTTTGTGTGAGCGAGAGAGAGAGATGGAGAGAGGGAGGGAAGAGACGTATAAAGACAGGCGTGTGTGTGGAGGGGTAGAGATCGATGTGACATTAAAGATGAGAAGGTCCCTGGAGGCCAGGGGGCTTCTATCGATGAAGCTGCGTGCTTTATCTCAAGACTATCGCGCACCTGACCTCGGTGTCCCGTGAGACCAGCATCCAGAGCTGCTGCACATCCCGCGACTCGCCCGCCGCCTCCAGACTAAAGCTCTCCTCCAACACCACCTCTCCCCACCGTGAGCTGTACTCACAGCAGTCCCACTCAGCTGCCACAGCCACATCCAGCACGTGCCGAGGGGAGGGAGAGAAGCACGTGATAAGATGGGAGGCAATCCGCAAAAACTGAAGAATTATTTTTCATCTGAGTTCGTACGCACCTTAGAGACAGCGAGGATAAGAAATTTACTGCCAAGAATATAATTTTTTATACAAAAATGCAGTAAAGTGTTAAAAATGCTGGTTTGTTATTGTTCACGCAGGAAAGTGTGTTGGACTGATTGTCCTGCACACAGTAAAGTGCGCTGACCTTTGACATGCAGGAGGGTTGTGTGTACTTTGTGCTGAATACAATGAGAAAGCTCCATGTCCGTGATTACCCGGGATAGGAAGGAGGCTCGTGACATTTCCCTGTTCTTTCTTTTCTTTTGACCGCTAAAGAAGAAAGGCAGGAACAAAATTGTCTGCAAGATCATTTCTGCCCGTGCAGCCGCCATCTTTGATGCATCGTCCACGCCGAGAGAATGAAGAAAGGGAGCTCTGATCGCTGATCAACACGAAACCAATTTGTGGTCAATCAGCTTTTAATTGAACCAACCCTTGATTATCTGAGGTTCAAAGTGGGAAGAATCGCTCAAGTAAGATACAGCCTAACATTGTGCGATATTCGCTGGTGTAACATTACAACATTACAACATTACAGCATTACAGTATTACATTACCCAGTGTTGATATCAGCTTCCTGGATTCAGAAACATTCAGCGATAAACAGGCATTGTGAAGTGAAATCTTGGAGAAATTTTTTGCCAAAAAAAAAAACAGCTTAGTGATGTCAAAACAGATGAAAGCTTGTGGAAAGCTCCTGCCTCCGTACAACAAGAAGGATGTGCGATCATGTTTGCGGTGTCATCAGGTGCTGCTACTTAATATCTTCCACTACTCGTCACCTCTCGTCAGCAGCTCGTGCCAAACGACAGACCCCAATAAGCGGTTTTATTTGTTCATTCAACACGCCTGTTCCCATCTTTTCCCACGCAACAGCAAATGACAACAAATGAGAACGATGAAAGACAAGAGACAAACGTAAACACCAAAACAACAAGTCAACATTTTAAAAAAGTGAACGGGGGCTACCTGATTTTACTGTCGATGACCTCTGAACTGTATTACAAAGAGGGTGTGGTGGAATGGGAGGGACAGTAGCTGGATGAGCTGGCATGCAGGTAGGATACAAGTCTTGAGTCGCACCACGTGATACACCCTGGGGTACACTTATTTATCTTATTCAGTGAGTTGAATTGTACACCTACAGTACATCTGCTTAATATCCCTGTCGAGCTTGTAGGAATTCTCAGCACCTTGAATACATTATTCTCACCATCAAGCTGGCGTGAGTAACCAAACCATTCATTCATTTTTTTTCCCACCTGAACTCAGCAAAGCGCCCTCCTCCCTCGTCCACCCGTCGGTGAGCCTGACACCAGCGGTTCTTGTTTTCACACTCGTGACAGAGATGAAGGGTTTCCTGCATCCCGGACCTGCCTGATGGTGGCGAAGGACTGTAATTTGGCGACAGCTCCACGCTGCACCCGACTGTCTTCACGCTGGGTGGAGTCGGTGCAGCGCTAACGGTGACATTGTGTCCGGGGATTGCTTCCGGGGCACAGAGGGCGGGGATCGGGAGTTGAAAAATCGGGATTAAAACGGCATGAGAGAATTAAAAGGGTCCGCCATTAAGTCTCTTGTATTCTAATCATTTACATAAAGGACAAAGCAAAGCTTTTAAGGCCTCTAAGTAAATTTTAGCCGAAGTACATACATTTTTAATTCTTTTAAATGGTTCTTCTCTGGACGGGTGTGGGAGCTGCAGGAATGGGGTGATGGTAGGGACAGGAATGTCCTATCTTCGGTGCTTTGCATCACCTCTTAGTGTCTTTAATCAGATTGAATACTAGAAGGTCAATTACCTTGTTTGGGGTAATTGCAAGTTATCCTGCTTTCTTTCTTTCAGTCTCATCAAGTGTGTATGTCAGAGAGAGATGTATACTTGCCTTCGTGTGTGTGTTGTCCATAATTATATTTACAGGACAAAAACACTAAAATAATGAGCAATCGATGAGGTTCAAACAGGGATCATTCAGCTCATAAAACCACTTCCTTCCAATCACTATCACCACCCGAGTCAGTGGTTTTATTCCGCTACAAAACTTCCTTTTATGCAGCAATATCTTCACATGTTTCTAAACACCACACAACCTGTTCCACCATTACTGTGTCTCCAGGTTTAGTGCCAGCCTGACCTGATCTGACCTGACCTGACCTCGTGAACTTCCGCTTCTTGTGAAGACACGAGTGGCACCATTGTGGTATCCAGCAGAAGAGCGGTGAGGGGGTGGGGATGAGGATGGGGTTGGGGTTAGGGATGGGGATGTGGATGGAGGGGTACGCTTAACGACCGAGAAGTGGAGAGTCACACTTGATGAAGCTGCCACGCGCCACGGTTCGTACGCTGAACACGAAGCGGAGGGACTTGTCTAGCGAAGACTAATCAGTCGTGTGACCCTCCCAACCCCTTCCCCCCGATCCGCTCCACCCCGCATCCCTACCCCCCGCCTGGCAAGTGTGAGGCTGAATGGCTTGGACTCTACTAGGAGCCATGAGAACCTCGCAAAAGAATTGTTGGTTCTGAGAATGTAGAGAATGCTGATAACAGAGAGTAAATGAGAAGAAAGATGTGAGAGTGAGAGAAGAAAATAGGACTAATATAGAGGAGTAATTATGTAGCTGTAGACCATCATTATCACGAAGGCAGGGGACTAAAAACTCAAGATTCACATGTTTGTGACTTTAAGAAAATCTAACACCATTTGAGATAATAAATAAGAGAAAGGCCCGAACGATTGTATGACAGAGGTGTGGACAATGGAAGGAGGGGAGGGCTCTAGTTCAGCTTTGCCTGCCCTGCCCCTCGCCTTTGCGATGTACTGGAACAGGTGAACAGGTGAACGATTGCCTCCTTAGTCAGGTGGGCTGGGATGTGTTGAGCCTCAAGGGAAGTAACTGATGAAAGCCCGTGTCTCGGGTAGTCAGCCCGTGAATTACAGGACCCCACCTTCCTGGCGGAAATAGTATCTGGAATTCGTCTGCCGTCTTCAAAGGAATTGGTCCCGACAAGTAGAATCGATGCAATATACTGGGCTAACTTTTTTTCTTTTGATCTACAAAAATTTCTCAGGGCGTTGAAAATGCTTGTTTGGGTTATCTCCTTGATGTCTTGAAAAATGAGATACAGAATGTCTGTACCATCTTTGTCCTACCCCACCCATCACTACGTGGATCTTCTTTAGGACAATACAACAGTGTCCACTTCAAGAAACACGATTGTAACATGTCTTTATATTTTTATATTCAATTATAAAGAAGATTTAATGTTGGAACTAATCTTGGAAGAAAGCTCTAAATTATAATTTTGCTTTCATCTAAGCAGTCGTAAAGAATTGACAATATCTTGACTGTACTCTAGGACAACTAAATGACATGCTCCTGCCTAGAGTTTCTAGACACCCTATGTAGGACGTAAATACAAAGGAACACCAACTTATATCTGACATACGCCCGCGTCCTTATGTTTGAGGTTAACTCACACTTCAGACTGTGTTCTCGGGTGTAATAATATTTGACAATACTTGTTTCATTAACGCTTAGCTAATCTACCCAGAAACTACCTTCCCGTAAAGCAGGCGGCTAGACTGTAAAGGTCTTGCCTTCTGCACGTCCCTCGCTGGTAGCAAGATCGATGTTGTGTGTCCTCGCATTGTTCTCCACACAACGGCGTCTACACTCAGAGACTAGGGCGAGGACCAGAAGCTAGACATGGTGTAGTCTGTAGTGTCTACTGGACCTCAGCTTCTTGTCAACACAATGGCGTCTACAGGCAACGACTAGGGCGAGGACCAGTAGCTAGACATGGCGCAGTGTCTACTGGACATCACCTTCTTGTCAGGGACAAAGTCTCAGGACGCAAGCTGTGGAGGAGGTGAAGAGATGAGAAGTCCACATGGCTTACAGCCTGCAGGATGTGACCCTCACATTCACAGCTCTTGGTCTTCATTTCTTAAATCTTTCACTGAAGTGGCTTCCATCTCTCTCTTTCCACTTACACACATCCAACATTGTCTACACGAACACTTTATCAATCTGTTTTTTCTTCTCATTCTAATTATATATATGTGTGTGTGTTTGGCATGCGTGAATGTATATTTATGAGAAGATGGACATGAAGCAGGGTAGATGTATGGGTATGTTGATGTATAAAGGTGCATTGCGTGCTCACACAAAATCTCAGCACGACATTATCTCCTCGAGCAGGAAAGCTTATCAAAAGAACAAGCAAAAGAAGGGAAGGGAGAGTAAGCAAGAAAGAAGCCGACCTCTAGAAAAAAGCCTTAAAACCTAGTCCTTATTTTTTGTCCACCTCGTGTTGCAGAGACAATGTGCTTCTCTTCACAAGGGGGAGGGTGAGCATCAAGGTGCTGGCTCAGTTCTGACCTTTCTTAGAACTTTATTTTTATATTTATTTGTCGATAGTCTTTTCCTCAGGGCAGGCTTAGTTCCTCGCCAGGCTATGCCAGGGGTTTAGGACTTTATTATTTTCCTTTTAGTGGCTTCTCAAAGTCGCTCCATTTCGTCTTATTTAGAAACAGAGATTGTATGAAATCGATTGTTGCTCTCCAACCTGAATACTGTGCAGCAGGAAAACATGTTTAATGGAGTGGTGTGCAAATAATATGTTTGCGATAGACAGACAACAGAACAGGTGATGGCATAAATACATTATTAAACAGAAGCCGACTTCAAGGAACTAAAAGAATCAGTTCTTGATGATGTTGCATGATGCAGGTCAAAGAGGTCAGCAGCTTCAACTACTTTGAAGCCCCCCTCTCTCTGTCTCTCTAGAAAGCGCCCTCTGTCGTATGATCGGAAAGAAAAACCCCAAAAAGCGAAAAGTTAGCAAGCGCAAATCTTGTTCGGTGTTTGCCATGCCCTGCGATAGGAAGGACTAAGAAAGGGGGAGAAGTTCAAAGTTCAAGCAGCGAAGTCGTTTCTGCAGCGCGTGCTCTTACAAAAAGAAACACAAGGAAATGAAGCACAACGTGCACACCGGGTGGATGCAAAGTAGCAGGACAATACTGCTTTGAATTATGGGAACAGCGTGAGGAGAGGACACTGGGAGCGCCAAGCTGGCCATGGACGCTGAAGGCGACGCACCATCTCTGGAAGAAATACAAGTGTTCATCCTCCCAAAGGATTATCTGCTTCCACCCTTTCGCCAACATCGATCGCCGAACATTGCAATGCATCCTCGTTTAAAAAAAAAAAAAATCCACCCCATCAAACGATCGAAAACGGCTTTGCTTTTCATACCTTGTGGTTGGCCATTGCGCCACTCCTTTTGGTAAATTGCAACTTCCGACTTCCGGCCACGCGATGCCTTTGAGCACCAAGACGCTTTTGATGAAGGAAAGATTGGCTTCAGGTCAACTACACTTGACTGAATTACAGTTTTGCTTCAGTGGCCAGGCTACAGGACGGGAATCCGTGCAATCATCAAAACTCAGTTGATGTGGCAATCTGCCTACAGCTTGTTTTTATTTATTTAGTTTTCGAGCTTGCTTTTTGAGGAGGAGGTGATGGGTTGGAGTAGAGTGGAGAGACTATCTACAAACCGTCTCTTTGAAATGCAGCCTCCATTTTTCTGTCAGTCTCCTCTTCGCTTGATTTCTGCTCATAGAAAGTCTGAAGTCATTTATTCTTCCGTTTGTGCTGTTATTAGTGATGGATGACATCTAAACGTCACCCAAATATCGTGTTAAAGAGTTAAGATCGAGGGGAAAATATATATATACATCCAAACACTAAACCTCACCCAAATCTCATGTTAAAGAGCTCAGATCGAATTAGAGTATCCGGGGTGCATTTCAGATAATACAGTGACACATTTCAGATAATACAAATGACACAAACCACCAATAACGGAAGTAAGGGAAATAACATCGGGCTATAACTCTATTTTCCTCCGAATAACTGACCTCGAATTATTTACACAATTTTATTTAAAAAAAAAAAACTTGCATAACTGACGCTCTCTTGCAATTAAGAAGCACTTGAAAACATCCAACGTCCAAAAAGTTTGAGGAAATTGCTTCCCTTGTGAGTGAAGGTGTTTTGGTGTGACGTCACACGGATACGTTGCTTCTCTGTCTTCTCGCAAAATAAGAAAGTCGAGGAAGATTCTGGAGACGAAACATGGCGACGCAGGGGAGTCTGCCGTGCAAGGGATGCTTCATTTAGCAGCAGCAGCAGTAATGAAGACGCGGTTGTCGCAGCCTGCGGTGTATTACACTGCTGCAGCCGCGTGCACGAGTGACGTGAGGCCGGCCACCCACGTACCCTGGCGTCTGCTGCACTTTGACTGGGTGGACAGACAACGTGTAGGCCACCCCGTCAGCATCGTCCATCATTTGATGCATTCAGGGTCAGTGACGTCACTACCGATGTCATTTCCGCTCCATAATTAGCGAAGACTTTTTTTGGTTTGCATGATACGTCACGATTTTTGAAGAGTGAATAACGTCATGGAAGTTGTTGGCCGTTACCTCGCTCGTCTCTGTCAAAATCTGACTGAACTCTCGGGTCAAAGGGCACGGAGCTAACAATAACAACCTTTGAACTATCTTCCACCGGACTGGAAGTTTTGGTAACCGCAAACAAACGTCGGTGAGGTTATGGCGAGAGCTGTTGAGGTTTGTGATGTTCTGCTGCGGACGTTGGCTGGCGAGAGGTCGTTAAAAATACATGGCTGGCGAAAAGTTAGCCTCCAGCTGAGTTTTCTCGAAGGAGTGGTAAGTAAGACGCACTTGGGGATCAGGTCAGGTGAAAAACCTGAACTATGTCCTCTGTGTATAATGTCTGTCCAACATGCTCAGAAAAATAAAAACATGAAAATGTTGGAGCCAGGTTATACAGATACAAATTATTAAATTGCGATTTTATCACCAGTCCAGATGGGATCGTTCAAAGGGCAAGCAGAGCGTGTGGTGTGCAAAGACGAAGTGTGAATACAATGATGATCTGAGCTTGTTTAAGACCATCCTAAACTAACACAAGCTAACCCAAAGCTTCGTCTTGAAGGTAACCCTACAGCTCGTAGAGTCCGTCTGTCTTTTATCTTTTATCTTTTATCTTTTATCTTTTATCACCGCCATCTGCACAACGTGGTTGCAGAGTCTTTTGCGTTGTAAACATTTTGCAAAACTAAGGCGGTGACCAAATGTCATAAGGTGAGGAGCAATTGTCATAAGGCTGGGGTTAAAGGTCATAAAATAAGGATTAGCATTGCAATCTCTTACAACGGAACTCATTTTGTTCTGTTTTTGTTATTGTTTTTGCATTTGATTTTTTTCTTGTTTTGATTGTTTTTGCATTTGATTTTTTTGTTTTGTTTGTTTTATGTTTGTTTTTATTTTTATTGTTTATGTTTTGATATTCGTTTTTGTTTCCATTTTATGTTTTTTTAATTTAATTTAGTTTTTTAATACTGGCATTCTAATTATGTTTTCCTGTCTCTCTTATGTCGATCTTCCGGTTGTTAGTATCTCTTTGTACCCCTGACTCTTTCGCTGCCCACCCTTATCCCCCAATCCCCACCCCATCCCTGTCAGAGACAAACAGTTTCTGCTCCCACAGCCCCGAGCTACAAGAAAGCCTGTAGTGGCGCATGAATAACGAAGGAGCTGGCGAGCTTTACGAGCTTCTCGCCGAGTAAACCGATCGCACGCACGATTTCACGGGTGTGATCAGGCCAGGTGCTGGAGCGGAGGTGCACGTCACGACTCTGGCCGCACACGCCGCTCATCCCCGCCCCCTGCAGCACCCGCTTGCATCACCGCCGCCAGGAGCCGGCACTGCGTCGGGCTGCCGCGTCACTACCCAGCTGAGTACCCGGGGTGCATTTCATACACCTGGTGTACCTCGCAGCACGTTTATGCAACAAGACTTTCATCCCCTACTACTACGACAATAATTTTCTTTTCTTTCTCTCTTTCTCTCACGTGCGCGCACACACACTTTTCCATCTTCATTCCCAAGTACATGTACCCCAAATCGCAATATCGCATACTTTGCCATCCCACCGTGTACCTCAACCCCCCTTCCACCACCACAATTCCCAAAAGAGAACTATCATTCATTTGTTCTCTCTTCTGTTAGTTTCCTTTCTTTTCTCTTTTCCCTCGTTTAATCCTAAGAGCCTGTCATCGCCCTTGTGTCGCAGGTCATCTTCCGGGTCCGTGACTCTTCTCTCCGAACGTGACACGTGATCACCGACCTCTTTTCTCCACCTTAGGTGTGTCTGAGATATTTGTATGAGAGATAGTGTCTCGTGTGAATGATCGTAATGTGCATTTGATGTCTGCTTATGTCACGTGCTCTTGCACCTGTATATTCAACACCCAACTTAATTGTAGAAAGTTAGGGGGGGGGGCCACTAAAATATTAGTTTGTGATCATCATTACTAAAACAATATTCCACATACATAACAAATGCGAGAATAATAAACAGCAAGCACGTCGTGCACCTTCATGTATGTGTGGGTGTGAACGGGTGGTCCTCCTGTACCAGGAGACAATAAACAGATGCATATCGTACACCTGAAGGTTTCGTGCTCATAAATCCGTTTACCGATCGCCGAGCACGGTTATCATCATCACCAGTGCGCACCGTGGTGGGAAGCTGCTACATCCCAAGGTCCAGTCCACCTGAGGAGAAGCGGTCTGTCTGTGCAGGCGGCACCCTCGGCACGTGCACCACGTGTGTAGCCGCACCGCGCGTGCGCATCTTGGCTCCCCGGCCTCCTGCCTCCCCCTCCCGCTCTGTCGGCGGCGTGCGCTTTGAAGCTGGACAGATAAACCGCGGCGGGGCTGGTAAGTCTTTACCAGCGGGCAGGGCAGGCAGGGCAGGCACGGTGGGACCCACCAGTCGCGCGAGTCGCCTGCTCGCCGCCACCAACCCATGGATCTACGGGTGTACACACGTGACGAGGTGCCCGACGTGTGATTTGTCTCCCTTTTGTCTGGTGGCGTCATGGCAGACAGAAGTAAACCAGGCCGTTGATGAGGACGGGGTAGATCGGAAGGGGAGGAGGATTGTGCAGGTACTCCCCACCCCACCCCACCACCAAGACGGGTGACATGACGATGTAAACAAACAAGGTCTGGGTGGTGGAGATACGGACGATGCGTGTCGTGTCCACGGGTGAGTGGCTTCAGTTGCACCTCTTGTCTTCTCCAGGACTCGGCCGTTACGGCGCTTGGATTCGAGACCAGTGGTGTGTGCTGGATGTGAGTGACTGATTGTGACAGAACTCAAGGACTCATGGATTATCGTCTGCTCATCTTCTGGGCACGTGTGGACTGTGGAAGAACGGGAAAGCGCCACCTGCAGGTAAGTACTTTTTTTAAATTTACCTTTAGTGTAAACTTAGATAAAGACGGTGATACGATGACAAGATGGACTATCACAATATCATCCGCACACACAATAAATGTTCGTGTTTATATATTTATTTACCTGTCTATATCTATACTTATGCATGCGCGTGTGTGTGTGTGTGTATTCAATCAAATGCATATATATAAAACTTGCTTTCCCTCCATGACTAGTCCAGTACTGCTGTATATTATTGATCAGATGATACGTAACACGATTGTACCCGCGATTGTCAGTGAGCGTGCCGACACCCCAGTGACAACAACGAGTGCAACAATAGCCCCGGGTATTGTTGTAAACAAGACTGTAGTCACGGACACAAACAACAACAATACACAACAACACAGATATCGATGTATTAAATGCTGTGCTGACTACGATGATGAATGTATCTGTTGTCCAGAAACTATTTCTTGCCCATATTATCTCGAAATTCTCCCTTGGATGCGTGACTTACAAAATATTATCTATAAGAAACTCACTGACGATGTTTGTTTTTTCTTTTTCTCTCTCTCTCTCTCTCTCATGGTAATTAAATTTGGAGTTAAGAGAAAAATCTCAGAGAAACCCACCATGTCGATGTCTATACTCTGTGTTTGCAGACAAACCTCTATCATTTGACCTGAAAAATTATTTCGGATTTTTTGTTTGCTATTTTTTTAATCGAAGAAAGATCTGCCATTCGTTGTATGACAAAGTTCTACCGACCGCTATTTGCTAATTACTTAAAAATCTTCTTTGAATGGTAAGAAAAATGTCAATAAACACCGGGCTTTGATCGGAGCATCCTTTATTATTCTTCTGCTGCTTTTAGTCTCCTTCGCTGTATCACAAATGTTAGTTTCCGTGGCTTGTAAGGTTTGATGATCTAACGATCACATCTCTTGCTACCCGGGACCCAGTCTGTCGGTGCCTGGCAACAGCACGTCTTCCTGTAATATATAATATAATAATAAAAATAATATAATAATAAAATAATATAAATGGCTGGAACCAGGAGGACAGCGATGTATGGCTACATTCCCTCCATGAGGACTGGCTGCCATCTGTTGTGTATCGTCCGCCATTTTCTGTAAACGGATGTAGTCCGTTGACAGTCCGACATGTTGGTGAGCGGGTGTAAAGTGGTCCATCAGTCCAACCTGTCAGGGCAATGAATAGAATTCAGACCCTAAGCCTTGGCCTCAATGCTACAAACTGTTACAAACAAAGTCATGAAGCATCCTTGAGCTGTCCAGCGATGAGGACTCGTTTCTCATGCAAGTTATTTCCCATTTAACCCCCAGTTATTCCCCCCTTGGCCTAGTTTGATTTGCAGAATTTTTGCGCCCTTTATGCTGTTAGTGTTCTCTCTCTCTTCTAGATTTTTCTTTTCGCTTCATCGATCATTTCTTTTGCTGAGAGTTTCTTTCATTTACCACGTATTGCCTCAAAGACAGCACAAAAAGCGAAAATCCCTCCAGCAAGTTTTAATCAGCAAATGATTGAAACTCTCTTTCATGAGCTTCACAAAGAAAGAGTATTTCACGAAGCCTCGGCTAGTCACGGCAATACGAGAAGCAGGCAAAACAAACAAACAAATATTAATTAATTATCACGCACGGTTCTTCTGGACCAGGACGGGGTTCAGTGAAGACAGTTTGTGATGAAGGTAGCAACCGGGAGAACTTGAACACCCCAGGTGTAGTTCGATTCCAAGCTGCAATTCTGGGCACCTTTACATCCTCTGTCGCCCCTCTGAGGTCTTGGGTAGGATCACAGAATCTCTGTGCCTCGGATAAACACCTTTGCTGATGGTCATATTGTGGTCAGTACATGTGTACTATACCCTAGAGGTTGATCAAGAGGTAAGTACACGTGTACTATACCCTAGAGGTAGAGGTAGACTGGTCAGTACAAGGATACTTTACACACCACCTTAAACAGGGATCTGTGGCTCATGTCGACTACAATCTTCCTGTTGAGCAGGTGGTCAGTCCACGTTTAGTTTACAAGTTTAACAGGTTTTCCGGATGCACGTGCATACGCGGCGTTTACAAGAAGAGAAAGGAAGCGTCAGGGGGAGAAAACTGCTGTTTACAGCTACAGACAACTCGCCATGTCGCAGACGCATTTCCGTAGACGCGTCCGCAGAACACCTGAGGAACAATAGTTTGTGAAACACGTCCAGGTGAGACAAAGACCGTATCATTCACAGAAGTAAACAGTTTGAACAAAAATACTCACTTCCTGTGTTAGTCTGTGTTGGGGCGGTTTCTTTTTCTTTTTCCCTCTTTTTACAATCGTTTCTTTCCCCAAAATCCTTTCTTTAAAAAAAATCATTTCTTCCACGAATCGGGGCCGAAGGCTCACAGAATCTGGTTTGATACCCGTCTGGCAGGTGACCAGTTGTTGAATGGATACCTGCGCCTGTTGAAGGTTAGGACAAGAAATACAATAGGGGACTGGACCTGTTGAAGGCTAGGACAAGAAATAAATAGGGGACTGGACCTGTTGAAGGTTAGGACAAGAAATACAATAGGGGACTGGATCTGTTGAAGGTTAGGACAAGAAATACAATAGGGGACTGGACCTGTGGAAGGTTAGGACAAGAAATACAATAGGGGACTGGATCTGTTGAAGGTTAGGACAAGAAATACAGTAGGGGACTGGACCTGTTGAAGGTTAGGACAAGAAGTATCGTGGAGGGAAATGAGACGCACCCTATTCTCACACAAGGGTTGGCCGGAAATTATCTGCGGTCTCGAAAACCTAAAACCTCTCGCCAACGACCGAAAGGTTAGACGACTGCCTTTACCTTCGTACTTCCCACGTAATCAGAAAATTCTTTCTCGGCAAGATCCTTTAGCCAGTGTCCTATCAAAGAGCGTTCTTTGGTCCGATGTTCTCTTGCATGGCTCTACATTAATCGACTACTTATAAACCTTGCGGTAAGTATATTCCGTTGCCATGGGCCGCTAAACGCAGAAGAAAATCCATTTCACCTTTTACCTTATGTTTGCCTCTCTGATCGCTTTGCTAGAGAGCCATGGCTGGAGAATTGTAAACGTGGTGTCACGTGACACACCAAGTGGTCATCCCCTCGTCATGAGCTCACCTTGGAAGTCGCGGGAGTGGATTTTACAGGTGAGAGGGCTGTGAGACCCAATAATGACATCCTGTCAGCTGTTGTAGTAGGAGTTTCCATGTCACACCCTAGCTAAGGAAGGCTAGTAAAGGCCTATGTTCACTTTATTGTTCACATGTAGAACAAGTGGCCCCAGCACCACCAGACGAAGTAGGCCACCCTCCTCTACACCCAGCACTTATCTGTTTAGCGATCCACATAGCCATAAAAGCGTGGCTAAGCCCGGAAGTCCAACATGAGTTCGCCTCGATACTCTTTGAGCAAGGGATCGATTCAGGGTATGGATAGGACAGGTTTATTTTCCAAAGCAGAGGTTTACGGAGCCAGAATAAAGTTGGGGAAATGAACTATAGTAGTGAGTTCAGTGGCGTGCCGTGTAGGTTTATCGCGAATACAGTGAGAATACATCTTGGTCTGTCTGTCTGTCTGTCTGTCTGTCTGTCTGTCTGTCTGTCTGTCTGTCTGTCTGTCTGTCTGTCTGTCTGTCTGTCTGTCTGTCTGTCTGTCTGTCTGTCTGCGTATGTAGGTATAACAGACAAATCACACATCCGTTCCCATAATATCATTGACCATTCATCCTTTGCTAATGTATGTCAGATGATGCTTGAACTAAGCCAAACAGCGAATGAGAGAATTACATTAAAAACAAGATGTTTGATCAGAATTTGAAGAAACTGTGACTGAGCTTTCGCTATGGGATTGAGTGACGAGAAAAGCAGAAGGCGTGGAACAATGAAATCGTGTCTCATTCTCAGGTGTGCCATGCTGGACACTCATGAAGGAACGGACTGTAACTTGTGCTGTTGGTTCCGAAAATCATCAAGCCAGGTTCTTTCTTTCTCAACAGTTTATCCCTTAAAGAAAATAAAAAAAAAACAAAAAAGTGCACAGAGAGAAGCAAGGGTGATAAACACCATAAAGTGGACAGGTTTGCATTAGAGGCGTTAATGAGCGGCCACAGCCTTGGCTTTCTCTCCCAGGACCATGCCAGAAATCACAAACCAGTATCGTGGGTACGACAACTCTGTAACTCTATAGTTAACACTCATTTCATTTTTTTGCTTCTGCCAATATCTGCAGAGAAATTATTTTTAATGCTTCATCTTTTATGAGGCCAAAGATCGAAAAAATCTTGCGAGTGTCTTCTGCAAGCTAGACTTCAAAATCCGGCCGCCCAGACAGACGTGTGGGTACCATAGAAACCGAAAAACTCTTTGACCATAAATATTCTACACTACCGACACCTCAAAGCCATTTGATTAAAGTATTCTAGTACTACTGACATATCAAAAAAGACACGAGACTAAACTGGTAAAGCAGTACCAAGACCTGAAGGCCTTTGGTTCATAATACTTTGGTAGTACTGGCCACCCGAGGACCTAAGGACAACAACATTCTGGGAGTTCCTAGAACCCGAAGACCATGGAAATAATATTTTGAACCATTAACCAAATTATTCTACTACGTGTGTCATTATAGTCTGGACACACCTGCAAGAATTTTCTTATTTCTGCACTGCTTTGTTGAAACAAACACTTTCACGGACAATCCGGCTTTTCTCCTGTTCACGCGGTTTCCATCTTCAGACAAATAAGTCTTGTTCTTTCCCCTGGAACTATTTTCTTTGGTAACAAGAGCGGTAACCATTCTGTTCTCACTGTCAAAGCACCTCATGACCTTTTTTCCGTTGACGTGGCAGTTGGTAAGAAACCACATAAGAAATAGAATTTCTTGGTCTTGACGCAAAAATATTAATAATTTGTCTAACGAAGTTAATAGCTGGTCTTCTTCTGGCAAGAGAAACGAATGAGCCTGGGTTATCGCCCCTATTATCATAAAAACACTAATTTCCAGAACTAAATAAAAGCGCCGTGGGCACACAGGCCGAAGCAAAGTGCGGAAAAGCAGGCCTTGTGGAATGGAAGGAGAGCAGCTAATATTGGAGGGGAAGGCCTGCTAGTAGGATGAATATAATAATTACAAGCACAAATTATTGCGAAGTGGAAGAAGGGGGCTAACTCTTTCTTTGTGCCTCTTTCATGCTCTTCCGCCCGATGCAGTTCTCTGAACTTCAAAAATGTCTGTCTTGAGGGGATTGCATGAATTATGACCGCTTCTCCTTTAGAGCTTTTCTTATACTACTGCTTAATTTTACAGGTTTTATTGGGAGGGTGTGGACATCTAATCATCTTCATGATTATAAAAAAAGTATGACTGTCATCATTGCAAGAACAGTGGAAGCATTTTGTGTCTAGATGCTAGTTGAAAAAATATCTCATGAGTTTTTGCTCGCGTTGTACAGTCCAGCAAACACAATATTGGGTGAATATATACTTTTCCTTGGCCACCATGTTGAGAAGTCGTTGGTACCCAGGGTGGACTCAAAACTGTCGGTGAACAGTGACTAAGCGCTGGATGCGATCCTTCACATGTTCTCAGCATTCGAAGTTTGAGTGATTTCAGTCTTACACCTTGCAGGTGAGGTGTTCATAGACTGTAAGAAGAGATGAAGAGAAAGTTCTTTCGAGAGAAATTGAGCTCTGACAATAAGTAGGCGATGAGAGACAAGAAGGTTTATTCTGAGATCAGTGGAGTTCGACTTCAGCTCGCGGCGTTTCTCTGGCACGTGCTTTTTAGTCCCATACAGAAAGGTTAATCACAAACAATAAGAACACAAAAAGAACACAAAGTTTTATTATTGTCAGCTCTCTAGACACAAAAGTTTCAAAAATGCAAAATCACTTCCACAGAGAGCGAAAAGTTGAAATCTCGTAAGCAAGCGCGAGAAACAATACCAGAGCCTTGCACCCGTGTCCTCCTCTCAACCCCAAACCCCCGCACCCCCCTGCACCCCAGCTTCCAGGGAAGATGAAGATGAGGTGGTGACCCGGGAGCCATGTATCCGGTGGAGAGGCTCAGCCACGTGACCAGGCTCACCGCCAGCAGCGATGGCAGGTTAGGGAGATGGAAGCCAGTCTTGCCACCAGCCTGGGAGGATCACGCGTAGTCTGATGAATCCAAAGACAAGGCGGCAAGACAGGCGAGGAGGGGGTCGGGGTGTCTGCAGCGATGTGTGGGAGGGGGACGCAGAACACACTGACAGAGAATAGACATTACACAAGCAAAGATGCCGATATCTTAATTAGACAGAAAAGTTCATTAGCCTGTAAAGGGGCAACCAGGGGCTCACCATGTCTACAGTCGA
The DNA here is from genome assembly GCF_003073045.1 of Pomacea canaliculata. Lineage (NCBI taxonomy): Eukaryota > Metazoa > Mollusca > Gastropoda > Architaenioglossa > Ampullariidae > Pomacea > Pomacea canaliculata. The sequence goes on from NC_037599.1 coordinate 12,910,976, forward strand.
GTTCACTTGCCAGAATGCTCCCCGATTTTCATAATCATTATTAAAATTATTTTTAAAAATTCATTGTTATAAAATTCATTTTTAAAATACTAGAAATAGACTGATTATAAAATTATTACTAAATTTGTCATTATTAAAAAAATTTTAAATATATAAAATGAAGGTGCGTATGAGGGTTTGTATGTTCGTATATACGTGTGATCGGATCCACAAACAGCCGGTTTTTTTTTTTTTTTTTTTTTTTTAATGAAGCTCAGTACTAGCAACAGAGTCGTTTTCCTACAGATCCTCATTAAAGAAAGGTCGATGGCGATCATTATAGGAAAGGCGGTCTTTTACAAGGAGTTCACAGTTATGGCTCCAACAACTTCCGGGTCAAGTCAACGCGCGGGTCGGGGGAATGGCGTGGTGCACGTGTAGCTCACGCGCCCAACCATCAGAACGTGGACCGGCACAAAGACAGAAGAAGTGCCAGCTGTAAGTCAGGCGTGAGGAAAGCAGTGAAAAACTCGGGGAGAAGAAAGAGCTTCCATCTAGTCGTCTGACCAGCCTGGAGACCAACAATCTCGCAGGACTCGGCAGACGGGAGGGTGGGGCGGGAAGTGTGGGAGGAACACGGAGGCTCGTTAGGGTTACTGTTGAGGGTCGTAGAGGGATGGTTTCAGATCGAGTTTCGTGAGAACGACGGTTCAGTGATCTATTCAGTGCTGGCCTTCGGGGGTTTGCTACAATTTCTCAAATTATTGGACCTTGCACGGCCTCTTGTCTCCTTTAGTGTGAAATTACTTCTTTCTTATAATTAAAAAAAATCCAAGCCAGTATCTGAGCATGATCATTCAATCAAACCTAAAACCGATCCTTTTAAAACCTTGAAACACCTTGTTCTAACTTGGTTAATGCAAGAACTCTTTCTTTTTCTCTCCTTCACTCTTTCTGTTGTGTGTGAGCGCGCACGAGAGAGTGAGAGAATTTATTCGCATATAAACTTCTATCTAATGGCGGCGCACTCTGGAGGGTCACTCCAAAGGATAAGTTCTTTTGACTTTAAATTTCCTGTTCATGGACATGTGTGTCAGGCTCATTAAGATTTTCTTGCCTCCATGGTGCAGGTGAATGACGAGCACGCGCCTCCTGCCCCGGTGTTAGTGTGCAGGTGAGCATCTCTCGTGTGTATCAGGCTGCTGACGAGGGCCAGCTTGACGGTCTTCATCAACTTCCCCTAAAGTGCTGCACAACCCATTTGTCTTGAAAAATGTTGTGTACGTCTATAGACGGACTGGATAAACCATTACGAAACCGCATTCCAGGCAAGAGAAGGGAGTTGGAATGGCTGGCAGTGCGATCCTCCCTTGTCCCCGACACTCACTCACGAACAAACCCTCTTTCTCTCCTCTCGATTTTTCGTGAGTTTGTTTGTTAGTTTGTTTGTTAGTTTGTTAGTTAGTTTGTTTGTTAGTTAGTTTTAGTTTGTTTGTTTGTTTGTTTGTTTGTTGTTTGTTTGTTTGTTTGTTTGTTTGTTTGTTAGCTCATGCACTTGTTTGCATGTACGTTTCTCCAGTTGCTGGTCCACCGTTACGAAGCTGTCGGTGATTAACAAAGACTCACAGTCTTCTATAAACAGGAGTGTGAGTTGTATTCCATTTCCTCTTCAGTTCCGCTTTCTCGACAGAAATACATGTGTCACTGTTTTTATCTAAAGTTAATCAAAGCCATAAGTGTCAAATCCATGTAAACCAGGAACTATCTGAGATTTTTGCTTAGCGATCGACATGGTCCGAACGTGACTCGTGCAAAGGACTCACTCTTGGCGCCATGTGAACACGACTTCTTTATCCACCTTCGCTTGGTGATTCATTGGCATTCCATTCTACAGTTAAAAGAACATGGCGTTCATGGGCAATCTTCCCTCACTTTATATTATAGTTTACATGTTGTTATTATTATTATCGTTATCATCATCAGTCATCTCCTGTGCCCACATTCATTATACGAAAATCAGGACCAGGTGATCAGGCCCATGTAACAATTAAGATAGTGAGGCTAAGGACTGACAAGAAATTCTACAAAAGCCTTATTTCAATGGATTTTTATTTGCAGTTACATTCGCTGCCTGAGCTATTCGCGGTTACAGCCATGAAGTAGTCATGAGGAGAGAGAAGCGAGTGGAAAAGCTTTGGTGAAGCGAGAACTGTGCAGCACAATGGCGTCCCAGTTATCTCCTCTGCAGCTTGAGGGCTGTCATAACGAACTGACATTTTCTTCTATCGACGAGTTTGTTAATGAAGGCTTCAGTCCTGAATTAGAACAGTCATTCAAAATCGTGACGGCTGAACCGATTTCAGATCGGCCTACTGAAGGATTCCACGGATGTTTTGTGTCTGTGGCGGCTCGGGAATCATTTACGGAAACTTGAACTTTGCAGAAACTTGCGCGAGGAGCTCGCTGAATAGAATGGTTCATTTTAGACCCTCAGTTTTCAAACTCGGCCATGACACAGCGTCGCCGTTCAGCAGCTGAAGTCCTCGAGCACTAACGTTTGGTGCACAGTGGCGCCCCCTGGTGGGATGCTCTCACTGACGAATCTCTACAAACCATCAGCTAGGCTACGGTAACACTTGGGGTGAGCTTCAGACCGAAACCTTTTCGTGTTCCAATAATAAGTTAGTATTCTGGACACATTCCTGTCCTCTACTACAATCCACCAAGTGTTTGCTGTAAACATTCCTGTCCTCCACTTCAATCCACTACAGTGTTTGTTGTACACAATCCTGTTCTCTGCAATCCACCATGTCTCTACTGTCCACACTCCTGTCCTCTGCTGCAAAGTTTGAGGTAGACATGAGTTTGTGTTTGCTGTTGCAATCCGTGAGACCTGCTCCAGATGTAAAGCTTAATTAAGCAAATAAATACGGTTCCACATGACACTTTCGATTAGCTGACTGTAAAAATGCTAAAAAAGAAAGGTGGAAGGCAGTAAACAAGTGCTGATCGATGCCTGCCAGGAAAGAGAGAGAGAGTTTATGGCATAGCGTGCATAGCTGGGATTCTGACACTCAGGGTGCGACCATTCAGAGTACTCGGCTCACTAGGGGTACAACGGAGCTACGAGAGAGAGAGAGGGTGGGAAAGATGAAGTCTAGCAGCGACCTGACTTGGTGCCATGGACGGGAGGGTTGAGGGAGGAATAGATGTCGGGATAGTCCTTTGTCCCCTATAGACTTGTTTATCACCTCTATGATAACTTCAAGAAATGACTTTTTTCCAACAACAACAAAAATAAAAACAAAAAAACAAAAACAAACAAACAAAAAACAAACAAAAACAAACAACAACAACAAAATCAACAACAAAAGCTTACAGAAGAACAAAGAACAGCACTAACTTCGTTTGAATTTGATTCTCGTGTGGACTGGCTCCACGGTTGAATCCTGGGCCTGTGGATGTTCATTTGTATGTATGTGTATTTTTGGGGTAGATGTTACCTCACTTGCTGTTTGATTAAATCCTTTTGAAAGAAGATGCCATTAAATGAAATTCAGGAATTGTCAAGTTTGACCGCGACATTGAAATTACTACGATATCAGATGGACTCAGTGCACGTGATCTTTTCTTCTAACATTTTTTTTCTTCTTAATTACCTTCTGCTAGCTGCATTCGTCCATACACCCTCAATTTCTCGCTTCTTTTCAATCAGGTAGTTTAAAAAAAGTCATCAGGAAAGTGCTTGTGGACAGTTCCTTTGATGTCATTTAAATTATTGTCCTTCTTAAAAAAAGGTTGGCAAGTGGAAACAATTTTGGACAACAAAAGTTTTCCGCTAACATTTTCGAGGAACAGTGAAACATTATAGCTTACTGTGCAATAATTGTAAAAGCAGTTTCGCTGGCAGTATTTATTCGCCTCACAAAAAGTGTTGATCAGATTGGGCGTGGAACGCGGGGGAAAAGTTGACAGAAAAAATTGGAAATACGACGGCGGGGAAAGAGGCTTAGGGCGGAGTCTGGATGGGACAGACAAAACATTGGAATGTCGTAGATGGTGTAAAAGTAGAGTGAGGCTCAGACTCTCATAATTACAGGTAAATGTTTCATTGTGTCTCATCAGGTGAAAGCCGAGTATGTCTTGATAAGCAGAAGCAGTCCGCGCACACACACACATATATATATATGCACCTAACAGGAAGGTGTATTTGAAATACATACACAGTTACTATAACTATTTCTGTACAGGTACCAAAAAAAATATATAGACTTTCTAAAAAAATTGCTGTCCTGCTATACCTTCTGAGACCTTTGGGCAGAACACCTCGGTCAGAAAAAGGTCCGTGGGTAAATGGTTACAGCACTTCCGGTCCCAGTCATGGTCCACACTCTTTGTTTTATATCCGAGAATCAAAACCCTAAACTTAAAGCTCTCCATGCAGAAGGTCTCACTGGTGCTTCTTAGTTTGTCTGTTTGTTTGTCTGGCTGCTTTTGATGAAACTATACTTTCCATGAGAGCATCCTCACCACACCTCAACACAGTGAGGACGAGAGTCGAGGACTAAAAACTGTCGTGCGGACTTGTATACGGCACAACGGTCGTACACAGAGAACTGTTTATGAGCAGAGCTCGAGCATCTTAAACTACCGGCGACTGCGGAGCCTGCCTGTGTTTTGTATCGTTGCGCCGTTTGTTTGGATTCGCAGACGGCCGCTGACGCTTGGCGGGCAGGACGTAAACTACGTCTGAGAACTACGTCGACGTCCACCGCGGGTGATGACGTGTCAGCAGCAATGCCACCCTCGCGCTGTTTATTATTTATACCCGAGACAGACCTGGGCTGGAGGACAATGAGAGGTCTTGTGGGCTCTTCAAAGGCCTGCTCTTCGGTTTGTTGAGTGCGCTTCTTGTATTTTGGTTATCGGGGTGGAGGATAGACTAGGCGACGACATGGTGAAGTGTGAAAGTGGAGTCCTGGTGATGGCTGTATCTAGCATCTGGGGTCTGGCAGCTGGGGTGGGAGTGGAGGGGGTAAACGAAAAAAATAGATTCTTGGGCTGTGACATGACTTGTTTGTTCATAGACACAGACGCCCATACACGTCATCTTTACCACCCACGTGGTTCCGGTTCCCCTCCTACGTTTCAGATAACTCGGTACACACCAAGTGCGGTAAAACTTGAAGCATCTACCCGGTACAAGTAGCACCTTGAGTGTTGTACCTGATAGAGAGGTGGACATATATTTTTCTCGCATGATCGTTAGGGATTTGGGAATTGTCAATAACGGGAATCGTCTGTCCAAAGACGGTACTGTAATGTTGGTTACATTTAAACTCTTGATTGGCTGGAACGGGAGATGATGAAAAGGGGGAGAAGACTAATAAAGAAGCAAAAAAGAACAAAATAAATCAACAGATAGAAGAAAAAATGAGAAGAAAAAAAAAGAAGAAAAAGTGAATGTATGATGGCAGAGAAAGAGAAAGATCGAGAACTTATCAATAACCTATAACACCAATATTTCTGAATACACAATAGCCAGAAAAATGTTTCGTGGCGTCTTACCACCTATGGTGGGATGAAATGTTATCACATTGTTACAATAACATGCATAATACACACATACATAATGCTAAGCTGTAGTGTGTCACGTGTTTACACCAGCACGTGCTGGTCAAAAAGTCTCCCAGAATGTCAGGCAAAAGCCATTGTTCCTCTTACACTTTCTTTTGTTTTCGTCTCGGGTCTTCAAGCCACGTTGTCGTCAAGAGATCCTTGTGTCCTTTCTCTGGAGGGCAGGCGACAGCATTGTGTCCAGATACCCGAGCTCATCATGCTCGGCAGTTTGCGCACTCAACATACTCTCCCGCTAGCTCTCTAAAACTGAAACAAGAAAAGGCTTTACAGAACCAATATCGAACCGCAGGGAACTTTGTGGAATCTGGGAAAAGGCAGCTTGCTGATATTTGCAATAAGCCCTCGGGATGCAAAAATATATGGGATAATACAGAAAACCCAGGGGCTTCCCTAGAGAGACAACGCCAACAGATTCTGACCGAGCTGCGAGCGCAGGCGCTAAATTATGATACATCTTCTCAAATTAGCTCAGGATCAATGAAATGATTCCCCAAAATGTCATTTCAAAGGAGATAAAACTGCGGAGGCCGATTCCATTGGATTGCTAGGGTCTTGCTGTAGTGATTACAAAACTTCCCAAATGCCACCTGAGAAGAAGCAGACGAGCAAGGAAAAAAGCAGGAGAGATAAAATAGAAGACACTTAGAAAGGTAATCGTATTTTCCGGGAAGAAAAAAAAGCCTGAAAACTAGGCAATGAAAATGTAGTTTTTGAGTCTGATACTGGGAGTCCTCAGCTGTTGATATCTTTTAAAAAAATGTTGGGTCGGGGAGCAAGTCGGTTGAAAGACGTTTGAGGAGGTCAAAATGGACGCTGGGGATTTCAAAGGAATGAAATTTTCATTTTGGACTTGGGACACGTTTTCAAAGTTATTTCAAGGAAAAAAAAACAACTTGTTAACGCGCATTTATACACAAATAAAAGTAAATAACAACAAACAAATAAATCTTAATTTTTAGTTTGTAAGGCTTGGAAAATGCATCAAGAGGTACAAATTTTTCATAATTTAATTTTCCAATGCACATATACATCAATTAAAACAAGGTTCAGGTAAACAAAACATGATTTATTGAAGTGGAAAGGAAATGATGGAGACCGGTTGCTTCATAGCTTCTGTTGTGTTTTTCTGTACAAGCTGTGAGTTCACTTTGCTGACACAGCAACCATAATCATTCCCACGTCTGCCGAGGTCTCAGAACGACTGAGGACAACAACATTTGCGAGGAACATGGACAACGATCGTGTCGGGTGGAGGCAATGGAAACAGAAAACACCAAACTCCAGAGACTCTTTGTGTAAAACCCATTACAACAGCTTCTTACCCTGATAAACACAACAGACTTCTACAGCTCGGAGTTACCCTTCATTAGATTGACGTCCCCTGCCGAGTGCGAACGTCACTTCCCGTTTCCCCTTCATTTAATCCGCCATCCTCACCGCACAACAGGTTTCTTTTCTTTAATTATTTTTCTTTTCTGGTGCGTTCTGCCTTCCATTTCTCTCCAATCTTCAGTGCTCGTCTTCACCACGCGCGCCTTCATCTCGCCATGTCTGTAGTGAGACACTAAACAAGATCATGGCCGTTGTTGTCGCCCCGCACAAAGACCAGGTGACTAGAATTCCTCCCTTTCTTGACACACCAGCCTCGTGTGAAGTGTGAAGAGTGAAATGGGAAGTCGAGAAGAAAGTGCGTTCTTGCTGTCAATGTTTAATTAATGTTTCCGTATTCGTGAGCGAATGAAGGAACTGAAGACAGACTGCCATAGGTGAGGACCGGGAGGTACCCGCATTGTGTGTTTCTGGGTGCAAAGGTTGGGATGTTCGTACGCGCACATGCATGTGTTAGCAGGTCTCTTCACTTTTCACCTGTTAATTTTTTTCGAAGCTTGAAACATTGGTGTTTTCCTTCACACCTTGTGCAGTGGAGAAACATGTTGGTGTTAGCAGGAGGATATGATCCACTAATTAACACATGCTCATAACTCTTTCATTGGCCGAAGCCTTGACGATGCCAGCATACTATGGTTAAAATAATGTCAGATTTTTACACTTTCTGTGCCTTTTCATCTTGGAAAACGTATTTTTCGTATACTGGACTATTTTTTTTTCACGCAGTTCCTTCCATGTTCATCATCAGCAACAGCATCGGCAGTCCCAAGGGTCTGATTCTGAGTGGCCGGAGGGACTTGTTTTTCCTTTTGTCTCTTTACTGCTTTGAAGAAAATCTCTATGTGACAAATTATATTCCCGATGACTTCCTTTCCTTGCACAAACCCTGCACAAACTAACCATTGCAAATGGACAAGTTTGTCTTATCCTTCATGCAGCCAATAAATGGTCAGCACCTGGTGCAGAGGTTGTCTAGCCTCCTTCCTTCAATTTAAGTTTTGCTGTCTTTCAGGTAGACCGTTCGTTAGCAGGACCACGATAATGGCCTCACTAATTGCTTGCCCCTCCAGGTCCTAGTGAAAATGCACTTCGACAATAAGACGATGAGATTGGTTCACCTAACCCTCCAAGCCACACATTCGAATTTTTAAACTGCAATTTTTTTTATAGCTTTTATCAAGTTTTTATTGACTTTTTTTTAGAGGTTATAGTAGAGGATGGTGGGACATCTGCTTCTCGTTTCTGTTCTGCTTGCTGCTGTTTGTGAGACATTTCCATCCTGCCCCCAAGGCCGGGTAAATGCACACGAAGAGTAACATCCTCCAGCAAACTGCAGGCAGCTTTCACTGAAATTCTTCCCCCTGTGCGCACCAGAGAGAACAGCCCTCGCCAGCGTTTTATCACGAGGCTTTAACGTCATCGGCAATTGTGTGCAGACTCCCCGTGAACTGGCGATGCCCATCAGTTGTACCCGACCAACAGGCCGGTGAGCGGCTGCATGTAGAAGTCAAATTGTTTGATCTGCTCAGACTGCTCGACAGAGATGTAATTCTGTTTTGTCATAGTAGTGTCATGTCATGTCAGTCTTTTCAATGCACTTCTACTCGAAAAATATTTATCCTTCATCAAGCGAGTTTCTGGGAAGTAGTTCCATTGATGTTTTTGTCCACCACTGAGTGATATGATAATCTTTTGCGAGATAAAAGTGTCCAACCATTCAGTCTATGCAGGACGATGGTAGGTGTCTGTCAAGTCCACCATTCACCAAAACCATCATTTCTGCGCCAGATGACCAGACGATTGTAGAGCAGACCTCGCTGTCATCTACCACTCAGCTCAACTGTAGATGACTTTAGGCGTTGAGAGCTTCATGACTGATGACGAAGAACTTTGAAGAACCCCAGCTTTCAGTGAAGAGGGAAACTTATTGTAAGTGAATGGCTTAAGGGGATGTCGAGAGCTGGGCTGACTTCGGGAAACATTAAAGCACTCTTATAAACACAGATGTCAGGAAATTTGTGTTGGCAGCTTACAGTCAGCATGGCAATGATGCAAAAGCAGGGATTCAGCCTTTTTCCGTTCGCTTCCTCTTTTCTTCTGATTTTTGGTTACTAAACTATACTTTCAACTAGCACTGAGGTCCCATTCGCCCCCCATAGAACTATCTTTAGAGTGGGGTGCCTGTTGGCCATTACACATCGTTTTCTGCCCTCATTAGGGGTATTTGTAGACAGTGTGCTCAAGGCTTGATCTTTAAACACAGGTAGGCGAATGCACTAACTTCATCTTGAATATACGAGCAGTCAATCAGCAGTGACTTGATAGTCGTCAGTTTGCTACCTTTTGCCAACTTCCACAAAGGACATTAGTTGTGGGGATAGCATTGCAGCCTTTACAAAGTCTTTTTCCTCAAGGAACTTGATGTCGATGTCGGGTTACTGTCTTTTTGGGGAGCTCATCCGCTCTCTCCTTTCTTGGGATTCCACAGTGGGCTGGTATCCATGGCAGGACTACTCACTGTTTTTTTCATGGAGTTTCTGCATAAGGCGAGGGAGTTTATTTTCAAATAGGAGCCACCAAAACGGAAAGCAAGCTGCGAGTGGGGTAGCTGTCCTCTTCTTTTTATTTCTTTCTTCCTCTTTCCTTCTCTTCTTCGTATCCTTCTCTTTCCTTTCCTCAGACTCGTGAGAATGCCAGTGTGACATGATTGACTGTCTGTTGTCTGTTTGCATAGAAGACAACGAGAACCACCCATTCATTCTGACATCGAACTGATCTGCACACATTGATATGACAGAATCACACCTGTCCAGTCCCGCAGGGCAGTCTCACAGGTAGCGGAGACAAACGAATTCTGCATGCGCTTCACGTGAAGGCCAGCCTTACGAAGATTTCAACGAGCAAATTTCTCTCTTCTAAACGAAAGACAGCCTCCGGCAATTCTTTAACGAGCATGTCAATACCGTGGTGTACGGTAAATAAGGAGACCTTTATACCAGGGCCGAAAGGAAAATATTTCATCTTCTCTTGGTACTTCGTAACCTGTCCTGACTAGGTGGCACGTGACTGTGAGTACAGCCAGGTGCATCCGTCATTGGTCACCCCAGCCTCCCCCTCCCTCCGTCACCTGCTCTTGCTGTCGCTTTTCTTGCGATAACTCTGAACAGTACAATCTACCTTTCTCTCTGAATGAACTGCATCAGGGCCTTTAGAAGTGCAAGACTCTACACTGGGCCTAGACTACATTCCTTATCAACTGCTAACCCATCCTTCACAGGTCTTTCTCCTCCTCCTTCTAGTCGTCTTTAACTCTATTTGGTTGGAGAGAGGCAGTAGTGGTGCCCATCCCAAAACTTGGTAAGGATCCTTCTCATCCAAATTCTTACCATTCCTGCCATGTATGCCATTCGTATCAAGATCAAAACCATTATCACTCCGTCTTGCACCTCACATACCGGAGTAGATATTCAGCAGGTAGAGCCTCTCATGCCAGCTCCTTCTTGGATTCTTCCTGCTCCTGAGATTCGTCTTGATTTTGCAACTTTTAAAAAAAGGTGACCCCAATGATCTCATCTTTCCTAAACATCTTCAAGAATTTCTCTTTGACTATCTTGGAGTGTGTTCTGTCTTTACGGAAGGCTCCAAAGTTGCAAACAACGGTGGTCCTGTAGCTGAGGCAGCAGTTCTGTCCTGCCAGCACTAGCAGACCTCTTCAGCCCAACCTGCCGATGGCTGCTTTACGTCCTCTGTGGAACTTCACGCCATCTTGCTAGCCTCTCAGCACGTTCACCGCTCTTTGGAGAAAAACTTCTTGATTATTTCAGATTCTCTTACTGCTCTCCAAAGTCTTCTTTGCAGTCGTTTTGACCATCCTCTCGTGGTTCAGCTTCACACAGTTCATGTGGGTCTCCTTCGTCGCAACAAGGACATTGATTTCCTTTGGGCCCCTGGCCATACTGGCATTCCTGGCAATGTCCGAGCGGTCCAGGCCACCAAGGCTTCTTGTCAGTCACTGGTGTCACCTGACTGTAAGTCTATCTTCAGGACTTATGTTCAGTTCCTGGAGCAATGCCATTGGGACGCTCTTGGCCACAACAAGTTACACGCCACCCTTCCCTGTCTCTCTGACCGCCTGCCTCCATGCTGTCCTGTGTGGGAGGAGGAGGTAGATTAAGGTTAGGACATAACTATGCCATGCAGTCGCATCTTTTAGGAGGTGAGTCCCCACCATTTTGTCCTTGGTGTCCGGGAATTTTTACTGTTGTGCATGTTTTGATAAATTATTCTGGTCTCCAGAGTATCCGCCAGCAATTTTTTGCAGCAGACACTTTGTTTTTCCTGTCTAGAGCCGACCAATCGGCAGCTTTTTTTTAATTTAAAAAATAAGGCTTTCCCATCAGATGTAAGGTTTTTTTGTTTTGTTAGATTCTGGTTTAATTTTTTTTTGGTTTTTTTTTTTTTTGCTTTGTTTTACTGACTTTTTTTAAAAGTCACAACACCCCTCTTTTGCCTATTACCTATTATTTTATGTTATTCTTGCTTCTTATGTTGCTTTGATGTTTTAGGATGTTGTTAATATATAACCTGGGGTTTCTAGTTCCTAACAATTTTGATGTAAGATTACTTTCTGTCGCTGTGATATGGCCGTACTTGCTGACACGGTGTAAAATACAACCAATCAACCAATCAACTCCCCCTACCCTCCCTTACCTGTTCACCGCTTTTCTTCCCCTGCCCCCCTAACCACTCACTATGATCGATTTTCTTTCCCGTTAGACAAACACAAGTACGTACAGTTGTTCGTTTTCTTGCTTTTTTAATTCTTGGAAAGAAGGTTGGAGGTCAGTCTCTCCTTTCTGTGTCCGGCAATGTTCGGTGTATATTTAACAGTTCTTTCACTCGTGGACGGACATGTATATGTTGTTTATTTACGTCCACATGTGTTTATGCGAGTATTTGTTGGTTGAAATGTATACAGCCGTCCTAACACGTATATTTCTTGAAGCAAGCAAAACACATTTTAATATATATATAGTCGTTTAACGGTGTATAATATTGTAAACATTTTACTTGTGGTTTAAGCATGTGTAGACTGGTTCTCTTCAGGAACACTTACTACGGTATAGAATGCAGACAGTGTGACCTGCTGCACGTGCAGGCCTGTAACACACAGTGCAGCCTGTCATGAAGGTGGGAGCTCTTCATGGACACCGGGATGTTGAGCTGCTTCTGATTAAATCACCGCGGGATTAAGCAGCTCAAGTCGGTTGAAAAAAATACACCGGGTGTTTGTGGAGAGTGTGAAAAGTAGTTTGCCTCTCATCCTGCACAAGAGGAGTAATGTTTGGTTGCAGTTGTAATCAGCTGCACAAATATTCTCTCAGCTCACTCACGTGCACTTGAGAGCGAATTGAAGATATCGTCAGTTGACAACGGGTTTACTTCATACTTAAGACTCTGAATGTTTGCTGGAGAATTTCGATTTTTTTTTTTTTTTTTTTTTTTTTAAATCCCAAGATTTCGTTACAATGTCACGTGATTTTTAAGAGACATAATTTCTGAAGAATATCGTTTTATTTCTGAACCTAGAAAGAGGACATGAGGCACATGTAAGCTCAGTAGTTATATTTTCAGTTCGTCTGGGAATGAAGGGAATGAATAAGCCAGCAATTAAAAAACAGGATTATTTTTTTTAAGGAAGAACGAATTGACAGATTAATAAATTATCTGTGTCTGAATCTACTTGCTATAAATATCATACAACACTTTTTAAATTACAGCGAGAAAAACTAGTTAAATATTTGCATTTTGTTGCCATCAGAAACTTATTTGTCTATTTATAACAAACTCCTACCTGTACTCGTATGTACCAATGTACGCATCGATTTATCGATCTGTCTGATCAGCTATCGATGTGTCTGTTCGTCTATTGATGTACATATCTACCTCATGTCCCCAACTATCGTCTCTCTCCCTCTCTCAACATTGATTGCCAGACCCAGCGGTAAGTAGACAGGCGGGTAAGTACGGTCGGCTACACAGAGTGACGTCACAAGCACGAGCGGCCAGCCTCGAAATCGCTTTAAATTGGAAGGTAATCGGAACCCTCGGTCAATGGAAACTGTGCCAGAAAGTAGAGTCCAAGGAAAAGCTGGTCGGCCCACAGACAGGACAGAAAGTGAAACTGTGCGTGAATGAGGATGGAAGGGAGGAGATGGGAACCCCCACCCACCACCAGTGCTCTACCCCTGACTCCTCCTGCAAATCCGTTTGAGCCCCCTCCCATCTGCCACCTCCACCTACCCCTAACCCGTCCTTTGGCTGCTGTCTCCGGCCCTGGGCGCTGTCTTCCTCCCCATCCTTCAGTTGTCTTGCGGTTTGTCTCGTGTCGCAGGCGCCCTCTACACCATCCTCATCCCCTACTACTCTCCCCCTACCCCAGGTGCGTCAGTGACAAGACTTGAGTTTACACTGTATGTTCACATGTATGACTCACATGTATACTTCACATGTTCACGTCACAAGCACACTTCACATTGTCCTACGTACCTCCTGCTGCCTCAACCCTCGGTGTCTACAGGGAGGGGAGAGCGCTCGATGATGTAGGATGTGTGTTGTTTTAATGTGTATGTGTGTGTGTCCGTGTGTACTAGCCCATGCCGATTGCCTAGGAAATCTTTCAAATGGAGAAATAAATCATGTTTGCGTAAAGTGGAGCGCCGGCTGTCATGGAAACAATCCTTTATGACCGCCAAACAATAAAAGTCAGCAGGTAACAACATGGCGCCTGTGTTATTACACAACATGATTGCCCTCAGTGCTGCAGGCAACATACCTGTCTGCTGAGTGTGATGGAGACATTATGACTGCATGCAATCCCTGCTTTTACCGTCTGACATTCAATTCTCTCATAATTTTGGTTCTGAACATTTTCTTTCGCATTTGTCTTTCTTTGACATAACCAGACTGCAAACACTACAGCTTAGCACCTCATTGATGTCCACCTCTCTTGGCGCAGAATATATACACATTGTCATGTATTTTCTGTTCTAGTTGATCACAAAACTATCAGACTGAAAGTAATCAGACACGGAACTATCAAAACCTGGTCTTCGGGTTAAAAAAAACAAAAACAACCAAAAACATAATACCAGCGCCTTGTTTGTTTGTTCGTTGGTTGGTGTTTAGTCTCTGTTACTCCTCGAGGAGCAGAGGGCCGTAACCAGAGCTTTGTGTTGTAAAATAATAAACAGATTGAAACAGTTGCCCATACACATTATTTTATAGCATTTGTAACATTTAAAAAAATCTTGAGTAGGTGTGGGGAGGAAGTTCACACGGCATGTCGGAACAAAGCAGAGATCTGTGTATACACACCTTTAACCACAGTCAGTCCACTGGTGTGTGTAGACAGCAACTCCAGGAAATGACAATGAGTACAAACTATAACTCCTTGTGGGTGTCGACGACAACATTCATCAACAACAGCGCATTGCATCCTGGTCTGTTTTCTTTTACTGAAGGTTGCATGTTTTCTCTTCGAATTCAGCTCATGCAGATGATGCTATTTTTAGAAATACTTCCCTTTCGTCATTTCCTGTTTTCTTGACAAATCTAAGAAAAACATTAATATAATATTTCTCGTGCCTCTTCGTCATAAAATATCCCCGGAATATGTTTTCGTGACACTTTATGCTTTATTTCCATCAATTTTCACTGCGCTCGTGTTGTCCTGTAAAGCAGCTCTGTGTTTTGTAGTAACATATGAAAGTGTTTTTATGTTTCGTGACGCCGAGTGTTTATGTTATGAAGCCTGGGGATACAAACAGTGGGTGCATCTGTACCGACAACACCCTCTTCGTACCCAATGATAAACGATGCCAAGGTCTACTGCGTGTAGCAGATGGACAAACAAGGTCTGGCTGCAGTTTTGGCAAAGAAAGGCAGCCATGGGCTCCAAAACTCTGTGTGAATCCAATCAGCGTTTCTTTTCTTTTTTCTTTCTTTTTTTTAAAATTTGGAATGCTTAGTTCTACGTTTATTCCTGGGGCATCGAGCAGTTCTTAGCCTTCAACTTACTCACACTTATCGAAGGTCTGTCATGTTGGGATGACAAGCCAGTAGACAAAATCTAGCTTGCTTCTTCCCAAGTTAATAAAACTAAGATGTGGGCATTTTAATTTGTTTCGAATTTCATTCTAAATTAATTTTAAAAACTGAACAGTAATATTTTTAATGTGACCCTAAGATCCCAGTTAATGAAATACTGTTTTATCAATTCAGAAGCAATAATTATTTTCTCTCTCTCAAACACACACATATCTGAAATCTTAGTGATAATGGAAGTGGATAGAAGGAGGTTATTTGACATCAAAGGGCTTTTACGCATCGAGCAAAAATAAAACTATAAAATAAAAATGCAATACTCGATTGTTTCCGACCGATCGCGAGTCATATGAACTATTGAACATATGAACCCTGAAGTTGATTCCCCGGTCATTTCACGAAAGCACGGCGTACAGTGGTGATTACTTTCTTTCACCGCCACTCAGCCACCAAGCCACCCTGCCATCCTGCCACCCAGCCATCCAGCGAAGCCACCCTGCCACCCTGCCACCCAGCCACCCAGCCATCCAGCCACCCTGCCATCCTGCCACCCAGCCACCCAGCCACCCCGCCACCCTGCCAAAGGTATAGGGTAGCTGGTCTTCGATCGAAGTGACAAACATTATCTGGCGTCACCACACTGTCATCTGTCACCAGAGTATGTCAGCACAGTGTCACCAAAGCGTGTCTGCTAGCCCTATGTCAGGGTCAGAGGTCAGGCGGGCGGGCGCGGGTAGGACGGCAGGTCAGACAAGTTTCTCGCTGTTCCGAAGTCGCCGGTCGGAAACGTCTGGATGGCCGGGCGCTGGCTTCTTGTAACCATAGTAACCCGGTCGTACACCATGGTGGAGGAAGTAGCGACGCTGAGCGGAAATGACGACAATGTCGCTGTTTGTGCTTGGGATCCGATCAAGGGCATTCACTCTCCGTCTCCACTACATTGCCGTCATTTCCGCCAACCGTTCCTCCTCCCTTCCACCCCTAGCAGCCCCCGAGTATCTATTCGATTGACCCAGAACTGACCCGACCTGTGAGCTGTAGGAACTGTTCTTGGTGAACTTTCAAGCAAATAGAAAAAAACCTTTTGACCCATGCATGTAAACATGCCGCGTGCTTGACACGCGTATTTAAAGGCCGACCCGAGTTTTAAACTGTTTAATTCATTAAAAGAGGCAAATTTCCCCAAATCTCAGCAAGCAATTTATTTTCAGCCCCGAAATACACACCTCTTTCAACACCACGTCTCTCACCCTTCTCCTCTTGGAAAGCGGTCAAGAAATTACAAGGTAGGCTTGCTGCTTGCTGATTAGGAATCGCAGAAATAGCAAATGCACCTGATGAGCCTTTAGCAACATCTGGTTAATGCACGTGTGCTTTAAAACAATTAGCATTCTTTACGCAAATTTTGTAACAAACTAATCATTTTTTTTTTGTGTTCCTTGATTCTCTGACTTTTATGTCATATTACACTCAAGCTCGCCTTTAACATCACAAGAAAAAAGAAACTTAGAAGGATGAGCAAAGAATACAGCTGGACCCTCCCACACAGCTGCCCTCCGCGATTCACCTGCCGCGTGTCTCTACCTGTCAGTCTCTACTACAAGCAGGTGCGAGGCCACTGACGGCCACGACAGGTGTAACAGTCAGCATCAGGTTTCCAGACTCCCACAGAAGTTTCCCTCATGGTGTCCAGCCAGTCTGCGCATGTGCAGCTGTTCCAGATTTTCCTTTCATTTTCCCTTCAACTTCTAAACATGGAGAACATCTGACAGCGAGTCGAGGTTGAATAGACATCGTATACAGCAGGTAGACCAGGTGTAGTCACAACAATACTAATTATTTATTTTTGCTATTTTCTTTTTCACGACAAAGCTATTTTCACATTTAGTATCTCCTAATATTTCATGGATGTTTTTTATGAGTAATTTTTTTAAAGACCCTGTGTGCAGTATTTCTTTCTTACCTTCCCAACAATTCCTATAAAATGACATTTGTGTGTGGTACCACCTTCCAGACTGTCTTGTTTCCGGTAGCTAGGGGGATTTTCTCATAGAGATTTAATTGTCAGTTGATCCTGCTTTGTGGCTCTGCGTGTAGCCACTAACTCATCCCATTTCCTCCGTCAGGCTCTGATGTGGAGGGTTGTGGCGGCTACTTCTCGTGCAATCTCCTGATTAGATATCTCGGCGAGATGTGAGAGGCGCCGGAACTGTCTTTTGATCCTAATGATAATTGGACATTTCACGATGATTTCCATAGTCTGCGCCAAATATTGCTGTACAACAAAAGACAAAAGTTAATACTAGTCGGAGTGTGGCCTCAACAACGGGTTTTGTTCACACCGAAGCTTGGCGCAAGCTGTGGTTGATAAAGACAGACTTGTTAAAGTTAAACCTGATTACGAGACTAAAATATTTAGTTTTTTAAATTTTATTTTCAGTATTGTCAGCTAGAGGCTGTCAGCTGGTATTGCCAGTTTGAAACTGCTGGATTATCATGATTATGATCATTATTCAAATTTACCTGACCGCAGCGTTGAATTTCGACCGTATAAAGACAGACAGAGGAGGATGAAAAAATTTCATACATCATCTGAATTTTCCAGTGGAAACCCAAGGCTTGGAACAGACAAGTAGGTAATAAACATAATGAATGAGAATAAGATAAAAGAAAAGTTGGTTACCTCCTCCTGACAGTAAAGAGAGGTAACTCCTCCTCCAGACAGTACGCAGGGGCATCCGTCCTCTCGACAGTAATCCAAGTTAATGACATCTCTAAGGAAGTTTGTGGGCGAAAGATTACTCCAGAATGTTGAGAAAACTGTAACTGAACATAAAACACAGCGCAGCTCTCATTCCTTGTGTTGGCGAGCGTGTGTGTGTGTGTGCTTGTGTATGTATGTGTGTGAGTGTGTGGATGGATGTGTCCACACACGAAACAACGAAAACAATGTGATCACTCGATCGACTAACCAAGCGAATTCAGTTTGACAGGAAATCTCCATGACTACGGTTTTCCTGCAGGTTGAAGTCACAGGTTGATGACGGAGATGACGGGTGAAGAAAAGAAAGAACAAAGAAGAAGAACCGCTGTAAGAAATCTTGTAAAGTCGCCAGCAGCCTGCATGCAGACCATCCGATGTCAGGTCAGAGTTCACGGCATGTGCTGCCGACAGCTCACTCCCACTGTCACAGAGAGAGAGAGAGGACGGGAGGAAGAGATGACATCCGGGCACCGCTGACGTTCCACTTGTGAGAATTAATATGACGCCATGTTGACGTTCCTCCCGGTGAGCCTCGCGCCCAGTCTCGGGAAATTCCGACGAGGACCGCTCCTGACCGTAAATACGAGATGTTTGCCATCAAACACCGAAGGTCTGGGGAAGCTTTATAACAGAGTTGCGCGCGCAGCGTTATGCAAAAGATCTTTTGTGAAACAGTTTGTGAAATAACAGAGAAAATGTTAAGAACCAGCGCGTGGAGCTTGGGTAGGCAAGTTTATTCAGATTGAGACTAGAGAAGAGAATTTTGCAGAACTTTTTTTCTCTATCTCTCTGTGCAATCGTGTGTGTGTGTATTTTATATATGTATAAGATAAAGTGTGTGTGTGTGTGTGCGTGCGTGCGCTCGCGTCCATATGTTTTCATCTGTCTGCATGCCTGCTTGTGTTGGTTCGGTAATAAAAGCTTCATTTCTTTTGTGCATCGCCAGGTTCATTTCTCAATTCTTGAATTTCTGAACTCTTTGATTTTTTATTTTATTTTATCCTTTTTCCTGTTTATTTTCTAAGTCGACTGCTTTGCATTAAAACTGAGCAGAAATCGCCATTTTGTTGACCTACTTTTATTGTGGGTCGCGTCCACCACACATTGACATTCCCCTCCGAATTCCCCCCAACAGCTAAAAAGAGTGAAAACAGGAAAGGAAAACGGATAAAGATTATACATCTTTCAAATCCAAAAAGTCCTACACCAGTCCTTCGCCGGATCGTTTCTTCTCTTTTTAAATTGTTTTCCGTTCTCGCGAAGTTTCGAGTCAATAGGAACAAACACATCGAGGAGGAAATAAGAAGTAAGCAGAAAATGTTGGGTTGAAGCGCTGACAAGAAAGCTGATTTTAAATCGATCCCCATGAAGATTTTTCCCTTCCTAGTCTGGCTTTCAAGCAACATGGAGCCCTCTCGTCAGAAGTTCAAAGAAGTACGGACAGAAAAAAAAAGAGTAAAAAGGAGCCTGGGACAGCACGGGATCTGACAAGGCAGACAGAAGAGAGAAGGAAGGAAAGGATTTATCGTAAACAAGGTTCACTCGGTGCAAAAGTGCAACCGCTGTGGAAGCAACATCGGGGAACCTCGTTAAATCAGAAGGAACGGAGCAGGTGTAGGAAATCAAATCTTTTATGTTTCCGCTCACCTTTGTGAGGATGATACTGGGTGGATGCATGGATGGCTTCATGTGTGTGTGAGTTAGTATAAACAAAACATGCATAGCTGGACGTGATAATAAGATCCACAATAGCTACACACAATAGTTCTAGCTGGATATAAAATTTAATAGGCAAGTCTTGACACCATTAGAGTGGCTATAAATAGCCGTAACTAGGTCAGGCTCGGTGTTTCAGGTTCACAAATAAGATAATAGAGTTTGACTGTTTCCTATGAACCTGATAAGTGGAGTCGTGTAAGATTCTTATCAAAACTCCAGTCGTAGGAAATACCGAGACAGGAAAGAGAAAAGAAGCTTTCCTTGCTGAATGGATGGCAAATGAATGTCGTCATCGCCATTTATCTCTCAGTCCTTGACGGGTCTGATGGCCGGCTATGGTAGTCCGCTAGGACTGGTGGTCAGGGGTAGGAGGTGGATAGACGCGGCGGCTAACAAGGCCACTTAGGGGTGGGGGAGTCTGCAAGGTGTGGTCAGTCCAATCCTGTGTTTGCCAGGGTTCCCTGGAGGACAGTCGTAGTGTCTGGCCGGGTGGCCACCCAGACAGGCTTGCGCCGTTTCACTCTTGCTACAAAAGGCTGCTGATGGTCCACGAGAGTGGCCACCGTGGTTCGAGCAAATTCGTTGGTTTTATGTAATGAGGATTGAGACTGTTGGGGGAAACGAACCAATTCTTCAGCAACCCCCTGAGGACGATAGCTTCACTCCCACTAGTAACACAGACACGTTTGATCATGAAAAACAAATCGAGCGACAGTTACTCCTGAATAAATGAAATGTCTCGGCTGGATAGCTAGTGTCAGTTGTAACTTCTGGATCAGATGGGATGGCACGTGATTTATGTACAATCGTGACGTCACTCTCGTTGACCTCTTACTGCGAGTGTCTAAGTCTTGTGGACATGTATCTCGAGAACGGAAAGAGGGAAGGATCTCCACCCAGATTGAAACAGTATTGTGCAACAAGCTTTACTTAATCATTAAAACATTATGTTTTATTAGTCCTGTAACTGTTGCTTCTCGCCGACGGTGCTTTATCAAGCTTTGTTTACTATTTTTCAGTTGCTTTAAATCTTCCAACTCGACCGTTTAAACACAAAAGTCTGACACAACTTCCTGGATTCGGCTCTTGTCTCGGGAATACTGTTCTTTCTCCGCATGTGGCATCTGTTTACAGGACCGGCTGCTTGGGCATGATGTAGTCTCAGTTGCTGGCTCGGCACAAAACCCTACTTCCCTCTCCTTTTATGATATAAAACTTCTCTCCATCTTCATCCATCATGTTGTCTTCTGTGGTAGATCAAAGGCCGCAAATATAATATCACTAGCAGACTTTCTTCCTTTTTTCTCTTTTTCTTTCTTTTGTGCAGGATGAATGAGGCCACAGCTGACGAAGCAACTGTATATTATATACAGAAGAGCTGATAATGTCAGATAAAGAAACCATACAGATGTTTTCGTTCACCTCTGAGAGTTTACACAACAGACTCCGTGTTTTTTTGGTTCCTCTGGAAGCCACCTCCGTCCTGACTGGCAATGTTTGTTCAAGGGTCACAAGTCAGGTTTTACCATTAGCTCCAGCACAGATGGAGCTTCCATGCATTATCTTTTGTAGCGAAATAACACTTAACTACAGCCGGCTTTCAATCAACCAAGAAGGAAATTTTCGCTTCAAGTATAAAAAAAAAAAAAAAACAATAAAAAAGTGCAGGAGACAGGATTGAGACAGCAAGAAGCCAAACCTGCTTTGGGTAATAGCTTTGTGGCCCACTTTGGTCACATCCTCTGGCTCCCAGGGTATCGAGTATTGTGGGGGACGCGGCGCTGAGCTGTATTATTCAGCTTCAATAGGTAAAAGATGACAGCAATTATGTGTAGGACACGAGAGTGATGACAGGAAAATGACAGAAATTGCTAGTACAGGATGACAGGTCTGTTGGCTGGCTGCAGGCACGGATGTCGTGCAATGTAGGACACGGCAAGGAGAACAATCGACTTTCTCTCCTCACAATTTTTTTCTATGCACCTGCGTCCAAACTATAGGGTTCGTCTCTCACCCTGTCTAACTGCTCCATCATTCTGTGTAATGGAAGCGAATATATAGCCAGTTAAAACTGGGGGTTTGTCGGTCAATTAATTAGTAGGACTCGTGCATCGGCACGTTAATGACCGATATTCCAGAAAATCTCCTTGGAGACTAAATTGGTCTCTTGACTCCGTTGTGAGGACAGAAACTGCTAGCAGACTGTGTTGCTGATAAAATTGACCCTAACCTACATATTTTTCCGATACTTAAGAGGCAGAAGCAGCAGGAACACTCTCTGTTCTCGTAGTAAGGAGCAGAGGAGCCCCCCGTTGTTTTCTCAACTGTCTCCAGAAACATCGATGATGTTGGCATTGCGTTTCTTTCCCTCCTTACTTCCCTCCTCAACTCTTCCCTTACTCTTCTCTTCTCCGTTAAGCGCAGGCTATTTTTCTTTTTTAGCCAATTAAAAAGACGTGGAGGGGAGGGCGAGGGGAAGCAATCGTGGGACTAATGGGGTGTCCTCGATCGACACTAGTTAGAAAAGCATCCCAAACCCATTCTTCAGACGTCAGGTGTCCAGAAAAATAAAGCCTGGATTAGAAGAAGCGCCACTGACACGAGGGCTGCCCGCCTGCTGTAAGTCTCCTTCTCCTCCACATGTTTAAAGCGGTGAGATTAGCGATCTGGTGACAAGGGTAGGTTGGGTATCCCCCACACATACATCCCCAGGGAGGGCGAGCTGGAGGTTCTTTGTGTGCTGGCGCGCGCTCGGAGCACGTGAAACATCTCAAAGGAGGTTGCGAGAGGAGAGCATGGGATTTGAACATCCATTAATATCTCAAGGGAGCTTTGTGTGGGAGATGGGGGTGCAATGGACGGAGTCTAACCTCCTCTATGGCACGCTAGGAATATGATTGTGTACAGAAATGTGCGAGAATTGTTGGATGTGTGCGTGCGTGCTTGTGTGTGTGTGTGTGAGAGAGAGAGAGACACATCGTCTGGTAAACTGTTTTCAATCAGACAAAGTGCCAAAAGCCTCAAATCTGAAAATGCCCCCAAGTTCCATTTGTACTGGCAAATGTATTAGAAAACAAGCTAGAACTCAGTCTGTTGACCTAAGTTCCGAACTCTTGCTCAGAAAACATCGGTTTTCGGCGACCTCTACACACATTTTTGCCAAACTTGGTCGAATTTTCGACAGCATTTGCCTAATTATGACAGGGTCTGTTCATTCATTGTCCTATCCTGTCAAAACATCAACGATTTCTTAATACGTCCATCATCTCAAGCGTTGATCACGTGACTAGCCTGGACTTTGCTCAATGGCGACTCATTACAACCAAGATGTGCTTTGTTGTTGGTTCCTGCATGAACTCTGTTTCCACAGTTGTCAAAACTTCAACCAAGCTATATGCTAGTTGTATACCCGTATTCTTCTTTTTAAAAAATTGTTTCGATAATTTAGATTTAAAAGAGCGGAGTCAGAAGGTCAGAAGCTAAAAATAACTGTTGACACTGCCCAACCTACTGTGACTTCAGAAGGTGAGGTTGACCTTTCTGTGTGCCTTTGGTGGAAAACATGCTGGAAACAACTGGAAAAGCGTGTAGGTACCCGGGGACAGACTATTGACTTACGCCTCTTGAAGTGACAGACTAGCGCTTTCTAATAATGACATTTACCCGGCTGGCGATTGCAACAGTAGGATGTCTCCCCGAGGCCGGGTGGATCGGTTATTGGTGAAGGTGCTGTGCTGTTGTCTCCCTCGCCGGTCTTGTGCTCACCTCCACCACACGAAGACAGGGAAGCCTTGCTTGATTATTCCACATCCACATCGAGACATCGTGTCTGATGCTGGCTGACCTTTACCTGCCAAACAAATAAGTTCGAACGCACCGGAGTTTATTGGACTGTTCTTGTTTTTTTCCCGCTCGTTAGAACCTTACCTTTGTGACGATACAGATGTTAATTGAGCATGCGTGCATTGATTGGCATTTTTGTGTGAATATGAATGGTTGTGATTGAAGGCCTAACGAGTGTGAATGTTGTGAAAGAGGTGATGATAACAATAGTAATAAATACTGACAGATCGTGTGTATGTTGTAATAATAATAATAATAATAATAATAATAATAATAATAATAATAATAATAATAATAATAATAATTGTTCTTGTTGCTGTTGTTTATTTATTTATAGAATGTCTTATCTCACAAACAAAGGCGGTCTCATTTCGCCTGAAAAGACATCTATCAGTAGACATAAAAATCCGGTATACAAATTTCTTCATCATCCTTCAAATAATAACTACTCACTATACACAACGGAGGAAACCGGAGTACCTGGAGAAAACCACCGACGGTCCGTCCTGTTAACAGGTGTCTCATTCAAAAAAGAGAGATGTCGGAGCCGAGATACGAACCTTCGACATCCGATTCTTACTGTGCTCATGATACAGGCACGAGCCACTGCAGCATCAACCACCCTGCCAGTAGTGTGCCTACGGCTGCTGACTCGACATTTATCTACCATTTATCTACTGATGCATGTCGGTAACGACCTTCCGTTTCTCGCCTCCGCATGTGCGGGAGGACTACATACCTACCTGCAGTGATGCACTTGAGTTTGATGAAACATTAGATACAGGGACCAGGTGTTGCTCATGCCTGTCTAGAGATAAATGTCAGCGAAGACTTGTCTTTGATGAATTGTTTCGGAGGAAACTCCATTGGCTTTGAGATGGAGCCTGCGGAGGAAAGCCCTGTAGTTGGCGTGGATGAGGATGGGGATGAGTCGCAAAGCTAGTTAAGCGCTGCTGAGGGCAGCCAGACACAGACACTTGAGAAATCCATCAGCTTGATGAAATTACAATCATAAATCATCTCCATCATAGTGCTGCTGGCAGCTGCCCATCCCCCTTCTATTGTACTCCCTAGCAGTCTTTTATGATCGTCGTCATCGGCATCATTGTTGTTGTCGCCATCATCTTCATCATTATCAACACTGCACCAGCATCACAAATTTCTTTAACGTAAAAAAGATTTTTTTTTTTAGTTTTGACTGTATAATTTCAAAGTTTCGAATGTTCATAATGGCACCGACATTCATAATCTGTACAGCTCATGTACCTCGCTTTATGAGGCTGAAGTTTATTTGTTCTCTTTAGGAACACATCTTGACCCAAGAGAACTTGTGAGCATAGCTGACCTTACAAAATGTCAAAGTTCACCACATGTTGTCGCATGATCAATCTTTCAGTGTGACGGTCGTCTGTCTGGATAAACAGCCTGGGACTGGCGATGACCTGTCAACATCCGGGCTACCTTCAAAATCTGAAGGCCATCACTTTAACCCCTCTGTCTGTCTGTCTGTCTGTCTGTCTGTCACCAGATCGCTTGTCTGTCTGTCTGTCTGAGCCACGTTCAAGTTTACTCCTACATTAGTAGCAGTGTTTATCCTATCTTGTTGCCACAAGTAAGAGTAAGTAGGTGGTGCGGATGCTCTGTAAGTAGAGTGCTGTACACATTTATCATCATCGGACTTTGTTGTGTATTTATATTACAGCCGCACGCAGAAACGCACGAAATACGAGAACAGAACTATGACATACGACTTTTGCCGAACTCGACGGAACTGATCATTTTGTTATTTGCTGAGGTCAAAGTTCAGATTATACTATCATTAACGGAACCTCTATGCTATAGCCTGTAATGAATGTGGATACTATACTTTGTACATCAACTCGTGTACAAGTTTTTTGTTTTATCAGCTGGTATACATGCCACAAAAACAAAGGTAATCCTACTTATTATTTTTCATCTCGTAAACAAGGTCAGGTGGATATTCCACTCAATGCCTACACTATAATTTTTATTTATTTGAACCAACTGACTGTAAATGTTAAGATGTTTTAAAAGAGATTTGCTGAGACCAAAAGATTGTTTTGAACCAAAATGGCGCACAGGGAAGTAAACTCCTTCTGGAGATTCTTATCTCAAGACAGAGTCGTTCCTTCAGTTATAAAACATATTGCTGGAGGGATGCCTCGCTAATATATACATGAGATAAGGCCAGACTCAAGTATGTTCCGCATGAGTTGTCACGAAAATAAGGAAACGAAATGCACTTTGTATCTTGACTGTAAAGCAGCAACACTTCCTGTTCACCTGGCAAACGAGGGGAATTTAGGGGAAAGGTGCAGGCCCCATGTTTTCATTAGTCCCTTAACTACTGAGGTTCAAAACAAATTATATTAGTGCATGAAAAATGTTTTAACAAACTGATTTGCTGCATTTGTTTTATCTCAACTAAAATGGTGTACCACGTGTGTCCACGTCATCGTTGTATCTTCCATTCTCGCCTCAAACACGCAGCAGACATGTCTTTTCCAGAACTTCTCAGGCCGAATGTTTGGTTTTCATTATCCTTGTAACGAGGACATCAAGTAAAACCACGAAATAAATGATTAAGAATGGTTTTCGAGCCGTCAACCTTCTGATTTCTTGTGAGGCGAAATCATTGCCAGCGGCTGTTCTCGCGAGGTCCCACGAGAACAATTTCGAGGATGGACCGCGAGGTTGCGTGACTTGACGATGAAGAGAAAAGGTTTGCCTGAGCGATGATCACGATAATCAAACATGTGGCTCTGAATTTTATTAGAAGAAAAATGACTTCTTATATCGAGCTGAGTAGATATTATATCAGGTAATGAGGTCTTAAAAATGTAGGAGATGACTTCGGCTCCTACAATACTAGGAGACAAACGAGTTACAATAAACTAAATGATAGACATAGGTCCGTGAG
The DNA here is from genome assembly GCF_003073045.1 of Pomacea canaliculata. Lineage (NCBI taxonomy): Eukaryota > Metazoa > Mollusca > Gastropoda > Architaenioglossa > Ampullariidae > Pomacea > Pomacea canaliculata. The sequence continues at coordinate 12,937,357 of NC_037599.1, forward strand.
ACAGAATTCACATAAACATTATGGTAGGATTAGTAGTAAAGGTGGAGTTCCCTCTCATAACCAATTTACATCAATAGGGCGTGAGACAACAATTTTCTCGGGGCAAAGTTTTTTTTGTTTGTTTTTTATTATTTTATTTTTTATTTTTTTGCAATACTCATCTCCTCTCCCTCGCTCTTGCTTTCCCAAGCCCTCCATTCCCGACAGTTGGTTCGACTGGGGTGGGTCGAGGGGATAGGGAAGGAGCGATCCCTGCGCCACACGGGTATCGAACAACGCATCCCGGCTAGGAAGCCAGTCTAACCACTGGACTGCTCACTCCCCCAAAGCAAGAACAAGAAATAAAATTAACGCTGTGTGCATGCATTAGAATTATTCGGAAATATTTTAAAGAATTTATGTAAAATAATCATATTAGTAAGTGTAGGAACTGGCTACACCTAAAGGGGTGGGATATCAAGAAATATGTGAAAAAGAAATGTATCTATAATAAATACAGTGATATATAGGAATGCTGGAATAAACAGTGACTGCAATATCTAGGAAACGTGTGCACTGTAATAATGACATTAGTAGACGAATTTCTCCACCTGTGGAATGTTCTAGAGAAGCGAGAAATGTAATCGAGAAGCAGAGAGTCTCTAACATCACGATATCGTGTACATCACTCTACAGGGCAAACTTTGTCCAGATGGTGCAGGTGAATGAGTAAGGGTGAGATGCACTAGCTAGTGAAGTGTAGCTGCCTCACGTGGTGTAAACCTGTCGAGTTCAACAAGTGCATGTGCATCACCTACACGCCGCCTGCTGGTCATGAAGACGGATTCCTACGACTACACAACAGCCACCACCCGGGTTGTGTGGGGTACCTCGGCACGTGCCTACACCCGGACAGATATGTCATACCTGCTGAAAACGTGAGTGCAGACAGGTCATGCGGAACACGTCTGGTGCTACAGGTGGCCTCATCAGCACGGGAAGTACCTGCATCACTCACTTTTTTTTTCTCAGGGAGTGTTTCTTACTTGATTGCTGGTGGTCGACGATGCCAGCAACGAAATACAAACAGTCCAGCGTCCATAGTACACACGTAGACTAAAAAAAAAATCAAAACAAAAAACAAGCAAACGAAATTTGTAACCACCTGCAAAACCAATAATGCGCATCTATTTACCGATTGATTTTCGTTAAATTTTGACATTTTTCTCATGCATTCTTTGTATATTTATAATTCAAAACGCATAAGCAAACAGCTTCTATCACTAGCAAAAACAACAGACTAAAATATAGAATTAAAAAAATTAAGTAAAAGACGAAATAAATTTAAAATAGAAACATACAGAGAAATCTTTCATTTGATTTAATTTTACTTAATTAGCAAAATTTAAATAATATCAATCATTTCATATAAAGTCCTTAAAGTTTTTAAACAAAAATTAATTCAAAATTAAAAAAGAAAATAAAATCGAAAAAATAATAAAGCCTAAAAACATATACAAGCTGTGACAAACCTTCGATTTTAGTTTGACTGTATCTTTTAAAATGTTCTTTACTGTTGACGATTTAATTAATTGGGAAATAAATAGAATAAAAAGAAATTATATAATGATTTGTAATGAGTGTAATAATGAGTGTAATAACGAGTTTGTACTAAGTACGGTTGTCTTCGTCAGTCGATGTCAGTCCAGAGATGAACGAATGAATGAGGTGAGTGTCGGTGTGAACATCGATGTCTAATGGATGACAAGACAACAACTTACTGTGTTGTGACCACGTGATGTGGGAGCCTCTCTACGCCTGGTGACGGCAGTAGGCCTACCATGTCAAAAACGATGACGTAGACCACACACTTTCATGACGACAGATGGCGATGAATGTAGAACTATGTAACCGTTGTCATCAGTTTTCGGGGGATCCTAAACACGTGACGAACATATGGAGGTGGAAGCAGGGATGCAGGCACAACCCCATCATAAATTGTTCTACGACCTTTTTACATCCCACGCAGATTGTTCCCGCCATCCGTCTTCTTTCTCCTTTACTCAGCTTTTTCTCATCTCTCCACACGCGTCTATCTTATTCCGTCCATCTTTCCATTGTATTGCTTTATCTGCCAGTATGTCCCTCTTCTCAATATCTCTTCTTGCTTTCATTTCTTTGTCGGCAAACATTTGTGAAATCATTTATTTTCATCCGCAAGTCGTGGAAGTGTGACCGGCGTTTGCCCGACTGAGCAAAATAAATCTGGCGAGGGGAGAAAAAAGTCCTGAAAGAAAGAAACAACTTTTTCTCTGACCTTTCGTTTCGGAAAGGTGTTATGAATTACATATTGAAAGGCGAGACGGAGGCTTCGTGTCTGTACGCTTTTATTGAATTTCAATGGCGAGAAGAAGCGAGTGCTGACGGAGAAATCCAATTAGCATTCGCCACGTCAGCAAGAACCGTCTCCAACCATTTGGGGTCTCCGTGGCGTTGTCTCACGAGCTGTAAACTCCAACATCCATTTTGACACCCGGAGAAGGTCGAACTGTCTTTCAATTAGCTTAGGACTGGTAATTTTTGTTACGAATGTCATCAGGAGGGACTCGAATAAACATTTTAAAAACTCGCTCGTGTGGTGAGGTGTGATGACGCGCTGCTATTACCTGGTGGGACACGTGATCTGTGGCGCCTAGGTATGGCGAGAATCTGCTGGTGGGCTGTGATTGATTGATTGATTGATTGATTGATTGATTGATTGATTGATTGATTGATTGATTGATTGATTGATTGTGCCGCACCACACCAAAGTCTTACATCACGCTATGGCACAACACGTGCTCACACTGATGATGAGAAAAGAAGATAATTTTGCCGAGGGCGCAGGAGCTGTAGGACTTCACGTTTAATTAAGCGTCCAGAGATTAGAATCATTAAGATAGCAATGCTTTACCTGTACACCAAGCCGTTAAACAAGCGCCACAGTCAGCGGCTGATGAATCATTAAACGTGTCACGTGACCGTTTGAGCTTTGGGACGTGCGATCCTCGGGGCTTTCCTCGCCTTCACGACAGATGTCGAACTGTCCTCATCTCAACAACTCATCAGACTGCCATCAGTCATCTGCATGGTGAACTATCCTCGCTGGTGCCGACAAATGTGTTCAGCATCTCCGCGAGAAAAGATGGACACTAGAGGGCGCTGTCTGAGCCTGACAATGCTCTTCTCCTCTCTGCTGCCATTGCTGTCCATTCTCGAAGGTTCCTAGCTCGCTATCAGAGGCTGGAGTGTAAAAGCCAAAGCATCAATATACTTACATGAAAGCTACAATGAAAGTGGAATTTTCTTTACAACCATTACAGCTGCACACAGAAGGCGATCAAGGCTCCTGCGTTCTTCATTGAATGAACTTATCTATCACGACCCAGCAGTCCATCTTCAACAAGCAGAAAGGTCACTCCCAGTGTACTTAACGACCTTGACCCATGACTTGGGTTAATTACCCACGTGCTGCTTCTTTCAGTGGGAAGGTTGTGTGGTTAATTACTGAGAGAACCGCTCTCTTCACATTCGTTTATCTCACCGAGTTATCAAACCCGCGAGGTAGTTTTTATATATTTCATCTTGCGATACTAAGCTTAGGATTGGCGTGCTTCTCGAAAGGTCCATGAGCAGAAACGGAAAGACGGGAATAAGAGGGAAGAATGATTAATTATTAGCTGGATTAGATACAATTAGAGCCTTGGGTCAGGTCATAAGTAAAGGAGATTCCAAAGCGCCTGGCAGAAAAGCTTTGTGTAGCACTGATAACATCCTCGTCAAGCTGCCCTGGAGCCACTCGGCCAAATCAGGGTTTATGTCGAGACATTTTCTCAGATACAAGTAAGTGTAAAAGAAACCGTTGACTGTCAAAAATATAAAAGTAAATATATTAAAAAATACAAGAAAAAAAATTAAAAAATTCAGTTTCAGACAAAATTAAGCTAAAAAAATATTTATTTGTTTTTGTAATTTGCTGTCAGAATATTCCTTCATCAAACCGCTTAAAGTTTTTACTAGCTTTCGTATAGATATTTCTGCCAAAGTTCGAGCAGTTAAAGAAAGTTAATAGTACAAAAAAAGAAGCAATATTTTTTTCTCAGTAGTCCTTTCAAAAAACATCAACAGGAAGCCAACAACAGTGATTTAGTTATTTGCTCAAAGTTCCATCAAGGTATAGAAGTAGACATTCTCTTTGTAGAGATTTTATTGGGGCTGAACATCAGGAGTAAAAGTCTTTATTTCCTTTTAGTTGCCGTTCTCTCGAGTGTTCACAGTTGACACTAGGTGGCAGCACCAGGGCGAGGATGACGTGCTGTTGCAGACCTGCGCACCGTGAAATGCGAGCTTGCTCCTCTGAATATTTCATGCACGCGGGCCCGTACGCGCTACCGGCGATGCGCGCGCACCCGGCGGATCTGTTGCCTCTGCGCAATCACACAAACGCCGGTTAATTGCTAATCGTAGTGTGGCAGGAGAAAGTGGGGCAGGACAGAACTCGCTGGGGATCGAACGTCGATCGAGAGCCTGTGCGGCGTCTTTGACTTTGTACTGAGCCTACAAACCCTCGCCAACCTGTCCTAGGCAATCGACACACAACTATAAAACTCGCATCTGAATCAAACCTGTGGCAGCTTCTAACAACACTTCTTCTATCAACCCATCCATCCATCCATCATCCGTCCATCCATCATCCATCCATTATCAATCATCATCATTCGATACCGACAGCAGCAGCACCGTGTAAGCAGTCTGTCCATATTATTCATACCTTCCTTACCTAGATAGGGAGAGCCAAAATAGGGAAGGAGCGTGTGAGAGAGAGAAGGGATGAAAGTGATGCTCATGGCTTTAATGCCCTGTTGCACGCGCGGTCGAAGCGTGACCTAGTTCCACTATCCTGACGGTGGCACAAAGTCTTAGACTCCTGTCTCACTCCGCACGGACAGCGCCAGACAATGTAGTTCTCCGCTGGCTCAAGGATACAGGCGGAAGAGCACAACAAGGACCGCTAGCTAATGTGAATGAAAGACAGGCAGGACGAGGAGGGACTGGAGAGCACGGCAAAGTCTTGAGAGTGGACAGGGCGGCTTGGCGGAGGGTTCGGCGAGAGAATTTCATGGACTGAATGCAAATAAACAAATCGACAGGGATGTGAGGGGAATGAAGCTGGACTTCTCTTGGTTTCTTGGTGACAGGAGTCGAGCATTCGGCAAGGAGACAGCAGCTTTTCAAGCAGGATGGAGACAGGGAAGGAGACTTTGCTCGAGGGGGAAATGGAAGACAGACAAACTCTAGAACACATCAAGATGGGTGTTGAGAGACAACTTGCGAACAAAACCAGCGAAAGGATGCACTTCGAAAGTACGGGTACCGACTGACACTAGAGAATGCGGGAAAGACGAATGAAACGATGGGAAGGGGACTTTCACAAAGAAATTATAAGAGGAACTTGTCTAATATGTTGTTCATGTGTTGTTTGCTTGTTCTTCTGTCCCTCATATGTTGTCCATGTCTCGTTCTTGTTCTTAAGCGCTAAGAACATGCTTCTTTTGAGTGTGAGCATGCCCTATATAAATTTTGCGATTATTATTATTATTATCATCATCATCATCATCATCATCATCATCATCAAACAATAACTGCTCTGTCTTTGGCCAAGACTACACGATAAGAACCGTGTCAGAAATCTGACTTGACTCTTTCTAATGATTTTCTATTTTTAATAATTTATTGTTTTTGTCATTGTCATTGTCACATTCCTGATTTTGTTAGCTAGCTGTGGTCCCACTGGGAGATGGTCGAATTAACCTCGCCTCTCAAAAACAATTCCTAGGAGAAACATAAGATTGATAAAATCTTCCAGGTCATAAGGTCATTTTTTGTTACTTTCTTTGTGCGAGACATTGAAGGTCATGTGACCATAACGCTGGTGTCGATGTTTGCATGAATTTGCACATATGTGTATGTAGTTATATATGCATGAGCTAGAGAGAGACTACTTACTTATTTACACATTGTACAGGTGTGTATGTGTGTGTGTGTGTGCACGCGCGCGTGTACGCATGCGTGTGATTTACCGGTTCATACCTGACGTCTGTATGTTCGTTGTGTTGCAGTAATGACAAACCGAGAGGCGACAAACTGACATCAGAAGCAGAACATCAGACCTCATGTCGACCGACCAACAAGACAGAAGAAGGACCTCGTCATCCTTCCTCCAATCGTGGCAGTAGCGTCACTGCATGACCTGTGGTCGAGAAGATGACCCCAGCCACCTGTGGTCGCGCTGATGGAACGTCAGATCATCGGATGAAGCAGGCTGACGTGACATACTCGGGGTGTGCGGTACTACTGTCTGAGATCAGATCACGTGTGTTCTCGTGTTCAAACTCTACCTCTCGCGTGTGTGGACTCCTCAAAGGGAACTGGATATAAGCTCCTGGCGATCCACTCCCTAGCAATGGTCTCCATGTTCGCAGGTCATGCTGACGTGATCATATGATCGTTGTGTTGCTGATGTTATCACATGAATACTTCGATACCTTAATCCCCAACATGCCTCAGACCATAATCCTGTGAATTTAAAGTTTCATAAGAGTTAAGAAGCAGTGCTTCCGGGGGATCATCTTTGTTTCAGGCGACGAGTCATTCGTTGTTCTCACTTTCTTCTGCTCTTTTGTGGGAACTGTCACCAACAGCCATCGCCTCACGGCCAGGAGTTATCGCTCGTTTTCACAGGTGGACATCTCCTTACACCTGGCTGTTTGACGCCTTTGTCTAGTGGCACCGGCATCACGTGACATCTACGCATTGAGAGGAGCAGCTGTCACGTCAGGTCTTCGAGCTCTCAAAAAGCAGCTGTGACGTCAGGTCTACGAGCTCTCAAAAGCAGCTGTGACGTCAGATCGACGAGCCACCAGGAGCAGCTGTCACGTCAGGTCTTGTACCAGCTGCAGGCACGTGACCCTGAGGGAGTTCAGCGTCCGCCATGTTTATTCCGCACGCGCGGGTTCACATCGCCGGCATCCCCTACTGGAAGGGGTCGAAGGGCAAGGTAGGCCAGGCCAGAAGGAGGCTGGGAATGCGGGAAATAATGCGCATGCCGTGTTTGATCCCGACTGCTGGAATCGTGATCATCGGCTTGATCATCCTGGCAGGTGAGCGATTCGCAATTATGTATATTACCCATCCTCAATTTCTGAAATTTTTGCATGCACTGCCTCCAAAAGCATTTCTTAAAATACGATTTTGAATGTGACCTCGTGACCTCTGAACTAACAGCTGTACTCGGACTATCGGAACCATTTGTAAGTCGGATTTCCTCGCGTTGCGTGAAGAGCTGTCTTCTGAAAAGGTAGACATCGTCTTTTAGCTATCTGCAGCAGACATTAAATTTGACAACTGTAACATTTCTAAATTTCTGATGTCCAGTCTCTGCTGGGGATCGAACAACGTTGGTATCTCCTCTTTCGTACATGACACTCCACAGCTCCCTGCCCTCGGGTTCTGCTCGAGCATCTCATTAGAAACCCTGAGGCAGTGAGGCTTGTCATTAATTTACGAATCAGTGGCACAGGTGAGAGCTGTACATGACAGGTCCACCTCCCTGACCAAGTTACTTCCGGGGTATGCCAAAAAATAGGATGCGAATTGTCGCAAAACCATGCTCACAGCCAGACGCCGAAGGCAGGTCGACTGCGCATGCGCAGGCTGCACGTGCTGTGCCGGGACACAATGGCCGCTAGGTAACCCCAGCAGGCGCTGAGTCAACCTCGCCAGCAGCGAAATCGCTCAAACCTCCCCGCCGTGACCCCGCGTAGAAATCTCACTTGGAATGTGAGGGTGGTTTACCTTTCAAGGCCCAGTTTTTTTTTCTTTTAAAGCACTCCAACTCTTTCCTGTTAAGCATCTAGATTCTGGTCACGTGACGTGTGCTCGGCATTCATGCCTCCTTCCTGGACACGATGGTGTATCCGTTCTTCCATGCCAGCATCACCTTTGTTCTCAGTGCAGGAAGGCTACAGAGTGTAGTACATGGATGGATCCTTTATGGGAGATCACGCAAAGTTATTAATCTTTTTGCCACGGCAACTGCTTCCTCCAGTGTAAAGAGTTCGTGTTAATCAGGCTAGCTGAAGTAATTAACGGTAGGAGTCTTCGTTGAGCTTAGGGATGCTCCTCGCCAAGTCCTTTACCAGCACCACTCTTTACAATTTCTTCAAGGGGGATAACTATGTGTTAGCAAATCATCCAAAAAATAAGAGAAAAAATGTTTTTGAGTTTTGTAGTTTTGATGTTTGAGTTAGGTTTGAGTTTTGTTGGAGTTAGGTTGGAGTTAGGTTGGAGCTATGTTTGAGTACTTTATCTCTGTGCCCTTTGTACAAGCTTTGACCCAGAGACTAATATCAAGACGAGGCGCGAGGAAGGAAGTGTGTTAGGGGCAGCAACTCACTATTCACAGTGTACACGGAGACTCAGGTATGGAAGTCTACCATTCTGTAGGCAGGTGCTCAGACTGATGAATAGCGGGCACTCAGACTGTCCCAGGCGGAAGCGGAAGTGTAGTCCCCCCCCCCTCCACCATCACCACCCAGGCCGCTAGTATCACTGTGGCCGGTGACGTCTGCAGTCGGAGTGTTTACCGAGTACAGCGCCCTCTGTGCGCCTTGCTTACACTGCGTCTCGGGCTGGCAGACGGCTTGTTTGTGGTGTGGGGGGGCACCACCACCACCACCACCACCACCACCACCGTCCCCTGCGCCACCTTCCACACCTACAGCTACACAGACCCTCACCTCGCTCCTGCACAGACCCTCGCCGAGATGCTGGCCAGGTAGCTGCAGGACAGGTAGCTATAGGACAGGTAGCCCAGGTAGCTACAGGACAGGACAGGTAGCTACAGGACAGGTAGCCCAGGTAGCTGCAGGACAGGTAGCTACAGGACAGGTAGCCCAGGTAGCTACAGGACAGGTAGCCCAGGTAGCTACAGGACAGGTAGCTACAGGACAGGTAGCTACAGGACAGGTAGCCCAGGTAGCTGCAGGACAGGTAGCTGCAGGACAGGTAGCTACAGGACAGGTAGCCCAGGTAGCTACAGGACAGGTAGCTACAGGACAGGTAGCCCAGGTAGCTGCAGGACAGGTAGCTGCAGGACAGGTAGCTACAGGCCAGGTAGCCGCAGGACATGGCTATTGATTGTGCGCAGCCAGAGCTTGTGATCTGCTTTACTAACAACATCACTGTGATGCTTTCTTGAAATCTGATCCGTGCGATGGTAACTAGGGTCTGTGATGACAAGGTGTTACCGTTGCCAGGGAGAACGTTACACCGCGACAGACATTTATTGATGATAACTGTGCTTCAACATCATTGAGGATTTGGTCAAAGTAATGGAGTGAGGAACTGTCGATACACGTGTTACCTTAAAGGAATATTATCAACAGATTATCAATGTTATTCAATAAACTATGGACATAGTAGAAAAAAATGCAATTATTAAGCCAGAGTATAAATAAATAAACGGATTAAATGGCGTTTACAGAAGGTTTCAGACTTACCTGGTTTCGGTAAAATAACAAGAAATATAAGAGTAGACCAACAGAAGCGTTGTGCTGACCGCAGATATACTCAATCAAACATTTAAAACTCAGAATAAACTCTAATCGACAATGTATACATAAACAAGGACACGTGTACTGGCAACCTCTTTGTCGTGCATGTATACTTTTACAAACATTAAACTCATCACACAAAGTTTATCAGTGTAAACTAGTGTAAGTAGTGTAAAAATACTTGCCTCCTCATCTACCGCTCAAATATTACAACAAAAACTATATTCTCTGTAGAGAAAATTTTATGTTGACGACAATGATAAATAGTTTATGAAAGTAATTAATATTTGACGATGCTTGTTCCCACCCTCTAGTCCAGAAATGATTTACTTGCTTTTATCTTAAATTCATCTTCCTTTCTTGCTTTCTTTCTTTTCTGTTTATTTTTAACTTTTTTGTCACATTTTTACTTTTATCTTTTGTTTTTTTTTAATCTTATATTCATTCGATTTCAAATCTTTCTTTTTTTCTTTCCTTATTTCTTTTTATCTTTCATCATTTCTTTAACGATTTTTATTGTGTATTTCTTTACTTCTTTATATCTTGAAATTTTATTTCTTTTTTGTACTTCTTTCGCTTTCATATTTCCTCGTCTATTTCATTTCTTTTTTTCTTTCTTTGTTTTATTCTTGTTTCCTTTCCTCCTTTTTTTTCTCCTCCCTCGCAGGTGGCGCTGGCATGAGTGTGCTTGGCTACATCCCGGACACAGTGACGTCCGTCAGCGACGACGGCAACACAACGACGATGACGACAGTCCCACGTGACGCGCGATACTACGCCACCAAGAGCCTGAGCTACGCCGGCCCCGTCCTCATGGGCTTCGGCTTCTTCGCCATCATCATCAGCTGCGTCCTCTACTGCGAGATCGTCGACCGCTACACAGTCATCATGCCCAAGAAACCCGAGACGAGGATCAAGCGGCGGGACATCATGAACATGATCGTCAGCGAGTTCAAGAAGTCCTACTTCAGAGGTTGGTGTGCTTGACCACACGCGGACATGCACACGAACGCATGCACGCACAGATGCACAGAGAGAGAGAGAGGGTCGGTTGGTTAATTGGTTGATTGGTTGGGTAGGTGGTTGGTTTTGTTAATTCCCGTGAAATGAAGACAAGAGACGAGAAAAAGAGAAAGAAAGGAACTAGGAAATAAAGATGAATACATGTACAGAGGGCTGATGAAAAAGAACGAGAGATCGGGAAACAGTCATCAACTGAAGATTTTTCAAGGCGAGCTAATCATCGAAATGGAGCTCTCTGAACAAGAAGGCGGAAATATGAGTTATAAATGAATCTAATGAAGACTAAAGGAGAAAAATAACTCCATTGAAAGAAGACAGGATGTCTGGAAGGTGGATGGATGGAGAGAGAAGTAGAGACACATTAATGATAGGGTGGTAACAGAAAAAGGGAAGTATAACAATCTGCGTCTTCTCCCAACCATAAAAAAGAGTAAAACCTAAAGATCCTCAACGAGAACAGATAATTATAGATGATGATGAAGCTGTCAGTGGCAGCGATGCTGATAATATTAACAGTGGTGATGGTAATTGTGGGGTAATGCATCCGTAGTGCATGTAATGCGTGGTAATTCATGTCTTGGTCAAGGTAAAAATCAGGTATTCGGGTTGTTGTTGTTGTTGTTGTTTTTGTTTTTGTTTGTTTGTTTTTTGTTTTGTTTTTTTTTTTTGGCGGGTGGTCCTTTTTTCGGCCCTGTTTCATTCACACTGTTCTCGATCATCGGAAAAAATAAATTGCCTGCCATAAGCCGTCGTTCATTTTTTTCTTCGTTCTCTTGAGATCAATTTTTGACATTCAAACCTCCAGTGACCCCGCATAACCTCAACCCTAAATAAAAGTTTAAGTGACAAGCCCAGCTGGTAGAATCTTTCCCAAGCCAATAAATATGCAGCATGTCGATAATTCTGTTTTTATTTTTTTTGTTTTTAGTCCAATGGAAGATTTTGAGATAAAAAGGACGATGACCAAACTCATGATGGTGATAATGCTGCAGACACCGAAATTTTTTCTGATGTGGAACTGGATATTCCGACAACCTATCACTTTTGTTCCGAGCACGGGCAAACTATTTCTCGGGTCCTTGCATGCATTGATATTTAGATAAAAAAATAAAAAAATAAATAAAAATGATCAAATTTATTTAACTACCAACCTACACCCGGTCCCTCCATTACACTAACCCCGCGGTTCCCTCCTTGAGTAACAGATCGTATGTAATCTATCCCCTAATTTTTCAATAATATTTGTATGTATTGTTGTTGTTGTTGTTGTTGTTGTTGTTTTCGTGTAACTGGGGCTGTCTGTTGATTTGCCAGAGACTCTTACAGACGCCCTGTGGGTTTCATATTTCACTGTTTTATGCTGTCCGGCGCGCCATTCTTTTATACGGAACAAGAAAGGGAAATTACTCCACGATTTTCTATGCCCTATCGTCTGTTTCCTGATGCAGAAAATTAATCATCAACCGTAAGAAACTGCCATTGATTTTTCTATCGGCAAATCGATTTAGCTGCACGCAATGCGCAAACACAACGACTGGCTCGTTGGGAGTTTTATGATGTAATTCTTCAGGCTTCCCCCAAAACATTCACACCACAACCACACCGACACCAGCGCTGGTGTTGATGTAGCCTTTGCTTCAGTATGTTTACCAAACCATGTTGCACTACAAATATGTACAGTATAACAGGTTCTCTAAAATATATAATCGATTACAAGGCTAGAAATGGTTTTTTGGCAAAGGAGGTGATCTGAAACATCGAGGACACTGAAGAACATCAGAGATATAGAAGTGAAGCTGTTTGGTGCTGACAGATGATGAAACAAGAGGGTCGCTGGTTCGAGACCTCTTGTCCGAACATCTGTTTATCAGAAATAAATTTAAACCACACACAAACCATTTGTTTAAATAATGTAATAGATTTTTTTTAAAGAACATCGTCAACAGTCGCCAAAGTCACACAACAAATTATATTCCTTCGCAGGAAACTTTTTAATCTCAGAGACAACAGATTTCCCCAGTTTTCTGACCTTGTGTTGGTGTCTTGCAGGTATAGAGGTGCCCCTTCGCAAACAAGAACCTGTCACCCAGCAGAAGGGCGAGCGCGAGAAGGAGACCCTCCTGAAGGCCCTCAGCATCAGCACCCCTGTCCTCCTCATGTCCCCGGATCTGGCGCCCACCTGGCGCTTCTCGCACTACGCTTACCGGTACCCGGGCCGGCGACACATGGCTCTCAAGCCTCGCCACCCGAAGCTGAAGCAGCTGGGTGGCAGCAGCGGCAGCAGCGGGCATGAACCTTGGCTGAAGACCTCCTCGCTGCCCAACATCTGCGATCCGGACATCCGGCGTCACGACCTGCCCCGCCCCGTGCCCCTGGACCAGCACGAGGTCACGCGCGTCAGGAGGATGAAACGCTTTGGCCGGCCGTGCCGCAGCATGGACAACCGCATCTCCTGGTCCCTCCCACACACTCTGTCACGCAGCACCACCGGGGTGGACAACCCGGCCTACCTACATGAACAGGACCGGAAGAAGAGCCTGTCCATGTGCGTGCACCCGGAAATTGGTGTTTCTGGGACGACCCGCCGACCTCACGCTAGGTTTGTCAAGGCAAGCCAGATGCAGCCCCGAACGCGACTGTTGCAGCAGCAACAACAACAGATGCAGAAACAACAAAATCAACAACAGCAGCAACAGCAATTGCAACAACAACAGCAACAGCAGAAACAGCAACAAAACCAAAACAAACAGAAAAATCTTCAGCAGCAACGCAGCCAGGACAGCACGGAGTCCATAGAGAAGCGTCGCTCCGAGTCGGATCAGTCGAAGCCCAGGCAGAGACCGAAGCTGACGAGGACGAAGGCTACTCACGCCAGTTTTGATGTTTCTGACACCTCCTTCGCGTCGCTACTTCCGGCAGAACCTCCACCTTTCCCTCCGCCCTACAAGATTAAGAAGCAGGAAGTGCCAGCGGGGCCGAGTCCCAGAACGTCCAAGCTGCTCCGGGCCAGGGCCAAGTCCGAGGAAGGGAAGGAGAAGAAAAAGCCAGAGATGATTCTGCTGAAGGATCTCTTCCGGTCCTTTGATGTGCACGACGATGCCTTTTTGTCTGTGTCACCGGTAGCTACCGCGTCTTCTGCACCTGGTAGCACTTCCGCTATGGTTTATCTCGACCCGCTGGCAGGACAGAGGTGCGAGGTCCTGCGACCGGCATCGACCCAGCAATCTCAGAAGGACAGGTGCCACATTCACGTCATCAATCGGGATGGCGGGTACACGGCGGTGGATTCTACTGGGCTTACCACTTCCGGACCGTTCAAGACGATCGTTGCCGTGAATTCGGAAGCTTCTTCCGCCAAAGCTGCGGAGGCAGACGAGCAGTGCTACCAACTGCCTCTCCTCAGCGGCGTGCTGCGCGCGCACAGTCAGTGTGATGTTAAACAAAGAACCAATGTCATTCGTTACTCGCGAGAGACGGAGAAATCGCTGAGCCTCGATACCAAAGACCGGGTGCCAGGGGTGGATGCCAGACCAGCAGAAATTCAACGGGCCCACAGTTTCAATGTCACGGACTATGATGCAGATGCCAAGGCAGCTCACAGCAGCGCCGCCAAGAAGCTGCATTCAGAAAAAGTGAGTTCTAACAGACTTCGTGTCTTTGGTGCTCCTTCCAACAGATCGAGACCGAAGTCTTGGGACGGGGATAAGTCCCACAGTTTGGACACACCAGACCTCGATAAGGGAACAGTCTGCAGCCTAACAGTTCCTCGTCTGGACAGGGCAAATAGTTTTGAACCGATCGGAAACGTTGGATTGAAGGTGAAACAGTGTAACCTGTCATCGCAAGGCTCGCCTTCTGACGAGCCAGTTCATTCCTGTAGTTTTCGTATCGATGATGAAACCAAAACGGGTAAACATGGATCCGATGAGATCCGACAAAAGACTCCGATCCCTACGGTGACCCTTACCGTGCCGCTGCCTGCAGTCTTGATCCAGCCGCCTGTGGAGAACAATAAAAGTGAAAAGTTGCAATCGAGACGACAGCATCGCCTGAAGAAGCAGCAGACGGTTGTGCAGAATCCGTTATACCAGCAGCCCAGAGAGACCAAAGAGAAGCCGGGGTCTACGATGCTGGACCGTGGGCAGAAGAATCAGCCTTCGTCTTCTTGTCACGTGGAGATGGGTCACAAGCAGAGCGCGTGCCAGATGCAGGGAACGGTGCAGCAAGGGCACGTGACGCTGAGGCAAAGCCTACCCTCGGCTGCTCAACCACCACACGATCTGAACGGTGGGCCCAAGCAGGGTTCAGTCATCGTCCACCGCGCTGCAGTCCACCTCCCAGCCGACTGCGTCATCGACAAGCGCGCGCCCAGCACGAGCCCCGCCCTCCTTCCTCATCTCCCGCCCCCGCCCCCGTCGCCTTCACCCTTGACTTCTCCCTCGATGATCCCTGGCGGGCTGCTTCTTTCTCCTACCTCTTCTTCATCGTCTCCGTTGTTCTCGTTACCCGCTCCCCCACCTTCGCCGATGACGCTCCTCATCTCCTCGCCCTTGTCGTCAGGCTCATCGCTATTTGCACCGCCGTCTCCCTCATCCCCATCGACGCCACGCTCAACACCCACCTCGATGTTGTTATCAAAAGCCTCGGCGCTGCTGCAGCCAGGGTCCGCAACCTCATCACGACCCGCCACACCATCTCCTGCCCAAACGACAACGCCAACATCTGTGAATCCAACCACACTGATGTCGTCCTTGTCGACAGAGACTTGTAGTGTCGGTGGCGGTGGGGCTGGGGGTCTAGGCGGGGGATGCAGGAGGTCGGTGTCGCCTGTGGCCAGGAGGTCCCGACTGCGGACGCGCAGCCTGGCGGTGGAGGGGTCCAGCGAGGAGGAGTACACGGAGAACACCCCCCTCATCCAGACTCTTGCTGTGCACTCCTCTAGCTCCAGCAACTGCAAACAATGATGGACAGGAGGATTGACCCGCCTTCGTTGGTTGTCTTCACGCGCTGACCTTCCTAACGACAAAGGTCCAAGCTCTCGCTGAGAAGTCTTGGTTCGCCAGTGTAGATACGACTGTGCGTGCATGCGTTCGTATGTGGGCGTGAATGTGTGCAAGTATTCTTATCTTATGAAAGTGTGTCAGTGTGTCTGGATTAGGCGTGGTCTGTGTTATTATGCATGCGAACTGTTGAATGTGTTCCGATGTATGTCTGCAAACCATGATTGATGTATTCATGAATGTATTTGTGTACAAACAATGTCCTGCATGCATCTGTGTACAGTGATGTTGGCGTGTCAGTAACCGTGGACTTGCTAGTCCAAGCTGGAGACAACTCGGCATCGTTTCAGAAACATGCGATGCACATGCAGTCGAGGGACTTGCTGTCGTTCGTGGTTTTGATGTGTTTTGTTGAAGACCCTGTCTCGTGAATAATTTGGATGTATTCTGTTGAAGACATTGTCTCGTTGATCATTTTGATGGATTCTGTTAATGAAGCCAGGGAAGTTTATCTGTGTTTCTCATGGTATTACTGGACTGTTGTTTGTGTAACTTTAATGTTGTAAATAAGTCATTTTTCTGCTGTTCTGACATCCACAAGCCGTGCATTGTTTATAACTGTTCTCGACACACCCTTTTCTAAACTGTGTGTTCTCCCTGCACAATCTCTGAACATGTTCATTGTGTTGATCCTGTATGTTTCGCACCAGACTGTGTCTCTACATCACACCACAGAAACTTTGTTCTGAGTAATGCTGCTGATGTTTGGTTCACGGATAATCATCGACAACGATGTCGACGTTTTTGATTGTCTAAATATGTGATCAGAAACTGAAATCATTCACTAAAAATGAGTTCAGCTTTGGTTTTAAAAAAATGCAAACTGACAACCCCAAATGGCTGTGTCTTCCCAATGGAGTTCTTTAGTGAAAAGGACATCACTAATGGGGAATTAATTATTATTCACAGTGCTGGGTCGGCGGGGTTACCTCGAGAAATGAAGCGCCTGGACGCCCAGCGTTAAGGAAAGCTTATTAAAAGCAAATAATTATTTTGGTAGCACCGCTAACAGGTTTTTTTTATTGTTGTTGTTGAATCAGTGATTTGTTGCGGTTAAACTGCTCTTCAAGTATATAAAACAAAAGATTAGACTAAGTGTTTCGACTAGGCCGTGCCAACGGGTTCTGAAGGTCCTTAGCTCGAGAAATGTCGAACATTTGACTAAGTATGGCAAAGGTTTGTGCCACAGGAAAGAAAGCTGATGGCTTTGGAGCAAACGTTTGGGACATTGGAACCTCAGTCAACATGCTGACCAAAGTTGAGACTTGTTTTCCAGTTCAGTTTTGTATTACAAAGGGACTTTGGAGCTCTTCGAATGTCTGACTTCGGCACTTTGCTAAGATCGGCCTTAGTAAGGCGGTTGTTGATTGGAGTATTGCCGCCTTGTTCTGTAAGAGATGATTTTTGTTCGGGGTTTTTTTTTCTAAAGAAGAGCCTTTACGAGGCATTTCTGTATTGAAATAAGAAGCATGCACTAACGAACGGTCGGAAGAACACGCGCGTGTCGTTGCCCGTGCGCTTGAACCCACTTTGCATGACAACGGACCCGAGCACAGTTCAACCTCCTTTAGCTTGCTTGCTCACTTCTGTGAAGTGGTAGGTAATTACAGACTTGAACTCCATCGGGTGGTTTTGTTATCCCCATTCTCCCCGTCAGACACGCTGGTAGAGTTACTGGCCC
Source organism: Pomacea canaliculata (assembly GCF_003073045.1). Classification (NCBI taxonomy): domain Eukaryota; kingdom Metazoa; phylum Mollusca; class Gastropoda; order Architaenioglossa; family Ampullariidae; genus Pomacea; species Pomacea canaliculata. Next base: position 12,954,753 of record NC_037599.1, read on the forward strand.
CAGGAGTTAACTATAAATCATGTTGAAATGAGATGTGATGTCATGAGCTATTTTTATACCAGTTTCAGCTGTTGATCTATGACACGAGGAGTTATTTTTTTGCTGTTGAATTTCACGTTTCTGAAATGTATTTTTTCTCTTTAGATGTTCTATCAGTTGGGTTTAGAATGATCACTCGTGATTTCCAGAACATGGAAGGCGTGGGCTGATGCAAGTTGTACGATTGTGCCAACCGTCATGATAACACAATGTCTTACTTCCGACTGTCAGACAAAGGAGCAAATGCCAGTCTTGATAATAGTCGTAGCTGATAATGTCACTGCCGTTGTCCAAGAAGCAGGTAGGAGCCAGAATGTCAAAGAAGTCACATGACTGTCGTCAACACTTGTAGAATATTTACACGCCCGATAGCGCAGCGGTAAGGACCCTTTCACGAGGATCACGTGAATCGTGGGTGAGGTCTTTACTCAAGACCACGTTTTCTTCCTCTCTAAATGTAGAATATGTCTATAAGGCTAACCTGGCTCGTCCCTGCCTACAATCATAATCATGATTTAATCATAATCATCATAATCAAAGGTCATGTTCTAACAGGCGTGTTCAGCAGAAGAAAATGTGTGTGCGCGCGTGTGCTTGTGTGTTTGTGTGTGTGTGTGGTCATCAGCATGTTAAGATACTGTAGGTATTTAAGCAACACGGCAGATATAAGCTAATTAAATGGGTTTTCATCATCTCATCCGTGTCATCAGCCCCGTCAGTGTATCTGGGAGATGAGAATGAAAAATATTCATTGAATCGCGTTATCTGTTCACTCCGAACTCTTAATTCTATTCAAAATGCCTTCAAGCTGGAAATGCGTTTCAAGTATAAATAACTCTCCATCATCATCATCATCATCGCTATTATCCCTACATATCTCTCAGCCCGAAAAAGGTATATTTTAATGACATCACTAAAACTTTCAATTACCTTCTATTTTGTAGGTTAAAAAAACTCTCAGAGACTTCCCCTTCTGCCCATTTCCCCAAACAATTGCTTGTTTTTGCAGGTTCTGATTACTGTAATACCTGAAGGGTTACTTATTCAAGTGTATTCATTTGTCACCAAGGTCTAGCTGTCCTCGACAGTCGACAAACATATTGACCATATGTTGACATATTTAACCCTGCGTTGATGCCAACCACAGAGCTTTTTGTTTTCGAGGGAGATGCTAAATACGATAACGAGCATTTCAGTCTCAAACTTTGACTTCTCCAATACATAAACAAAAAATTTGACATTTGTACCGTCTCTCTGATAAACAAAGAGTTGGAGCAAATCGTGGCATGCTCCTAGGTGACAATCTCTTTACGGGTTTCACGTGCAACGCATGACAAACTAATGTCGCTCTCACAGCCACCACCTGTACAGGTGTGTGTCCTGCGTATCCACGTAGTTTCTGTTGTTTACTTACAGTGTCAGAAGCAGGTTACGACTTGAACAAGTGAATTCAATGCCTGTAGGTTGGGATATACTGCTAAGAATGTTTGTCTTTTAGTTCTGCATTCTTTGTCTAGCCAGGACATGGCTGAATGTCGGGGCAGGAATGGTGTGGATTGACGAGACCCAATTTGTACCCACTTGTTCGGTGTTGTCTGTCCTGTCCCCGGCACCTCCTGGTTTGGTCCTCGACATGTCCTGGTCTTGTCTTCTTTGAGGTGGTGTGGTGTCCTTCCACTCCCCCTTTTCTCGTCCTTGCGTGCGTGCGTGCGTGCGAGTTTATCTGTGTTTATGTGTCTGTATATTACTACAGTAACCAGGATATCAGAAATATTTAATGTATCAGTTGTTGATTAAAGAAAACAGGGCTAACTTATTCCAAATGTTAATGGATGAACAAGGAGTGGTGTGTATGTGGTGGGGTCGTGGTAGGGCTTGTCTTTTGAAGTCCCAAGGATAATCCGGTCCTCGATGGATCTGACATGTTCGAAGACGGGATGGCTTCAGTCAATCAGAAGAAAAGGATAGCCAGAGAATCAGCGTCTGAGGCCAGAGGTCCGCACCCTACCAGTATAATTCCTTCAGTTGAACTAAATGCTGTTACTTTACTCTTTAGATGGTTGGGTTAGGTAAGGCAGTGGGCATTGCTAGCGATGAGTATTTCCCGTATAAAAACCGTTGGCCACGAGATCATCTCTAACTCCTCACTCCCCAGTGGCAGCAATGTCCTGGGGCTGCCTTTAGCCTTTTAAAATTAAATGTCTTTTTATACTGTCGCAATATTTCAAAATTTCTCCAATTATTACCACTTAACAGTTCAGACTTAAACAAAACTTCAATCAGTCTCTGTGGGTTGCGACAAACAAAGACAAGGACTTCAAAGGTGTTTTCCCTGTTGGGACTTACATACCTAGTGATGAACAACAGGTTGTACAAACCTTCAGACTTCAGTTTTCCCAATATCCTAAATATTTTGTATGGTTGCTAAGCAGCGTAGCCTCTATTGCCTCGGTGACATTTTTGACAGAGACAATTTGCTTACAACAAACAGGATCTTGAAGTATTCAATAAACATCCCTTCAAGTGCGATGCTGGCTAAGTGACTCCAAAAGTTTGCTGATCGTAAAAGCCAAAGGTAGCGCTGATATAGGTGTGATTGAACTCCTCGTACCTCAGTATATCTCGTTTGCTCACCCATCAAAGCTTTGTTATACTAGATGTAGAAATATATTAAGGTATGGATGTTTTTATGGTTGACTTTTAATGACATTACATATGTCGAAAATGTGTTTTCGTTTAAAGGTCACCCAAAAATATTCTATCTTTAATGTAAGGGAATGTTATTTAGTTTCAGTAACAGGTCGGTGATGCAACGAATTTAATATGTACTGAAATTCTTTGATTATTTATTTTTAGCGGCTTGGGGTGGAAACATGTTCAAATTTAGTAATCTCTGATCTTGTCTATCGTCTGGAACACTCTCTGATTTATTTTTACATCAGACCGATCCTTTTAAGATGAGTTGCTTTCGTTAAAAAAGCACTTGACCTGTTTGCCATATTCGGGATAAAGAATGACTGATGTGCCTCTCGAGACGGCGAGAGAAATTCTGGGGCCTGAAATATTGGCTATCCCACAAGGCTTGAGTTCTTACCGGCTCTTGTGAATGGGGACAAGCATGTGCACTTTGCTCAAGACTTTTCGTGTCTGGTCTTTTTTCTGTATCAGGTTTTCACTGACCTTGAGAAGATGGAATGGTTCTTTTGCTCAATCATTTTTCTTTACCAAAATGGCAAGTTAAGTGTATGCAGGGGTTGCAAAGATTATAGTAAATGGACTTCCACACCCGAGCCCGGACAGGTGTGTTCTTGTAAATTTGAGACATTTGGAAACTTAAAAAGAAATTCATGGTTGGCAGCGACTGTCGTTGGCACAGAGCTTCAGGTTGGATGTTAGAGATTTACAAACAGTGTACAATAATTTTGAAACTTGACATGATCTGCTTAGTACAACAAAAGACTATCCTTAATGATTGTACTCTGGAAGCCTAAAAGTTCTCCTCCTCGCCATCGCTCTCACTTGCTTCTGTTTCTTTTCTGACAAAATCTCAGAGATGTTAGGCCTAACACTTGTTGGTATTTGTATCATTAAATCCAATTCGAGTCCCATTCAATTGTTATCATCATCTTCATGAACATGATGATCAGCATCATCATTAATCACCACAATTAGCAGCAGCAGCAGCAGCCCCATCTGTGACCGTTGCATGTGTCATGTGACAGCAGCTTTAACATCCGACCTGAGAGGCAAACACATTGATCACCTGCAAACCAATCAATGACATTTGATACCCACTCCCATTCTCGTCCCTTACATGCGACTTCTCGTGTCGTCTCGCTTTTCGCGAGAACTCAGTCTGCTGTGGTTCAGCCGCCATTACCTGCGTCTGTCGGCAGCTGTCACTGGTGGCTATCTCTGATCTCACAGCCCGCAACAACTCCAACATGACAAGATTGGTGCGTAAGAAGATTTTTTTAAACAAATTCAAACCCGTCCTAGAAGAAAAGAGCAGCAGCATGAGCTCAACCGCCTTTTGGCTTAACGGTACACCAGGAGTTTACATAAATTCAACCTGATGTCTTAAGAGCAAAGATCTTATGTAGTCAAGAACTTGTACAGCCACAAGAAGTTCAGGAAACATACATCATTTCTTGTAAAACATGTTCTCAACAATGCATTCACAGGATGTTAGGAGGCCATTAGGTCAGAGTAGGAGTAGGTTACTGCAGGTCGGGAGAGACAGAGCACGAGGTCATCGTCTGAACTCCACTACCTCAACCTTTGACCCTGTGAACGACAGTGTCTCAGTCTCTCTCTTTCTTTCTCTCTCTCACACACACACGTGCACACACACCACACACACATCCACAAGCTTCTCAGTATCAGAGCTTGTCCTGCTATACGTATGCAAAACCCGCCATTCAGAGAGTCGGACATAGAGAGCCATCTGCTCCGGAAGAGAAAATTTAATTCTTGTCAAAGTGAATAACAGTTGTCATGTCCTAACTGAATCTCCATAAATCTACCACCTTCTTGTATTTGTATGCACCTCCACAAAAAGCTAAGACGAGAAATATGAAGACAGAAATATCTTTCCTCGGGAAAAAAAATACCTCCTTAAGATTTCAGAACGTTTTCTTCTGACTTTTATCTTGAGCAGACTCAACCTTCATCAGCCATCTACCCGTGTACCCAAGCCGTCGTCTTTCTTTCTCGCTCATTAGTTTCTCTCTTAGGAGGAGACATCTAGCTTTCAAACAACATGGCCAGAATAGTAGAGACACTGCTCTCGTCTTTGTTGTAAATCATCTCAAGCTTCTCTACAAAGTGGGAACAATAGGGTTGGCCCATGGCACAGGACACAGGGCGTGTTGCTGTCATCTCGATGATGTTGAGTAACTTCTTTCAGGTCGTAGGTTGAAGTAGACACAGTGGATACTGTCTGAAAGATGCGTGGAACGAAAAAATGGGTTTGTTCGATCCCGTAGAGAGGGATACAGTGCTCCCCTGTCACCAATCCAACGACAGTTGTAAGGTCAAGGGTTCATATCTCGTTTCTGGACATACATTCTCACGTGTTGTCAGGACTACCCGCTGGAAGGGTGGGAGGGGCTCCGGAAACTTTGATTGATTTCGTGTTCCTTCATCATCACTTCTATCCAGTTCCCCACATGATGTTTTGCCTTCCCACGTAAAGCAAAATTACCGCTGGGAGAAACAATTTCTTATCAAATCAGCCAGCCAGCACTGGCCTTCTTTTATTTGATCCTCTATAATTCAGAATTTCTTTCTCATTGGTTGAATAAACAGTCTTTTTCGATTCCCCGTAAACAACTGAATGGAGAACAGCAAAACATGACAGTATGTTTGTGCGCGTGTACCCTTGCATACTGTCACGGAGTCTGTTCAGCGTCAAAGTCTTTCCGCTCGCTTCTTCTTCCTCTCCCCTCTCCTCCACTCCACACCTCCCCGATCCTCCCAACACAAACAACTGGACTACTCCCACCCCAGTCCGTGGCAAGATCAGCCAACACAGCCTCAAACAAAAACTTATGTCAACTCCGTGCTTTCAATGCTGATTTATGACTCGATGTTTCCAGCATCGCACAATAAAAAGTGAACAAGCCTCGCATTGAACTTTGAATACTGTAGATTAATTTACATGTGATTCATAATTAATTACATCTTTCTTAACATCTGACATTTTAGTGGACATCTTCTTAACTTACCATCACCTAATTTGTAAATGGAGTAAATAATAATAATAATAATAATAATAATAATAATAATAATAATAATAATAATAATAATAATAATATGTTCTATACACAGTCATAATCGAATGCCAAGAGCCAGTAAGTAAAACGTGTTTTTGTTTCTGACTGCAAGTACAAGAAATTAAAAACCGAACAAAAGCAATCATTGTGATTATAGTGGTAGCAACAAAAAACATGTTGAGTACCGGGGACCGAACGATTCACACATATTGTGATGACATCACAGGGAACAACTCAACAGCAATCAATGAATTTAATTAGTCCCTCAGCGGCCTGAATTCCCGGGCAGCAAAGGTCGGCTTTACTCTTTGTGTCAGATGGCAATCCAGTCCAAGTCGGACCCTTGAGAGGAGTACAAGTCGGACAGACCACTACAACCTGTCATTGGCCTGTAGTATTTTCTCAAACAAACACTTGCACACTCGCATGCACATTGAATCACACTTACATAAGCATGAATTTAGCAATATGACCATATCAAATTATACCGATGAATGTTTGTAATTTCCAGTTATATCTACAGGATTAAGAAGAATCATGAGATCACGATCAAAGTATTTATAGAAACTGTCATGTCCAGACCTTCGTCTCCACGCTGTTCCTATTGTTTAGAGAATGTTTACAGTTCGGGTATTTCATCATTCAAAAAGCTGCCCTGACTGAAAAAAAGTCTACAGTGTTAAAGAACCCTAAAAACGATGATAAACATTTAGTACAGACCTCAGAGAGAGGATCTGACCTTTGGCCTTGCCCTAGTGCTTACAAAATCCCTGACCTTTTTCATTCTTATTTTATTCGTATTTTAAAATGCACTTAATCTGATTTCAATATTGACAATTGCCAACGGCCTTTGACTGATGTCCTCAATAATATTCGTCTGTATGTTGTTAACGGCTTTCTCATGGCGGTGTGGATGGCCCCCGTGAGGTCAACGACAGGTCAAGGCTTGCAGTCACTCGATGTTTGCGAGGACAAGAACATGTGTATTACTACCCACCGCTGGCCATTAAAAAAAAGGTCATAATCCTCTCGCTAATACAACTCGCTGTGATCGAAGAGATTTCTGAAAGCAGTCACCGACCGGCCTTATCAGGTTTTTTCAAATCACTTCTCAAACACGCCATGTTGACTAGCAGCCTGCAGCTTGTGATTAATGACTCAAGTTCATCGCCGTCGTCGTCAGGTTTCTGTGGGCAGGCAGACCCAAACAGCATTAGGAGGCGGTCTCCGCAGGTTAGTGCAAGAGAACTGGAGGATAGCACGAGGACGGTAATGTCTGCGGCACTCCTCACAGGAAGTAATATGCACAGGCGGTAATTGAAAACAAGATGGCTGCCCGAGACTGAATGTTTCTGAAGAAAGCTTTGAGGCTGGTGTCATTCTCCTGAAGTCCCAGCCATCTGCGTGTCCGGAATATCATCGATAGCAACTTTAACAGCGATAGAGAGGAGAGTAACAAGACTTTTTCTCTCTTTAAGACCATAGGGCTACACAACCACAGCATCGCAATAGGATAAATATCTTCAGGGGCATCCTCCTCATCTGACACCGGCCTAGGGGATTTGCATTTGATATACGCGTGGATATGTTCACTCACATAATATATGTAACATATATATAGTTATGAGTATATCCGTCAGTTCCTGGAAGACCAGATGCCCACCAACACAAGTCCATGACCGGAACATACCTGAATGTAAAACAAGAATAAAAGATCTCGTCTGTAATTTTCCATTTTCAATTTTTTGACAATTCGGAAATGCAAGTCGAGAAGCCTCATTTTACAGCTAATTTTTGTCTACTATTTCTGGAATTCAGGACCGAAAAAAATTGTTGTCTATCGATTCGTTCTCCGTGGCCATAGTTTCCCGCTGGGTTTCTAGTTTACTTGATTTTCTTCCACAAAGACATCACGAACATCACTGAAGGATTTCTTCTAGACAAAAAAGGAAGCAGTCTGAAATATCTGTAAATCTTATTCGTATCCAGTGTTCTCTCAATCGTTTTTAAATTGTCTCTCCATTATCTCCTCACGAACAGTCCATCCTGATCTCTACTCCGACCTTTCGTTCATTCGTGATCAGTGGCATGCTGATCCCACACTTCCACTTTTTATTCCTTCTCTCCAACTCCCTCCAATCCCTTATCTACTCCTCCTACTTCCTGCTCCTTAGTGTCTCTCCTGCTCACACCATCTTCTGTTTGCGAATCCAGAAAACTGTCTTAAAAATAATTATGATTATTCAATGAAAGGAAAGCAGTCAAAACATAATGTATATAAAGCCTCCTTGTTTACAATGTGTCTAAAGTATCATCATCATGATATCATATCATCATCATCATTATCTTCATGTGTCGAAATTCTACTCATTTACAAGGTGTCTAAAGCCTCATTGTTTACAAAATCTCTAACATTTCTTTATTTACAGGATGTTCAAAGTCTGCTTATTTACAAGATTTCATGTTTCAAACCCGTTGATTATAATTAGAGAAACAGGATAGTCGAGATAGGCGATAAGATAATTTTAATAATTTTAAAGTGCCACATTGCACAATTTGTTAAAAAGTACATTAGAAAGATAAAATAAAAATCGGGATCATCTCATGAAATAGTGACATTGCCCTGTGATTTATTTCTGCGGAACTGTAGCTCATTACCTTGTATGCACGTGCGAAAAACAATCACGTGACCGTTGAAAAGCCAGATGATCGATCTGTTGCTTCCTTATTGAACGTTGTGTCGATGAAAGCATCGTCATCAATCTCGATGTGTAGGGGCAAGATAGCGAGAAAGGTTAGTTCAATAAAAATGCAGATTGCCTGCGTGCACTTAGGAGACTGGTGTCCCTCCCAAACCACTGCCCGCAAAACTCATCTGTTGTTCTCCTGTAAAACTTGTTCTCATCGCTTGGTCAGTTACATCCAACAAAATATGTGTTATTCCCTAATCAAATATGGCCAGGGATATGGAGAAAATTGCAAAATTGCTTTCTTATGATTAGTGTAAAATATTTCTCTTCTCCACTTTGGCTAATGGTACAAAAAAAGATCTCCGTGTTTTGTAAAATTCTCCATCTTTTATTTCAATGCTCCCTTGACCCTCCCGGATTCTTGACAGCTTTGGATTTGTCTTTAAATAATGGATTTCTGGGTTTCTTGTCTTTGCCACTCGCAGTGCAAGCGGGCAAATTGTGAAGGTGGGGGCTGTCTTTGACTAGTGGACACAACACATCCCGGTGGTCCTGTCCATTCTTCGTCTGAAGCCTGGAAGGCGTGACAATAACCGCAGAAGTCTTTGGATTGTGTCTTCAAATATTGGCCCGTCGTGCCGCTGTTCTGATGGCCACAGTCTTATATTTGCACAAGAGCCTGACATCACTAGTTGGGATCCTCCTCTCAGCCCCATTAACTTTGGTTGAGATCGTTGGCTGTGGGGTTTTTTTTTTTCTTTGGTTGCAAATCCTGGTTTTTCCTCTGGTTTCATATCCTGCATTTGTTTGACACTCACAAACTCTTTTCTCGTCAATTCATTTCCAGTCACAAACCAAAATCTTTTTATCACTGATGACAATCGTTTTCCCCCATACTTCAATGGTTGACTACTTTCTGGGTACAGTTTCGGATGTCAGCAGGATGGACGATTTTGTCGGATCTCGGGCATTTGTACATCGCGGGTAGGCCCTCCTCTACATCCACATACACTGCCTTGGAGTTGCGCATCTTGTGAATGTGTCAAGACATGTCACCTCCAGCCTCTTATTTAAATCCAAGTCATGTAAAGCACATCCATCCAACCAAACTTCTCCCCAAATTCTAATTTTAATGGTTTTTTTTTTTTCTTGCTGTGGTTCTTGAGGTCTTCGAACTGTATATTTATCATCACCATCGGCCCTTTGGGTCTCCTAAACCTTGTTGAGTTCTAACTTCTTCTCTCCCGTCGCTGTTCAACTCTATAAACTTCAACTTTCACTTTCGGCTTGTGTTTGTGGGAGCCACTCACCACAGGTGGCGCTGCTGTTTCACAACAACGACTTGTGCGTAGACCGTTTCATGTTCTCATTTCTGTGTTTGTGAGCACATCGGATGTTGTAGCTCAATGTTTGCTCATTTCTATTTCTTCTCCTCCCCGTTTTCCTCAGTTGAAACTTTCACCACATAGCTGCCTCTTATTCCCTTCCTTGATCATTGTTTCATCTTCGGTGGCGCCATCTTGCGATCAGATATCATGTCATGTGACAGGGGCAATGCTCTTGCATCTCTAGAGAGACCGGTCCCTTCACCCGACCCCCACTTCCCATCTTTTCCTCCATTCAATAAATGTTATACGAAAATGGCAATATATAAAAATACAAAAAGAAATGGCATCTGTCCACTTGTGCTGTTGATACAATTCCGTCGAGCATCACTTCGTCACGTGATACAAAAGGTCAGAGAAAGTGAAGGAGCAGGAAGCCATAGAAGAGGTGAGGGAATGTGAAGGAATTCAAAATATGTGCTGGCAAATAGTTTGGGTGAAAAGAATGAGTGTTCCCACCATCATTGATACGATTTATGTTTCTAGCAAATTTATTGTGTGTCTTTCCACAGGAGATCGGTCTGCCCACGCGTTAAGTTCTTTACCTTTCCTTTCTTTCTGTATTCAGTCCAAACCTTCTGTATGCACATCTCTCACATTCAAGGAATCGTGGTATTTTTAGGTCTGGCCAGCAAAAGATACAATATAATGTTCTCTTGAGAAAATGTATAGTTGGTGGCAGGTTTTTTTCCTAAGGTTGGCTTCAGTTTCCCAAACCTTGAGTGAAGAAATCAACTAAAACTAAATGTGTCAGCATGGCCACCCACAAAGTCTTAGACCTCTCTTCTGTTCTGTAAATGCGTTTTCAAATTTAAACCGAGACCTGTGTGTTATATGGAATCGAAAACGCACCTGTCATGTTTAACATTCCAGGGACACGGACTTGCAGCATTCGCCACGTCAGCAAGACTTGGTACAAAGCTTTAGTCTGAGTGATTGACAGAGGCAGGTAGACAGACCGAACAATAACTTTGAATTGTGAAATTCAGAGTAGTTTCAAAATAGGATTATCATCATTGCAGTAATGTTTCTTTTTGATCCGCCATACCGGTGAATAATGTATAGACAGTAATGGAAGCAGACTTCCGGGACAATGCCTACGTCACCATTTAAATTTCTGACCCTGGCAGGTGGTGATTAATCTCGAACTCGAACCTTTTCATAACACACACACAGATGTAGACTTCCTTTTCTTTCTTCAACAGTAAAATATTTTTTTAGACAAATGTCAACATTTAAGTGTTCGGATCAACAAAACACAGTCAGGAAGGTGAAAATTAACATCTGCATTATTATGTAATTAACGTACAGTCACGATTCATGGATTTTAACATAACATTATGAAGCTGTGTTTATGGGAAGACTAATGAAACACGCTGTTGTTGTTGCTTTTTTTTGAATGACATGGAAACATGTTTTGTTAAACATGCTTTTTTCTTGAAAGGAAGAGACACCTGTTTCTAAGTAAGGGTTTTCGTCAGCTAAAGATAGAGAGCGAAGAAATAAATAAAGATGAATTGTTGCGATGTTATTTTTGTGTTCAGCTACATCTCAAGGTGCAGTCCTGTGTCTGAGATGTCGTTGTCTCTGTGTCTTCATTCTCCCTGACTGTTCACCATAACTGGCCGGAGTGGGTCAGTGAAAACGGCTGATATTGTTGTCTTATGTCTGTTGGTGCTGCACATATCCCTCGAACGCATGCGCACAACACTGTGTCAATATGCCGATGTTTTGATGCAAGTCCAAATAAACCATTTTTTGCCAAACTGATCTCCAGATGATTTTAAAGATGATGATTGCTGTCTGGTGTGTTGGTTATTAACATTTACAGAACCTATGTTTGGGTTTTGCACTCCAGTAGACAGATTGGCGATAGGTTTTATACAGTTAAAGAAACGTTTATTCTTTTTCTTTTCTTTCCTTTCAAAACTAACTTGTCTAGCTCCCGTATAAAGTCCCAGTAACACAAGAGTACGGAGTGCATGAGGACTGTTCACTGTTCATGACATGTTCTAAATGTCCTGTTGAGACCTGCTTACTTGACTGCTTTGCTGTATTGAGTTCAACTTTAAAATGTTTGAGCCTCCATGAAGATGAGATATGCTTTGTAGCTCTGATCCTGCAGGTTGGTCCCTTTTGAAGACCATCCTCTCTGAGTAATAATCAAGCAGACCATTTTCAGAAAGGCATTCAGGGCGAATCGATGTTGCCGTTCATCAGAGGCCAGCAAAAACTAAATTATAATATCCGCAACCTGTTTGTTTTAAATGAAAGGAAAAGTGCATGGAATGTGTGAACTCAATGACACCGACGAATAAACCCGTCTTTCTTGTATGAAATATTGGTTAGTGGGCGCATGGTACTAAGGAATAATTTCAATGTTTGAAGCAGGACCTGAGTTATGGAGTGCTGAATTTTAGCAGATGCTTCACCGATCTTCTGAACTTTGTACAGACAATGTTTAAGGACTAGCACTACCCGCCAGAATAACTTTCTATGAAGAAAAATACCCGACAAGAAAATCTGCCCACACCACAAACAATCGCTTCTGACATTGCATTAATACTTCTAATCCCAGCATTGATGTTTTCCACTCTGTGTAAAGGGTGTGTGTGTATGGGAGAGAGAAGAAGAAATCTTTTAAAGCAAAAAGGAATAATTGACTAACTTGCATTTTGCTAGTATTCATATCTTCCTCTCTCTCGATCAGTCACAAGTCCCTCTAACGGCCTCAAGGTCTGTTCGATTGACCAAACATTCCCCATCATCTCTCCTCTTCGACCCACCATTCATGACTGGGGTGTTCCGGAAAGTCGAGCTTTCTGCCCTCTTCGCAGCGGTTTCAGTCGCTGTTTCTTCATGGTGTCTAGGTAAACATGTAATGAATGTCCTCCTCTGATTGGGGCTAGCGGCCCTAAGTAACAGCCCGCTGGGCCTCACACACGGGCCGCCAGGACTTGACTAGGACAACCTTCACTGTCAGCAGTCGCCGGTAAAGGATTGTGGGTTTTCCCCCCCCCCAAACATCCGGTGTTGTTTATTTGTTTTTGTGAGTTGTTATCGTTAAAAACCTTTAACCCGTTTATTGGTATTAGCATTCCTCTCTGACTACCTGATGAGGAGTATAGAAAACATTCCTTTTCTCTTCTTTCCCTCTGTCCACGTGTTCGAGGGAGAAACCACTCTTTCAGTTTCATCTCTCCCTCTCGTAGTCCATGGGATATGGAGTGCACATACTACTTCTCTCTCTCTTTCTCTTTCTCTTTCTCTCTCTCTCCATGTCATCAGAAATGTAAGTGTTTCTAACCCGTTTCTCTCTCCGCGTAATTAGGAGTCGCTGACTTTCCACATGTTCATGATGAGCTTCAGAAAGAACTGACATCAGAAGAAGAAGAGGAACTGGAGGACATGCTGGAACAGCAATCAAAAATGATGAACAAAGGTTTTATTTTCAAGTAAGGATTGCAAATGCACAAATCGAGGAGTTTAAAACTTTAAAAAGACGTTTTCATTTTATCTTCTGTATATCAAAGATGCACCCATCTCATTTTCTAACATAATTTTTTTTTTAATTTCTTATGGGCATTTTAGTGTACTAAAAGTACTTTGAAACACACTGTAATGAGGACCACTTACTGAAATCAATTATAATGCTTACTGAAATTAGCTATAAACACTTATTCACTTGTTGTAACTAACTATAAACACCCTTGCCACTAACCCCTACTCTCTCTGTATTTTTTCTTTTTTTTATACACATTCAATCTAAAAATGTTTTAAATCTTCCTGAAACTATCTTTTAAACTGAAATTAATATAAGGCTACATCTAAAAGCTTCTAGACTGAACCAAAGCAAGACCCAGAGGCTTGGAAAACAAAACACAAAAAAAAACCTACTGCTGCCAGACATGGCTGAACAAACACAGACTCACCTCAGGGCAAAGGCCCAGACATTTATCTGTCTGCCTCCACAAACAGGAAGTCAACCACAAACAAAATTAGAAAATCCCAGAACACTGGTTGTCTTACACAGAGATGTTGACTTGTTCTTCCTGTCGTACCTGGCAGCAAGTGGTTTGTCTGTCGAGGGCCGTAATGAGTACAAATACTGATGAATGGCCCCCAGGTTCTCCTCGCTTATTTTTAGAGAACATTTTCAGAGACACAGATAAAATACCGGCAACGCAAAGATAACTACCAGGGAGCACTGGACTGTACCAGCTTTGTTGCAAATTCTGTAAAGAATTTTAAAATAAACTCTTTTCGCTCGAAAATAGCTGCAGCTTGACATTCACGATGAATGGCTGAAGGCCAGAAAGTACTTTAAAAGAGTTCGACAAAATGTTTACTACCTGATTACTAACTATTATAAATAGAAGATGTTGACAACATGTATAAAAGAAGAATTGTCATAAAACATTACAGAAAAGTAACATCAATAAAAGCTAATTTTAAAAATTTTATAGGCACACCATTAGAGATTATTTGCATAAATATTTTAGGCACAATAGTTTGTAATATAGGCGATGTTTACTAGTTTTCTTGAATGATGGTGGTTGTGGATAATGCCCCACAGGTAACTTCTATAAGTCTTATGAAAGGCACAAATACCACCTGACTGTCAGCAGGCAACGTAGATGCAAACTATCGTAAAATTAAAAAAAATCTTTTTGTTAAATTTTGATTTTTGAGGTCTTCCCATCAGCCTGTTAATGATTCGGAGAAATGCAGTGTCTCTCCAGTGAAGAAGACTATTAACCTTTGACCTGCGATTATGAGCTCAAGAAGGGTGGACATTGAGGCAACCACAATAACAAGCATGGCTTGACCTTTTAGAAGCTCTGTGTGTGTGTGTGTGTGTGCGCGCGCGCGTGTGTGTTCGTGTGTGTGTTCGTGTGTGTGTGTGTGTGTGTCGGTTCACAAAAAAGCCGTTTTTCTCATGTTTAGCTCTCGGCACAGCTACAGTAACTGAACCGACATCAGCTTCTCATGATATCAGAACAGCCGACCACCAGTCGATGGACTAAAAAAGAAAAGTTACAGAATTAACGATGTTGTTGAAGGTGAATGTAGTTCACAATCTCTCTGCATCCCTACAGTTCAGCCTAATCAGTCACGTGGGTCTCATTGTCAGACTAACCTAACTCTTGGACATGCCGGCAATCCCTCCTCCCCTCGCATCCCTCCTCCCCTCGCGTCTGCTTCCAGAATTAAAGGGGCCCTACCGAACTACCGCTCACTCTGTCCCTGCGTCTGTCCTCGCGTATTCTGTGCACGCTGCGGACATGGGTGTCACAGGGTGAGGCCACGAGTGATAGAAGATAAGGCGAGGGAGAGAGAGGAGGGCGGGACAGGAGGAACTGGCGACTTGAAGCAAAGGAGAATACCAAGGATTTAGAGAAGGGAAAGTTGCGGGGACCTTTAAAAAAAAACCAAGCCTGGCCTAGCGGGGCTAAATTGCCACTTTCACCGTCGTTATGTCTTGCTGCGCGGGGAATCCACTGGGGAGTCGGTGTCTAGGCCGCCAATCTTGAACCTGCGTGCCGCTCGATAGCCGCCATGTTGCTCGGCTCCTCCACTCCATTGCTTGGCTGCTTGGCGGACTGAAGGTCCAGGCTTCCCGGCGTGCTCAGTGGAGCTGACGGTTGTAACTCTGTCACAGCTGTAATGTGTTTACTGCTGGCTCCTGGACCATTCACTTCCGACAAGCACGGTCACGCTTGACTGATTTCATGCCTTTCTAAGTTGAAGTAATATTAGTATCTTCTGTCTCGTTGTCTGGCATTCTGTCGCTATTTAAAGTGCCATGCTGTCTTTCTTGTTAAATATTACCTTTTCTGTTTCAGTACACGGACATTAAAATAGATACAAACTGGTCACGTGGCGAGTTTTCTATTTGTGTCTGTTTTATTCCTGTTTTCTCTTTTTATTTTATTTTTTTTTTTTTTTTTCGTGGTCGTTGTTTTTGGCTTGGTTTGCTTCGTGCTGTGGGTTTTGTCGTTTTGTGGTGTGGTGGTGGTGGTGTGGTGGTGGTGGTGGTGGTTTGTTTTTTTTTTTTTTTTTTTTAAGCCTGACCAGATTCCAGACTTTAGAGTCAATTGATTAGCTGGTTTGAGAAGAAAGTACTTGTACC